>NW_028242927.1:0-409985 GCF_964263255.1 Lissotriton vulgaris
TATGAGAGGGCGACAGGCACACTGCAAGTTGGGGTGGCTCTTGAGTCGTACGCAGGGGTGCAGGGTGGGGGGTGTTGTAACGGGGGGTTGTTGGGGGGTGGGGGGAGAGATTGTTATTGTTTTTGTATTTGTCTCTTTCACATGGCACTGTATGTTTTGCTCTTATCCTTTTGTTGCTGGGTTCCGGGATGGGAGGGCTACGGTCCTTTTTCGGGATGGGGGGTGGTGAGTTGAAGTTGCTGTCCTGGAACGTTAATGGGTTGGGGGACAAGATAAAATGTGGTGTTGTGTTTCAGTTCCTTCGACGCCAGTCCCCTGATATTGTTTTGTTGCAGGAGACCCATCTGATAGGAAATGCTTGCCGGGCTCTGGATAGACGTGGGTATAGGCTGGTTGCTCATGCTGGATTCACCTCCGGTTCCAGAGGGGTGGGCATTCTGATTAGATCCTCTCTGCCCCTTGCAATAGATGAGATAACACTTGATGATAGAGGTCGATATGCTGCTATTTCGGGGAGATGCGAGGGTAAGATGCTCTCTATAGTCAATATATATGTCCCTCCGGGTCTGCAGGCCACTACTTATGCCGACCTAGGTAGGCTTCTGCTGGGGCTTCCCGATGGTTTCCTTATTCTTGGGGGGGGATTTTAATTCTGTGGTCTCTGGTAACTCTGATCGCTACCCGCCCAGAGACTTACCGAACTTCCAGAAGTGGCTTTCTGAACTGCTGGAAACTTTTGGGTTAGTGGATGCTTGGAGGATGCTACATCCCGCGCAACTACAATACACGTTTCATTCTGGGGCCCACGGTAGTCTCTCTAGAATTGATTATCTCTTACTGCCGTCGGCCCAATCTTCCTTTGTGCGGGAGGTTTGTCACCTCTGAACAACAAAATGGTGTACAGAGTTCCCCCGGGAGAGCTTAAGAAATTTGGCTCACCCTGTAATTCTCTCTCATAATACCTAGACAAGGGGTGAAGAAAGGGTCTCAAGTGTGCAGTGTTGACCCATATTCCAGAATGAAAAGGTACCTCACACAGGCTATCAACAGGACCACAACTGTAGCCCCAGTCGATAGTTGTTCAGCCTCATCATCGGTGCCTTGCTCCTTCGGCGGGCTGGCGGTGCAATGCCCGTCGGGCAGCGGTGAAAGCTGCACTTTTAGTGGAGATCTTTAATTCTGGGCCAGCGGGTGTGTGCGTGTGAGGGGCCAGAGGGAGTGTAATAGTGAGCGTGGTGGTGAGGTTAAAAGAAGTCAGGGAAGTCCTGTTGGTAGAACAATTTATTGGTCAGGCTTCCTGCTTCAGTAAAACGAAAAGGGGTACTAGGGGGTGGCAAGTAATGGGACCAACCCGTATTCAACCCTTTGTGTGCAAGTAGTGGTCAACATGTTTCACGCCCTAAGGGCGATTCATCAGGACCTGGGTGCTCATAAATTACTTGGTTCCTTAAAAATTTATTAGGACACCAGTATACGACCTGAATTAGTGTCGGTTTGTCACCTCCCCAGGGGCATCTCTGATCATTCTCCCCTGTGGCTAAGAGTTGCGGCTGGGGTAGGTAGTGAGGGGAAGAGTTGCTCCTGTTAACCCTTGGCATTTGCGAAACCCCAAGACTCGCTCTGAGCTGGTCAAGGCCATTGATTGCTACTTTAATGAAAATGTGGGGTCTGTTTCTTCTTCTGTTTCCTTGTGGGAAGCTTTCAAGACTGTTATTCGGGGTTGTTCACTGTCATTGATTGCTGCCGCTAAGAGAGCCAAACATGAAGAATTAGCGCGTCTTGAAGATGAGATAACTGTACTTGAGAATGACCTGGGCGGAAATGATACCCATGCCATTTTACACTCCCTAGCCCTTAAGCAGGCTGACTATAGAGCCCTGATGACGGACACTGCTAAAGTCATGAATAGAGAGCAGCAGGGTAGACTCTACGATGTGGGTGATAAGGCCGGTAAGCTCATTGCGTGGTTGGATAAGTCAGAGAGAGCGAATCGAGTTGTGCCGGTGATTGAAAAGTCGAATGGGCATCGTGTGACTGACCCGATTCGGATTGTTGATTGCTTTGTGGAACATTTCCAGACGGTCTATGCCTCGGTGAGCGATAGAGATGAGTGTGACTCCCGCCTGATATCGCGTTACTCTGCCTCTCTGATGAGGATAGGGCGATGATGGATGCGCCCATTACAGTGGATGAGGTTGCCGGTGCCATTCGCGCCCTTCGATCTGGTAAGGCCATGGGGCCCAATGGCTTGCCTATTGAGCTTTACAAATTACGACCCGACAAACTGGCGCCCTATCTGAGAAATATGTTTCTCGAGGCATTCGATACTGGTCTCCTCCCTATTGATCAGCGCCTGGCTACCATTGTTGTCATTCACAAGGACGGTAAGCCGCGCGACTGTTGTGCCTCGTACAGGCCTATTTCCCTACTTAATGCTGAGCCCAACATACTTGCTAAATTACTGGCTAATCGACTGATTAAGGTTGTCGGCGACTTGATCCATCCGGATCAATCCGGTTTCATCCAGCACCGAAATACCGCCCTTAACCTCAGGAGACTCCACGAAGTTCTCGCGAGAGCTGGAACTCTGACTGAGTCGGCCATTTTGGCTTCCCTCGATGCTACTATGGATTTTGATACGATAGAATGGCCGTATCTCTTGGCAGCTCTCGCTAAGTTTGGTTTTGGCTCTAAATTCATCGCCTGGGTGCGGCTCCTTTATAAACGGCCACTTGCCCAGGTGGTTGTTAATGGCAGGGTGTCCGGTACTTTCACACTTGGACGGGGCACACGTCAGGGTTGTCCGCTGTCTCCGTTGCTCTTTGCCCTCGCTCTGGAGCTGTTGGCAGAGTGGCTTCGCTGGGAGCCCTCAATAAAGGGTATCCAGTGGACCCCTGACTTTAAAGATCGTGTCTCGCTATATGCAGATGACATTCTTCTTTATCTCACCTCCCCCCGGAAGTCTCTTAATGTGCTTTTCGATGTTCTTACCTCCTTTGGGAAGAACTCGGGTCTTGTTATTAACTGGACCAAGTCCTGCGTCTACATTCTGGCCGGGGATCTACCTCCGTTGCCCCGCAGATTCCCGATTCAGGTGGCTGAGACTGGTTTTAGGTACCTTGGGATTCATGTCTCGCTGGACCCCGCCGTCCGCTACGAGCGTAACCTTCATGCCCCTCTCCAGCGGCTTAAACTTGACGTCCCACGGTGGCGATGACTGCCCCTTTCCCCATTGGGGCGTGCAACTCTTTAAGATGATGTCGCTCCCTAGGTTCTTATATGCCCTCCAGAACTTCTTTGATCCTATACCACCGGGGTATTTCCGTGAAGTTGAGGGCCTTCAGAGGCAACTGATTTGGGACGGCCGTGCTCGTATCTCCTTACCCATACTCACTTTGCCTTGGTATGACCGTGGCATTGCCCTCCCTGACATCAGACGCTACTACTGGGCCTCACAGCTAAGCGCAGTTAATCATGTGACTTACGCCCCTGGTCATACTCCCGCTTTTGCAATGGATAAACATCTTCTGCCAGGCGGGAATTTTATTAGGGCACCTTATTCTAAGAAACCGTTTGACGCCCTTACTGGCCCCACAAAAAGTGCTGTGCGAGTGTGGCGTGACGCGAATGCTGCTATGGGGTGGAGTGATAGGTTAACCCGAGTGACACCGTTGTATGATTCCGACAGTTTGGGCAACTTGTGGAAAACGAGAGGCTTCGATAAATGGGACATGATTGGTATAAGCAAGGTGGAGGATCTAGGGGTCCAGAGGTAGTATTAAGATTTTGAGGCGCTCAAAATTGAATATGAGCTTGATGACAAGGAATACTTCAGGTACATCCAGGTGCGACACGCCTGGACCTCCGTTTTCCCTCCGGGGACGGAGATCCCTCAATCCTCGCCGCTGGAGGACCGTATCCTTGACGGCCATGTGCCTGATAGTACCATATCACGGATTTACAAAAAGCTCATTAATAACAGGGCGGATTTGCTTGAGCGCCTCAGGGCTTCTTGGATCGCGGACGGCTTGGAACTAGATGACGAGGATTGGCAAACGGCCGTCTCCTCCCCTAGGGAGGTGGCCATACCCGCCCGCCTCCGTTTCGTACAGCTGAAGATCCTCCATCGTGTATACGTAACTGGTACGCGTCTGGTGCGAATGGGTTACTCTCCTGATGGGCTATGTAAGCGCGGCTGCGGTATGAGTGGCACCTTCCTGCATATCATTTGAGAGTGTCCGGAGGTGGCTGCCTTCTGGTCTAGAGTACATGCGATTATGGAGAGAGTCACCGGGGTCTCTCTTACCTGAGGCCAGACGATGCCTCCTTAATGTCGGGAACCTACGGACTATAACACGGCCCAGACTTTTTGGGCGACTCTGGGTAACATGGTGGCCAAGAGGGATATTGCCCAACTCTGGGGTTTTCACAGACCACCTACGATAGCGGCTTGGAAGGAGAACATGGACTGGTGTATGTTCAGAGAAAAGACAGTCTATGTGGCCCGGGGCCGACCTACGAAATGGGGTAGAATTTGGTCCCAATGGAACACTTATCATGGAAATGTCTGCACTCCCCCACAGGACTACACTATCGATAGCTCGCTGTCCCCTTAGTTGGTGTTCCAGGCTTAATTTTGTAATTATATGTGCTGACCAATCTCCCCGCCGCCCTTCATCTCGAGATATATGCTCCATCATAGTATAATAGTCTGATTCTATTGCCCTCTCCCTTGCTTCCCTGTAATTGATTATTGCCATGTGTCTGTGTTTTATGTTGTTAGTTCAGTTCATCAAAATTCCAAAACTAAACCTACAATACTTGTCTTTTGATTCTACGCCTTGTACATGACTATATTGCGGGTCTCTTAACCCCTAAACAAGATATCGGGGGGCCTGATAGCTGCCGGCATGCTGGGTTGTAGGCCGACAGCTGTGTATTGTACATAAATATAATAAAGTTTAAAAAAAATAAAAAGTAAAGTGCGCCATACTGCGATTGCTGTGCAGTGACGGATAGTGGTGTGTGCCTGGTGAAAGTGTGCACTGACGGCTGGAGGAGTGTGCCTACTAAAAACGTGCAACGCCTACAGCACCACTCAACCCCCAAGGCCTACAGCACTGCTCAACCCCCACCACGTACAGCACCACTCAACCCGCAATGCCTACAGCACCACTCAACCCACAACGTCTACATCACCACTCAACCCGCAACGCCTACAGCACCACTCAATTTCCACAGCGTACAGCACCACTCACCCCGCAACGCCTACAGCACCACTCAACCCGCAACGCCTACAGCACCACTCAACCCGCAACCCCTACAGCACCACTCAACCCGCAACCCCTACAGCACCACTCAACCCGCAACCCCTACAGCACCACTCAACCCGCAACCCCTACAGCACCAACCCGCAACCCCTACAGCACCACTCAACCGCAACCCCTACAGCACCACTCAACCCGCAACCCCTACAGCACCACTCAACCCGCAACGCCTACAGCACCACTCAACCCGCAACGCCTACAGCACCACTCAACCCGCAATGCCTACAGCACCACTCAATCCCCACTGCGTACAGCACCACTCAACCCCGCAACGCCTACATCACCACTCAACCGTCAACGCCTACATCACCACTCAACCGTCAACGCCTACATCACCACTCAACCGTCAACGCCTACATCACCACTCAACCGTCAACGCCTACATCACCACTCAATCCCCAACGCCTACAGCACCACTCAACCCACAACCCCTACAGCACCTCTCAACCCACAACGTCTACATCACCACTCAACCCGCAACGCCTACAGCACCACTCAATCCCCACTGCGTACAGCACCACTCAACCGGCAACGCCTACAGCACCACTCAACAGGCAACACCTACAGCACCACTCAACCCGCAACGCCTACAGCACCACTCAACCCGCAACGCCTACAGCACCACACAACCCGCAACGCCTACAGCACCACTCAATCCCCACTGCGTACAGCACCACTCAACCCGCAACGCCTACAGCACCACTCAACCCGCAACGCCTACAGCACCACTCAACCCGCAACGCCTACAGCACCACTCAACCCGCAACGCCTACAGCACCACTCAACCCGCAACGCCTACAGCACCACTCAATCCCCACCGCGAACAGCACCACTCAATCCCCACCGCGAACAGCACCACTCAACCCGCAACGCCTACATGACCACTCAACCTGCAACGCCTACAGCACCACTCAATTTTCACCGCGTACAGCACCACTCAACCCGCAACCCCTACAGCACCACTCAACCCGCAACCCCTACAGCACCACTCAACCCGCAACCCCTACAGCAACACTCAACCCGCAACCCCTACAGCACCACTCAACCAGCAACGCCTACAGCACCACTCAATCCCCACCGCCTACAGCACCACTCAACCCGCAATGCGTACAGCACCACTCAACCCGCAACGCCTACATCACCACTCAACCCGCAATGCCTACATCATCACTCAACCCGCAACGCCTAACTCACCACTCAACCTGCAACGCCTACAGCACCACTCAATCCCCACCGTGCACAGCGCCACTCAACCCGCAACGCCTACATCACCACTCAACCCTATACACTACTTCTAGAATGCCAAATTGCAATCTGAGCCTCAAAGAGCCAATAGAGTGCTTTGGGGGGGGGGGGGGGAAGCTTTCTTTGCACCGACAGTTGCCAGACTCCCTTAGGTGACCCTTAGCTATTGTATTCCTGTCCTTGGGGGCTCCCTGCTGTAGGGACGCCCGTCCGTTCATTAGACTGGAGCAGTGGGGGTTTAGTTTAAACTGTAAACACTGAAAAAACGTGCTATATGAATGCACACGTGGCTCTGCTGAAGCACAGACCACCAGGCCAGCCTGTGCGGCAGGCAGACAAGGCAGACACAAAGGGAATCGATTGCACCAATGAAATGCCATCAAGCCTTCGTAGAGGCCACAGCAGCCAGGCAATTGGCAGAAGTTTGGAGACCTAGAAAGAATCAACGCCCCAGTATATGTTGGATAGGCATGTGAAGGCCCCGGGCGGGGGGCTGCCACCATGGACCTGACCACGCTGGACCCATGTTGTACAGACGAGCTGTGCTAAAGACTGGATATTTAAAAAAGCGTTTAACTGTAGTCACGGCTCTGTGCACAGTTTCCTTGTTCCGGGCAGAAGTGGTTGAACGTTTTCCTAAAGCTTCGCATGCAAAGAGCCATTTCCCAGACATAACTTTTGACCGATCTTAGTACAACTATAGCTGCTGTGGCCCAAATGAACTATTTTTCCAACTCACGGCAAATACTAAACGCGTGCCACAAGGGAGCTACATCCGGGCAGATGCGCCAAGGATGAACTGCAATCTCGAGTAAGCAGCTCTGAACTCATCTGTGCCCGGATTTAGATAACTGAAAGGAGCATTCCCTGCTGTGCCAGCCGCAAGAGGGCACGGGCTGCAGATGCTGGCAGAGGAGAGTGAAGTACTCACAGCATTGCCAGAGTCCGCTTCAGATCACTACATACAGCACACGTTTACTTCAGTACTACACTTAGTGAGGGTAGCATGCGACTTCAGGACAGCCTGGGGTTTAATGCTTCAAGTAGAAACTTTTAGGGGAGCAGAATGAAATTTAGACACATACAAAGGAAACTGAATCCGTCCTGGGAGGTCGAGCTCGCAAGGCTGTTTACACATCACTTGCACAGGAAAAGCCCGGCTGGGATGGGTGGGGGTATTTGTTTATTTTATTTATTTTTTAAACTCATAAGGCGCAAACAGCTACCCAAAAAGGGTTTCCCGATGCCTAGAACACAGCACAGAAGATGGAATGGGTTCACTGAGCTCGTTCAAGGTTATTGATCGAACAACCAGGTTTTTATTTCTTTTCTGAACCTGGAATAACTCCCCTCCTTGCGTATATGGGGCGGAAGTGCATTCCAAATGGATGGACCCAGCTGGGCAAAAGATCTCCCTCCCATCCTGGAAAGCTTGAATCTAGGCACACAGAAGTTTGCTGCTGATTGTGACCGTAGATTTCTTTTGGGAATGTAGGGATGAACTAATGCCTGAAGGTATTTAGGTGCGGTGCCTGCTTTAATCTTGAACATATAGTTCAGAGTCTTGAATCTGATGCGGTTTTCCACCCTAAGCCACTCTAGTTCACGCAAGTAGGGGGACACACAGGTGGTTTTTGGTACGTTACATAGAAGTCGGGCAGCTGAGTTTTGTACAAGCTGTAACCTCTTTATAACTGCTTTGTTTGCACTTAAGTATAGGATGTTCCCGTAGTCAAGCCGAGATGTAACAAGGGCATGGACTACTGTTTTCTGAGTGGAGATGGGCAGCATCCATAGGATCTTTCTGAGCCACTTCAGGATGGTGAAACAAAGGCCTACCACCTTGCTGACCTGTTGTTTCATGGACAGGCAGCTGTCCAAAATTACCACCAAATTCCTTGCATGAGTGACTGGTGTTGCGAGATTTCCCATCTGGGAAGGCCAGTGTGAGGCGTTCCAGAGATCTCGCTGCTTACCCAGAAGGAGAATCTCCGTCTTGTCTCCATTTAATTTTAACTGGTTGGTAGTCATCCAGCTGAAGATGTTCAGGAGACCTTGTTTAAGGAGGGACGGAGATAGTGGACGAGATTCTGACAGCGAGAAGATAATCTGTGAATCATCTGCGTATGTCATAACGGTAAGTCCAGATTTCTCCACTAGATCCGCCAGGGGTCTAAGATAAAGGTTGAAAAACAGCGGGCTGAGGATAGAGCCCTGCGGCACTCCATGGGGGGGAATTGAAAGGTCCATTTCCATTTTCCATTTTATTTCATTTGTATCGCGCATAAATCACCCGAAGGTCTCAGAGCGCTGGCAGGTAGCAGTATCCTTATGACCAACTGATCCAGGAGTTAGGAAGGCTCAGCTGGCTAGAAGAGCCAGGTTTTTAGTTGTTTTTGAAATTTTATGTGATAGGGCTCTAACCTCAACTGAATGGGGAGGTAGTTCCATGCTTCTGGGGCAGTTTTACTGAAATCTCTATCTCCGTTTCTAACAGTTCGGACTCGGGGAACGGAGAGAAGGGCTTTGCTGGAAGAGCGTAGCGTCCTGCTTGGGACATGGGCCTTGAGCTTCTGTTCGAGATAAACAGGTCCATGGCCATTTACGGCCTTATGGACCAGGCAGCAAAGTTTGAACTTTATGCGTGTATGTATGGGGAGCCAGTGCAGAGTCCGGAGGCAGGCTGCTGAAGGGGTACGCGGGGGGTAGATCTAGTACTAGCCTAGCAGCAGTGTTTTGGAGGACCTGCAGTCGATTCAGTAGTGTTAGGTTGATGGCTGAAATAAGGGCATTTCCATACTCCATCCTATTAACAATCAGTCCCTGGACCAGGGGCATTCGTGCTGAGAGTGGGATCCATTTAAAGATCTTCCTCAGACTTCGCATCTGGCCATAGCTATTTCCCACTGTTTTCCTGAGATGTTCAGACATGGTCAACTTGTCGTCCAGTGTTACTCCAAGATTCCTGACAAAGGGCTTGGGGGCTGGGCAGAGACCGAGGGAGTCTGGCCACCAGTCTGATGACCAGATTTGGTCAGCTTTACCGAATAGCATGACCTCAGTCTTTCCAGCGTTCATCATAAGATAGTTTCTGGTCATCCATTCTTGTATACTGATCATACAGTTTTTGAACCTACTTTTTATGTCCTCAGGGTTTTGGTTTATAGTGACGAGGATTTGGGTATCGTCAGCATAGGATATGGTTCCAAAACCATGTTCTCTGATTATCTTCGCCAAGGGGGAAACAAACGTTAAAAAGGGTCGGGCTCAGAATAGATCCCTGTGGGACACCTTTATCATTTTCGTAAAAATTGGAGGTGTGGGAGCCTAATTGGACCCTGGACCGTCTGTTGCCAAGGTAGCTTGATAGCTATTGGAGTGCGGCGCCCTCAACACCAACCTCAGCAAGACGCTCTAACAGAGCGCGATGCGAGATGGTGTTGAAGGCCGCAGACAGGTCTAACAGGATCAGTATGGCTGACTTTTTTGAGTCCAAAGACAGTCTTATGTTGTCCACAACCTCCAGCAGGGCTGTTTCAGTGCTGTGAAACGCCCTGAAACCGGATTGGGATGGATCAAGGAGTTTGTTGGACTCCAGGTAGGTAATGAGCTGTTTGTTAATTAGGGCCTCCATAACTTTCCCAAAGAGTGGTAGAAGGGAAATGGGTCGATAGTTTACAAGTTGGTCTGGGTCAGCCGTAGGTTTCTTTAGGATAGGCCTGATTACTGCTTCCTTCCAGTGATCGGGGACAACACAGTGCTGTAAGATTGATTTAAAATGTTAGTTAAGATGGGGGTCAGGACTGGGGAGATTTTAGATATAACTTGCGGAGAGGCAGGATCTCCCGGTGCTCCAGATTTAATTTTCAACAAAATTTGGTTCACCTCTTTTTCTGACAGGAATAAGAACTGTTTTAGCGTGGCAGAGTGGCTATTGTTATGCCTGTCGACGTAGGGGGTGGTGGTTTCATTATTTGACGTTGGCTGAGGGAACCGTTTATGAATTTCATTGACTTTCTCATGAAAGTAGGAGGCTACAGACTCCACCCAGTCCTTAGTATCGGGGGGCGCCTGATGCGCTCCTGGAGGAGTAGTGAACTCCTTCACAATGTTAAAGAGTTCTCTTTGTGAATTGGTTGCTAGAGTAATCCTGTTACCTAGATAGACTTTTTTGCCTCGGCAATGTCCTTCATATACTGCCGATGTGCAGTTTTATATAGTTCCCTGTCTTGGACACTTTTTGTATGTCGCCATTTCCGTTCTGCCATCCTGGTAGAATATTTTGTTTGCTTCAGCTCTGACGTGAACCAGGGTGAATTATTTTTCGGAGGTTTGGATTCGCGCATGGGTGCTACGTCATCTAATGCAAGAGTGATAGCCGATTCAAGTTTCATGGCGGCTAGGCTAGGGTTAGTGCATTGGGAAATGGTAGGAGGGGAAAACTTTGCGGCAAAGGCAGACATGGTGATTTTGTTCCATGGTCTGCTTTATTCAGCTTGGCCGAGCGAGTAGCCGGGGTCTGAGAACTATTTATAGCAAATTTTATGATGAAATGGGCTGTCCAGAAAACTGGGTCGATCTGTGTAATCGTTACCTTAGGAGAGTTGGTACATAAAAGGTCAAGAGTATGGCCGGCTACGTGGGTTGGACCTGTTGGGAGTAAACATAATTGTAAGGCCTCCAGGCTGGTAGTTAAGTCTATAGTATAAGGGTCAGTGGTTTGTTCGAGATGGTAATTAACATCTTCTAAGAGAAGGAAATTTTCCGTAGCAAGGGCATAGGGCGCTATCGCTTCCACTAATTTCTCAGAGAAATTAGCCTTGGATCCAGGGGGCCTGTAAATGAGGGCTATCTTCCATGATTCTTTGTTGTTCACAGTCATTGTGGCAATGAACATCTCACCCCAGCATTCGAGGTAGGAGTCATTTGTATAGATTTTTATAGATGACTTATGAATTATAGCCGTTCCACCCCCTTTTTTATTGCCAGGGCGGTCAAATCTGTGTATTGTATATGCTGGGGGCAGGACTATGACTCCTGTAGCCAGGTTTCTGTAACAAACAGCGCGTCTGGTTTGACAGAGTCCAGGAGCGCCCAGATTTGTAGCGAGCGCTTGGCCATTGATCTAGCATTGCAGTAGAGACAGACTAAGTTAGGCTGGGGCTTCGGGGCGCAATCGGTGTTGCAGGGTTTTAATAGTTTGATAGAAGTTGGTTTAGGTTGAAAACTAGAGAGCTGGGTTATAGAGAATGATGGCTTAACTGGATTAAAGCTATGTAATTCTGAATTCGTATACCTGATGATGCCCATGTTGTGGTGCTGTATGAGGTGGACTGCTGGCCAAGAGTGGGGAGAGACTGGCAGAGTTTCTGGCGTCTGGAGTCAGCCGGGAGCGACAAGGCGCAGACGGGCTTGCCTTCGGCGCGCCGCTGCGCGCGTCCGCTCGGCGCACTGGGTTATGTAGGGCCAGTGGGCGGGACCGTGAGCGAGGGGCTGAGGTTTGGAACGCTGACCCTGCTAGTTCCAGGGAAAGCGACACTCCCAAGATGGTGTTGACCCCTCCGTGCAAACGGCACAAGCCGCGACGAAACAGGGGGCACCACAGCTCAGGTAGGCAACAACAGTTACAATAGAGTGCAGCAATTTGTAAACATCAAGTGCAGCAGTTTAAAAAACGTTCATAATCAACGCTATGAAGGACAGTGTGCAAATTAGCAGTATTAGCAGCAGGGCAGTTTGGGTTGTATACCACAGAGTTTTAGGAGTTTAGGTTTCAATCCGTTTAAAAGCAGTTTTTAAAAATAGTGTGAGCAGCCTTGATCCTCAGAGTCGGATCAGAGGGATTCTTCCAGAGCACGCAACGGATGATTCAATTTGGAACGTCCGTTGGTCCAAGAAGGATCTAATCCATTTCAAGGCATCGCCACGGATCCCGTTTTTTTTCTAACGTGGTGAGCAGCCTTTTGTGAGACACAGTGTCAAAGGCTGCGCTTAGGTCGAGAAGAAAAAGCGCAACCGTTTGACCGTCGTCGAGGAGTTTCCGAATGGTTTCGGTAACTCCCAGCAGAGCGGTTTCCGTGGAGAAGCCAGCTCGGAATTCCGATTGAGTCGGATGGAGGAGGGAATTTTCCTCCGAAAAGAGAGTTAGGGCAGAGTGCACGTGTCTTTCCAGACATTTGGAAAAAGCTGGGAGAAGTGAGATGTGCCTGTAGTTAGCCAGTTTTTCAGGGTCTGCTGTTGGTTTCTTTAAAAGTGGGGTAGAGCTGCACTCCCCGTGCCCCCTGCGCCTACACTCTCCGTGCCTGAAAGAATGTGCTTATCTGCTTGTTAAATAAACAAGCAGATAAAAATACTCTTTTACGTCTTCCACAAAACAGGCTACATTGTCCGGAGGGGCAGTGCGAAAAGCGGACAGGGTGGCTCCCAAAACCCCTCTTTTCTAATGGGAAGACAGCGTTTACCATGAACGCTGACGCTTCCCAATGGAAAAGGGGGCGGAGCTGACAGTACACTTTTTAGAAACAATATCTCTTAGAGAGGCGTGGCAGCAGCATTGCTGCTCTGCCCACGCCTCTCCGAGACCTAATGATAGCACTGACCTCAGTACTCCGATTCTCACAACAGAGACCTATTACCAATACAATACATACACTGTACATACATGCCATTAACATGCAAAAGAAATGTCAGTGCAAGGATTTGGGACTCACATAAAAGTATACTGTACACAAGATAAGGCTCAATAGACTGCCCTCTTGCAGAGAAAAGATCTTGTCACAATAATGATCCACAAAAAAACGAAGGATCACGGGTTTGGTGGTAAATAAGACTGCCGAACCCATGGTAGCAGTCCGACCACCACCACACTGCGGGACCACCTGCAATATGGAGAATGTGGCGGTTGGACCACCGCAGGACTGCTGCGACTGCCAGGGATCCAGGATCGCAATGCATTTGCACAGCTGTTAGAGGTAGAAATATGTTGGTGGTGCAGCAGCAGCATTGCCGAGCATATTTCGAATTGCCTCACCAACACCCTTTTCATGGCAGTGAGCACGCCATGAAAAGGGTGGTGGTCTCACAGTCATGAAAAGGATGGTGGCAAGGCAAATAAAGGGACCTGCTGCCTCATGGCCCAGGGGTGAAAGTGGGGGGGGCACATGTAATGCCCCCCTCGATTTGCATCCCCCAGTACCTACATAGTCTGGCATGTGTGCCACAATGTGCAGGGTGGTGTAGGGGGAGCTCTGAGAACAGCCGTCTGCATGGTATGCTTCTCTATGAGCCTACCAAACTGCCGTTGTCAGAACGCTGCAGGACCGCCTGCCAAACCAGCAATAAACTCCTGATCTGGAGGGCGGTCACACCATGGGTTTGGTGGTCCTACAGCGGACGATGCGTTGCATTGTCCGCTGTAGGACTGCCCAGCTCGTAATCAGGCCCTCAGTACCTTCCAATACCACTTTAGCCGACTTACCCAGGGCATGAACAGTGGTACTATGCCAGCTGTAAGGACACAATTTGTGCTTCCCTCCAGGTCACAGACAGGAGTCTGGACCTTGCATCACCAGAGGCAAGCCTAGGCCTCTGTGAACATGCTAGATAAGCGTGCCAGGGCCAAACAAAAAGTACGAAAACCAATTTCACATCTAGTTGGGATACTAGTGTCAATAGAACACACCTATTTACAATGCAGGAGACATTCCTGTTCTAACAGGCAAAGTTTTTTCATAAACATAATAGAGTAAGCAAGTTTTTAAAAGAAGCGTAGAATACAGAAAATGCTCTCGATTAAAAATGTTGACTGATTATAAGGACTTCGATATAACAACTGGAACATTACATAGAAGTGGAATGAAGAAAATCTTGCTTTGCAGCCCTGTTCTTAGATAGAACAAGCATTTGTAATGCAATTGGTCTCGCCTTTGGGACCTTATGTGTATTTAGCTATGCAGCACATTAGCCTGGGTGCTGAAACATCTACTGTTCATTAACATGAAGGGAAAGTAAGCACCAAACTGCGTCACTCGCCAGGTATGGGAACACATGGAGAGAAATATTTCCTTTCAGCTGGAAATTATATAGTCCAAAGCTCTGTTTTTAATATAAAATCAGGGCCTTCTGTGGTCATATCACCGAAAAAACAAGATCTGAAAAAAATATTGTCTACGGGTGCTCGTGGAAGACAAATTTCTATGGACTGGAATATAGAGAATGCTAAAGTGATTCTGGTATTTTAGTGACCTCTGCTGGTCGTTTTCTATCAAGACAGTTAAATAGAGGCAGTTGAACAAGCAGAAAGCAATTCTGTTATTTTACCGACCTCTCTCTAATGGTCGTTTACTATTCAGACAGTTAAATAGAGGCAGTTGAAAAGAAAACAAAAAAAGTCCCTAAGCAGAAGCAGACAAGTCCTAGGGCTGATCTCCAGAGCCCACAAAGTACATACACATATAAGTATATACTAAAGTTTATACAAGAGGTCTTGAATGCTCGACCTAAAAACACTAAAGCAACAGATACATTGCATGCAGCAAATTAAAAAAATATAATTTTCTAAGAGCAGCAAAACTTATGGAATCACGCGGTGAACTGTTCAGAACTCTTTTGCAGTGTAGAGTAATCTGGAAATGATAACTGGTGCTCAGCACATAAACTTCCCTGAGTATTTTCCTCCCACATGCAGACTTTTCAGGACAAGGTGTCAGGATCCCTCGAAGACAATTTAATGAGGGCAAGATAGGGTCCTTCAAAGTGCCCCACCACAGCAAAGGTAGGACCGCACCATTTACCTCAGAGAATTACTCCCCCCCCCGCCCCCCGCCACCTTCAGGTTGTGGGGTCTTATTTTTGCAAAAGGCTCTGTTATGGCCATAAACATTTTGTTGCCCGACCTATAATGGTGAAAATATGCCTAGTATTAGTGTTGGTTTGAAAAGGCTCCTAACCGTACCAAAATCTTGCTGTTTAGTCACAGCCTTATGAGATCTGAAGTTTTGCAAGACTTGGAGGCCATCTTGGGTAGAACCTCGCTATTTAAGTCAACTCCATCCATTACTAAGGCCCAGACAGTGCGGTTTAGGATAGCAGTAGCACGCCATGAAATTGGCTATCTTGCAGTATTTCTAAGTTACTTTCAAGACAGAAAAGGATCGCTGGTGACCACACACATCATTAAATCTTCTCTCAAATTACTTTAGAAATCAAAGGACCTGCTAAAAGCTGATAATTCATATCTACGTGGGCTAAACAAGAGCCTTAGTACCAAAGCCTGTTTTAAAGACCTTGTGCTAAGATTACTGTAAGAATAGTTAAGGACACAGAGACAAACTGGGGCAGCAAACCGATTTCAGAACCCTGATAAAAAAACCTTACACAGTGTTCATTGCTTTCCACTTTGAGGTAGTTTTGATTAAGTGTTTGAAGTAATGGGAAAAAAACTACTTATGTTGTCGCCACACTTGAGAAATCTCAGACCTCCATCCCAGCATTTTTCACTGAGCTTGAGTACTTCGCTGAGGCCTTAGGCTTCCAGGTCAGTGTCTCCAAATCACAGGACCTTGGGGTCTCCCTTCTGGCTTCCACTAGGGAGGCCCTTACACAATTATCTCCAATTCAATGGGAGACAAAATCAATCCTATACCTAGGGATAAGGCTTAAAATAAACGTGCTACCCAAAATAATATACATCTTTCAAACGCTTCCTCTGGAGCCCTGAAGGCACAGTCTTGACCCACTGACACTACATCATCTAGGCCCGGAAGGGATTTAAATAAGAGATGGGTTGGGAGGATCTAGGGTGGGACCCGGGGGAGGGGTGGGGGGTGGTGAGTGAGTTGGGGTTTTTGTTACGTGCCCTGCTGTTTATGCCCGTTCTACATGGCTTACTGGTTGATGCATAAATCGAAATTATCAATAAAAAAGATTTAAACGAAAAAAAAAATGACTGTTGATCAAGTCACCTAGCCTCTCAAACGGACTTGGAAAATGACTCTTGCTGCAAGTTTTCAAACTGTGAAAGAACGCTGAGCCTGCCACAGAGACTACTACAGTTTCTTTCAGTCACTTTGTGAATCACTTACCATCACCTTTACTGATAAAATTAATACCATCTTCAACTAAGATTCCATCTCCTAAGCACCATGGCACCTGTTTGTTTGGGATATCAGTAGCTGGACCCAAGTTTCCAAAGACCAATGCTTGCACCAGTTTGCATTGGTCTCTGACAGAAAAGAGTAATCAAACGTTTTTCTTGGTCTGCCTTATGAAAATAATTTGGTGGTATTTCTATTCAGCACCAAATGTTTCTCTGTTGGGTCCAGTTCAATCCTCCCTCGCCTTCTGTGGTTTAGTAAGTGTGAAGTCATGGGTATATAGCAAGAAATGTGCATCCTAGATGAATGAACTACGGATTGGTTTACACAAATAATAATGACTTTCTTAAAACTGCAACTTGCGTACGTGGTAACAGAAAGCGGATTTCGCTGCTGGTCTTTCCAGCAAAAGATGTATGCACTTGGAAAATTTGGTTGCAATAGCACTAGTACATGAAAAGTATCTTCTAGGGAATACCTCTTCTGTTGCAAAGCAGTCGAACAGATGGAGCTCCCAACCTGCAGTTACATTTCCCAGTGTATCAGGAGAGCTATCCTTCGTAACACCTAATCATAACTCCATTGTTGTCACTGGTAATCAGTACAAACACAGCTGTCTTACAAGAGGGTTAGCTACGGCAATTTGGAAAAACGCAATTCCTTTGTCAGATCATAGGAGGAAGGGATTAGTTAGCAGGTTGGAGTTAAAGCAGGAGTCTAAAAACCAAGTATTTAGAAGAAATAAAACGGGGGGGGAACACGCTAGAAAGATAGTTCTTCTCACATTTCAATCCAAGATGTCCTTGTCCTAGGATTGTATTCTGTGAGCATCATTCACCCACGTATCAAAATAACCTACTACCAATGGCTTATCAAAAAATTTAGCAAAACGTTACCCAGAGCAAAGTAAGAAGTCCTACACATCTATCCAAATACGGGCCAAGAGCCTAGGATTAACATCAAGGGTGACACTTATGCTTACTAAAACAACTCCATCATAATTTCCTAGCAAATGCTTTTAGCATATGGTTGGTAAGGTTAATCATGTAGGTAACCTGATAAATATATTTCCCCTAGAGACACGTGAAAGTCATTCCTAATCAGATTCTCCTGGACAGTCACAATGTGTGGCTTCTTTCATGCCTTTTTGGCAATCTCTTGATTTCTTGACAGTCTTCTGCTTCTACTCCAGTTATTCCCAAGTTAGCAACATGTTATGCAGAGCTTTCAGGGTCAGACAGTCAGTACATCTTAGGGTCTGCATGGCACATGAATGACGTTGCCATTATTTGGGAATTAAGAAATTACAGAAATGATTTTATATGAAGTACGGTTTTAGATCTTTTTATTGGATACAAGGTTTTAACTTTTATTTGCATTTCTACTTTTTATGCATTGAAAAATAATGTGAAATAAAGTAGAAGAATGGAAATGGACTTTGCCATTGTTACAGCTTGTGAGTCCCAACCAGACAGTAAATCTTGCAATTTCTCAATCCGAACAATCGCCGACTGTTTCTGTTTAAAAACTCTTCAGGAACTGACAATGTAACGGCAGACTGTAATGCGTTGAGTGGACAGGGTGACATGTCCACTACAACACTAACCACCATAAAAAAAAGAGATGTATATAGGTATCTAAGAGGCAACTGTGTTAATCTACACTGTATATGAGAGGGAAGAGAGTCATCGTATGTGAATGGTGTGTGTGTGTCAACACAGTATGACTTTGTAAAGGGAAGTGGGTGTCTCTTTGCTGGTACTGTCCCTATGTTTGTCTACTGAAGAACTGTGTGTGTGTTTATGCAGGCAGTTGTATGTATGTGGTACAAAAGGGGGTGGTGATGGACGGAGCATCTGAATCAATCAAACACTCACACCCAGTCAAAAGATCTGGGTTTAATCCATCACAGTTCTTTAGCCCACTCTGCCACCCCAGTTCAGACATGGCTATATGCAAATCAGTCTGACCCTGTGCCTCATGGGAACAGTCCAGCCCGAACTGCCAAGCCATGTCTTCCCTGGACCGGAAACAAGCTTCCGAGGACCGGTTTCTGGCATTCCAGCCGTCTTCAGCCCGGCTTGCTTGAATCCAGTGGCAAAGTGAGCAAGTCATAACATTTTGTATAGCGCACTACATACCCAGAGGGTTTCAAGGCGCTTAGGAAGGGGAGGAGGATTATTTGTCAAATATCCACGTTTTAAGCTGCTTTCTGAACGCTAGGTGGTTCTGGGTGAGGCGAAGGTAAGCGGGGAGTGAGTTCCATGTTTTAGCAGCCAGGTATGAAAAGGATCTGCCTCCCATGGTGGTCTTGTTGATGCGAGGTACAGTGGCGAGGGCTTGGTTGGAAGAACGTAGTTGGCGGGAGGGGGTGTAGAAGGACAGTCGAGAGTTGAGGCAATCTGGTCCGATGTCGTAGAGTGATTTGTGTGCGTGGGTGAGCAGTCGGAAAGTGATCCTCTTATTGACGGGTAGCCAGTGGAGGTCTTTAAGGTGACCAGAGATGTGTTCGTTGCGTGGGATGTCTAATATGAGCCTGGCTGAGGCGTTTTGGATTTGTTGGAGTTTCTTCTGGAGTTTAGCGGTGGTACCTGCGTAGAGGGTGTTTCCGTAGTCCAGTCGGCTCGTGACCAGGGCGTGGGTGACTGTTTTCCTTGTTTCGGAGGGGATCCAGCGAAATGTTTTTCTGAGCATGCGAAGAATGTTGAAGCAGGAAGAGGATACGGCGCTGACTTGTTTGCTCATTGAGAGTGAAGAATCCAGGATGACGCCAAGGTTCCGTGCGTGGTCTGTCGGGATGGGTGCTTTTCCGAGGGCTTCCGGCCACCAGGAGTCGTCCCAAGCAGAGGGGGATGTGCCTAAGATGAGGACTTCTGTTTTGTCTGAGTTCAGTTTCAGACGGCTTTGTTTCATCCATTCGGCAACTTCTTTCATTCCTTCGTGTAGGTTAGTTTTGGCGGTGCTGGGGTCATTGGTGAGAGAAAGGATCAGTTGAGTGTCGTCCGCGTAAGAGATGATGTTGAGGTTGTGTTGGCGTGCGATGGCCGCGAGGGGGCTCATGTATACGTTGAAGAGAGTGGGACTGAGTGAGGATCCTTGAGGTACGCCGCAGATGACTTCAGAGGCCTCGGACTTGAATGGAGGAAGGCGGACTCTCTGGTTTCTTCCGGTGAGGAACGATGTGATCCATTCAAGTGCTTTTCCTTGGATTCCGATGTTATTGAGGCGTTGTAGAAGGGTGCTGTGGCAGACTGTATCGAATGCTGCAGAGAGGTCGAGGAGGATGAGGGCGACTGTGTCTCCATTGTCCAGTAGAGTTCGAATGTCGTCTGTTGCTGCGATGAGGGCGGTCTCAGTGCTGTGTTTTGCTCGGAAGCCAGATTGTGAGGGGTCGAGGGATTTGTTGGCTTCGAGGAAGGCGGCGAGCTGGTTGTTGACGGCTTTCTCAATGACTTTGGCCGGGAATGGAAGAAGCGAGATGGGGCGGTAATTTTTGAGTTCGGTGGGGTCCGCTGTTGGTTTTTTCAGAAGGGCGGTGAGTTCAGCGTGTTTCCAGTCTTCTGGGAAGGTAGCAGAGTTGAAGGAGCAGTTGATGACGTCACGGAGGTGCGGTGCTATGACGGAGTCTGCTTTGTTGAAGATGTGGTGAGGGCATGGGTCTGTGGGGGATCCTGAGTGGATGGAATTCATCAGGCGGATGGTGTCCTCAGTGGAGATTGGGTTCCAGGCGTTAAGGGTGTTCACGGGGGGAAGATGGTCAGCAGATGGTAGGGTGGGTTGGTTGTCGAAGCTGTTGTGGATGTCTGCAATCTTGTTGTGGAAAAAAGAGGCAAGGGAGTCGCAGAGGGTTTGAGAGGGGGTGATGTCGTTGGAGTTGGTCGAGGGATTGGAAAATTCCTTGACGATGTTGAAAAGTTCCTTGCTGTTGTGGGCGTGGTTGTCAAGTCGATCCTTGAATGCTGTTTTCTTAGCTTTTCGGATCAGTTGGTGGTGAGTGCGGGTGGCGCTTTTGAAGGCGTCCTTGGTGCTGGTGGTTGGGTCTTTTTTCCAGGCCTTTTCAAGGGAGCGGCAGAGTTTCTTGGACTTCTTGAGATCATCGTTGAACCATGAGGCTTTCTTGCTGCCAGGTTTGCTTTGACGTTTTTTCAGTGGTGCTAATGTGTCGGCGGTGTTGGATAACCATAGGGTGAGGTTGGCGGCGGCTTCGTTGGCGTTAGAAGAGAGGGCTGGGGAGTTTCGAAGGAGCGATGCGGAGATTTGGTCCGTGGTGATTTTGTTCCAGTTTCTTTGCAGGGTAGGTTGGGAGTGGTTGATGGGTTTCGGCTTGTTGTAGGTGAAGTGAACGCAGCTGTGGTCGGTCCATAGGAGATCCGTAGTGTGGCTGAAGGAGACATGTTTGCTGGAGGTGAAGATAGGGTCGAGTGTGTGACCTGCGATGTGGGTGGGGGAAGTGACCAGTTGTTTAAGTCCGAGGTTGGCGAGGTTGTCCACGAGGGTGGCGGTGTTGTGGTCGTTTATCTTTTCAAGGTGAAAGTTGAGGTCTCCCAGAAGAATATAGTCTGTGCAGTGTGTGTATATCTGTGCAAGAGGAGATGCGCATCTGAGCAGGAACTATGTTGGGCGTGTCTGCATAAGGGGTGTGTTTGTCTGTTCTTAGGGTTTATGCAGGGTGTGCTCCTATGACTGAGCAGGGAAATGTGTTTTTCTGTGCTGGGATGTGTGCCTGTGCAGTGGGTTGAGTTTTTGTGCAGACCATAAGACAATAACGGAAGAAACAGTTAGGAAGGGAGAAGAATGGCGAAATTTGAGATCCGAGTTAGGAAGACATCAGAATGAACAATTTCTGCATACAGTTGGACAGACTACTGGTGAAGGAGGAAACTGTCAGTGCAGGAAACAAAATAAATCAGTGTAGACACAAAGGGCCCAATTGCAGACTCAAAATCAAAGCAGTGTGCATTATGATTTATGAAAACCATCCATCAGGTAAGGAAAGTAGCTGAATTGTAGATCAATTTGTTTTCAATGCACCCAGTACGCATCCTGTAGTACTGGTTTCATATTTGGTCCTGTTCAAAGCTTCATTGCCATGGCAATTATTTGAATGCACCAAAATAACTGATCTCAATGCATGCATGCATGCGCACCACTGTATTTCACTGCTGGGAACCACTCTGCATCATTTTGGACAATGTATTCATTGCAGCATATGCGAATTTGGCATTGCGGTGTATTTTTGAAAATGGGCAAACATGAAGCAATAGCACTACAAGATGATCATTGGAAACGAAGGCTGGCATAGTACTTTGAAATATCTGGGTAGTGCTCCTGTTGCGATTTTTGAGCAGTGTCTGCTAGGATGAATCACTGAGCCTTGAATAATGTGCAACATCTTGATATCAGTATGTATCCACCACTATTTGAGCAAAACTGCAGGCATCTGACGACAGACAGAACCTCTCCAACTGCACCGGATTTCTGATCCGCAAAATGGATGGAAATGCTAAAGGGATGCGACCTGCTTTGTAGACAATGATGTCCAAATGGCAGAAACATAAGTCAGTTATTCAGGGGCATTTACTGCCGTTATTCAGTACATTCTGAGTGAATAAGTTTCTCAGTAATAAAAATCACATTTTGCTTCAAGCCTTTTTACGAAGCATTGCTATAGTTGGTGAGTTTTTTTTAAAGACAGAAATCTAATATTTTTCCCTGTCAGCCGATATAATTGACGTGTGGACTAGGTGGGACAAGGGAAGATCTATTTACTGAACATGTATATTTGTGTTACATTTTGTCCTTTGGACCAGTAGATTAATAAAAAAAAATCCACATCATTGGACAACCATGTGCCAATAAATCTTTTCCTGAATTCGATGCTTTATTTAGTCTTCTTTTGGCATGTAACTGCAAAGCCGGAAAAGAAAATTCTAAGGCAGCTAACTTTTCATGGAGTAAAAACGTATGAATCCCCAGGAAACAATATAAAACTGTGCCTGAAAAACCCAGATAAAACTGGTATCTAGGGCATCGTCCATCCCACAGGTATATATATCACCCAAAAATGCCCCTGCATTCAAGACGCACTCCTCCAGTTGGAAGGGATCACCTTTATTTTTCCAAAGGAACAGGGTTACAGCTCCGTTTATTTTGTCCATTTAGTGTGCCTTATGCGTTTCATTGCATTCTCGCACTTTCATCAGAGGCAAAGTTCAGAGAACACCAGCTTCAGGCTCCCACCGCTCCCCTTCGTGCTTAGATGCAATATCGCAGAAACATACAGATTCCTCCTTTTTTAACTTACACCCCTCACCTCTCCCTCACCGCACATTCCACCTTTTAACTCTAGGGTACTGCTTTCTTTCACAATTAGACATACCCATTCAACAATCAGTAGGTCAGACTTAGAAACCGATATAACTGAAGAGGAAATTAAGATGGCTCTGGCAAGGCTCCGCACGGGAAAGGCCCCAGGTCCTAATGGCTTCCCGGCAGAATTTTTCAAGAAAACGGCGGATCTCCTGACCCGTCACTTGCTCGGCCTCTTCCTAGACGCTGAAGTGGAGGGACATTTCCCACTAGACCTTAGACAGGCCACAATTATTCCAATCCACAAGCAGGGGAAACCGGCTGATGACTGTTCGTCTTACCGTCCCATGTCCCTGCTAAATGTGGAGGCGAAATTATACGCAACAATACTGGCTCTTCGCATGAGACAGGTCATACCAGGGCTGGTCCATTTGGACCAAACGGGGTTCATCCCGGAAAGAGCAACGAGATATAACCTGAGGCGGACTCATAACTGGCTCAAAGAGGTGGAGCACAGGCCGGAGACGCATTGGTTTTTATCTTTGGACGCAGAAAAGGCATTCGACGCAGAAAAGGCATTCGACGCTGTCCACTGGCCTTTTCTGGAAGGAGTGTTAGAGTGCATGGGATTTGGGCCCAAATACAGGCGTAAAATTGGTCTACTGTACACCGACCCTAGTGCTAGAGTCAGGGTTAACGGAACACTATCGGAGGCCTTCCCTATACAACAGGGCACCAGGCAGGGCTGCCCCCTGTCTCCCCTCTTGTTTGCCCTCTCTATTGAGGTGATGGCTTGTGCGGTTAGACAGAACGTAGGGATTACAGGATTTCGGATAGGGCAGGCGGATGAAAGTGACGAAAAATTGTCCCTATACGCGGATGATGTCCTGCTTTATATTACAAAGCCGAACAGTACTATACCGGCACTGTTTGCCACACTAGATAGATACGGAGCCAAGTGTGGATACCAGATCAATTGGCACAAATCAACGCTCTATGACCCCCAAGGAAGGGATGAGGGGCCTAATCTGCCGGAGAGACTTCGGACAACTCAACAGGGATTTATGTATCTAGGGATATTTGTCACAACAAACGGCAATCTCTCATACGAACGCAACATTCATCGCGTCACACGCAGTTTTACTGAAGACGCAAGCAGATGGCAATCGCTTCCTCTGACGATCCTTGGGCAGGCAGCCATGTTTAAAATGGTCTCGCTTCCAAGATTCTTATATGCTTTTCAGAATGAATACTTCCCACTGAAATGTAAAGTCTTCTGGGATATTCATGCGGAATTGCGGTCCTACCTATGGCTGGGTAAACAACCTAGAATAGCGTTATCGACCCTACAGCGACACCAATATGATGGGGGCATTTCATTACCCAATCTGGAGGCCTACTACTGGGCGGAACACTTGGCACCCATTAACGAATGGATACATGCACCTGCCACACACCCCACCTATGCATTAGAAAGACACGGGTACTCGCACATGCATATACTACATCTATGGAGGAAAGGGGCAATCCAGATTACTGCCGGCTACTAAGATCACGCTGGGAGCATGGAATAGGGCAACAAAGGCAATTCAGTGGGAACACAAACCAACAAAGCAAACTCTGATATGGAACTGCACTTGGCTGAAGGAACTGAGTAAGCTGAAAGGGTTTCAGGGATGGGATGCCATAGGCATCTCCACATTAGGAGACGTAATTAAAAAAGGGGCGCAGCAATCCTTTCCGTCACTACAAAGAGAATTCGGACTCCACCGCTCCTAATTCTTTAAATATATGCAACTCCAACATGCATGGAGGGCAGAAGGGGCGCAGATGGTGGCACTCCCTGAATACGCTCCTCTGGAAGGCCGTCTGCTACAGGAACAGATCCCTAGGAAGGCGGTCTCCCTAACATATAAAACCATCATGAATAATAGACCGAACAAATTAGAGGGCCTCAGGGCCGCTTGGGAACAGGAAGTTGGGGAGATGGATGAGGTGGACTGGGGGGTGGTACTGATGCACCATAGGGAGGATGCGATTAAATCACGCCTCAGATTGATCCAATTCAAGATCTTACATAGGTCTTACTTCGATAGAGTGAGGTTGCATAAAATGGGGAGGGTACCTGACCCTAGCTGCTTACGCTGCAGCCAAGATAGGGGGGATTTCTTCCACACGATTTGGTCCTGTCCTAACATTCAAAAGTACTGGGGGGCAGTCCTCACTGAACTGGGAGAGGTCCTGGAGACGGACATCCCCTCGGACCCGAAGCTAATACTCTTAGGGATGACCAACGATGTGGATTTGGCGCACCCATTGCTTATTTTCCTAGGGCTGGCCCTTGTAGTGGCCAAACGGGATGTAGCCAGGAAATGGGGGGCGGCAGACATACCACAACTAGAGGAATGGAGGAGGGGGATGGACCTATACATGGCAGTCACCTATAAAGCAAGAGGATGCCCTAAGAAGTTTTGCAGGGTATGGGGCAAATGGCGACAGTACCATGGACTGGATGGGGGGGGCTCTAAAAAGATGCGAACACTTGACTGTAAGATAGCCATGGAGGGGATGGGCCTGCAGGATCAAGAAAGGCTACCCAAATGGACTCAGAGGACTGTAATGGCTGAATAATGGGATGATGAGGTGTGGATCCTGAACTACGAGGGAGGTGGAAAGATGGAAGGGGAGGATGGGTGGGTATTGCTCGATACTGACATGCTTGTTATATGTTTTTCCTGGCTGTATAGCTCCAAAAATAATAAAAATAATTATTAAAAATAAAATCAGTAGGTCAGCATAACTCGATACAATGTGTTCTGAGCACTGAGATTTTATATGCCACAGGAGAGTACCACACAACAGGCTGCGCTATGTCACCACTACGGCAAAGATAAGAGCACCGGAGTCATGGACACCAGTCCAAACTCTAAGTCACCTACAAGAATTAAGCGTACCCGGGTACTATACCGGCACTATGAGGATTAACCTCAAGAATATGAAGGCACTCCTACGCTGACATATGTGCTGTAAGACACAATGACGTAATATTTTCCAGGAGAATCTGTACTGTGACATGCTATTCCCGAACTACACGTGTACAGACCTGTACTCTGAACTACCTACCATCAATGTACTATACATTTTAAAAACATGTAAACACATAAAATGTCAAGAACAGTACCCCTTGTTTTAAATGCACAGCAACTGTCATGCAATCTAATGAATATGTGATGTAACATATTTACAAAGAAAGTCACAAATGTTAAACAATATGTGTACTACACCTTTAATAAGCACCTCTTTCATCTTGTGACAAACAGATCTGAAAGCCTATGTTTTCTATTTCCATGAACATGACTGTGTAAATGCACCTATATACACCTGCACTTTGGAGACTTGGGTCATGTGACCAAGACCACGGACGTTGTCGAAACGAGTCGTATTTTCTGTCAAAAATAAAACTTACTTGCTGCAACTGCTGTGGGCTTGCCTGAATTCCTTCCCTGTGGAATCCTTGGATCGAAGATGCGCCACTCTTGAGCAGGATTTTGCTTCATTTTTTTTCCGTATTACACTCCACCAACACGTTTCAGCCTGACTCCACTTTTCTCATGGTTAGTGAGTTTTTCCTCACTTATATACTTGCCCATCTCTGCCTTAAAGTGGCATTATGGGAGTTGTAGTGTTTTTAACATAATAAAAAACTTTATACATAAGTACAAGAAATACATTGCGCATCATGTCAGAAATTTACAATCATTATGAGTAATTAATTGATTTCACATATTTTATGTTTCTCGCCTTGCAAGCATGTTCAAGCCGATTACGTTCACTTAGTGCGTTTTAGCCATTCTCCACTTATGGACACATAATTACTAGGTATGGTACCTAAATCATTGCTACAGATGCATTCTAGATTTTATACAATTTAACCTCCATGACACAGCATTGTTATAGCATCAGTGCTTTCTATTGCTTCAAGCGACATAGCTATGAGCATCTCATTTTCATCTAGTATACCAGGTATAGTACCCACTTTACGAAATGCATCTAAAATCATACAGTTCATTTGGGAAAGACAGTTGGTGATTAAATATAAGCAGTCTTATTACTCAAGATGTACAAAAAGTTCTTCATCATTGTTGAAGCCTCCGAGGCACTTGGTTCTGAGTCTTATAATGAAGCAGGATTCCATTTCGTGTAGCATTTTGACTTTGTCTCCACCTCGTTCTCCTTGGAATATCATTTTGATGCCATAATAAGCCATAGCTCTCCAGTCACCTATCTGGCATTTACTCATGTGCTTCGCTGTTGCATATGCCATATCACAATTTTTCACTGCAGGATGTGCTCTAGGATCAGTTTCTTGAGCGTACACGTTGTACTACTGATATATTTCATCCCATATTTGCATTCTATAATGTAGATTACAAACTTAGAAGTGCAGGTGATGTTTTGATCAATGGTGATTGTATTGCCATTGGGTTCCAAAATCGTAGGCACATTTTTTCCTATTTTGCAGGCTTTACATGAGTTAAATTTTCTGAAACCTTTGTGTTGATCTGTTAACAGTTAGTTTGCTGCTTGTGCTGGAAATGGCTTTTCACAATTAGGTCCTTTAGAGATGGAGCTTTTCTGTAAGTAAACACCGGCTTTGTGCCTAGCAATTTTCCTATGTCTGGATCTCCCGAGATTAGATGCCAAAATGTTCTCATTTTGTTCACGATTCTACCACTCTCTTTACTGTATGTGGTCACAAAACGTGGAGCTCCTTTTTCCTTGTTTTTAATAGCTTTTGGTTTTTCAATCAAAGTTTCTTCTCTTGTTTTTTCGTCAATTTGTCTTTTACATTTTCTTAGGGTACTTTCATTAATCCCCTCAATTTGAGTCTATTTATAGTCTCCTGAATCTCTTTTCTGCATCTTCTTTTTTTGAGCAATTTCTCTTCATATGTGTAAATTCCCCATGGGGGATGCTGTTTATTAATGGTCTGGGGTGGAAGCTTGTCCCGTGTAGGATGCTTTTAGTAGCGGTCTTTTTCCTAAAAAATGTTGAATGTATTTGTCCGTTTTCTATATAGATCTTGGTGTCTAGAAAGTCAATTTCTCTTTTATTTGTGGTACATGTGAATGATAAACCAATTTGATTTAAGCGGAGTTTTGAATAGTACTTTTGAAAATCTTGATCTGTTCCAAATGAGAAATAGATCTATATAGCGGACCCGCCGCGGTCGCCTTCCGACAATGGCGGAAAAGATCTAATATGGTGGCGGTGTCTATCAGACACCGCCAGCCATATTAGTATGGGGCAGGAAACATGCTTTTCCACAGTGGCTTTTCCGCCGTGGAAAAGCATGTGGTCTTTTCAGTTTGGGGGCCCGTTGCGGGCCCCAAGGGTGTCAGGGGGTGGGGGTATCTATGGTACCCCCCTGCATTTACATAAACAAAGCGGCAGGCACCGCGCGGTGCCTGCCACTTTGTGCATGTAAATGCAATATATGCATTTTTAACCTTGCGGCGGGTGCTGCTTCAAGCAGCACCCGCCGCAAGATTAAAGATACGGTATGTGACCGCCAGGGTGACGGTGACATCCTAATTTGCATGGAGGGACCGCCGCTGCCCATGCAGACGGTCCCTCTACCTCGGGGGTGGCGGACGGGCGCAGGCCCATCCGCTATCCTAATGACCCCCTGAGTTCGAATTCATGGAAACAACCTACTCAATGTTAAGGTAATGGTGGCATACGTCAACTTTGGTGATCACACCTTTCAACCCCTCGTATATGCAAAAAACAGAAGCAGATGAAATGTTGCTGTTTAAAGTATGTCTGGATTTTGGGAGAAATACAAAAAGAGCATTCAGAAAAACAGAGGGTGTGGTCTATCATCATAATCTGAAAGAAATGTTTAACATAAAAACTCAACCATTAGGAACTTTCACAGAAACGAACATATGGGCACTAAACAATGTCCGCTGCTAGCAAAGGGAAAGAACAGCTTAAGTCAAAAGGGTACAAAATGTCAAGCCAACACATTTGTATTGCTACCATATTAGTGTCGCCTATCCAAATCCCCTTACTATTCATTGTACATAATTAGATGCTTCGTTAAAAACAAATATTGAAACTGAAGGTTTGAGGGGGATCCTAGCAGCAAGATATTAGATTGTGGAGAATCTCAGTGTAGGGCTGGCAGAGCAGTGAGAGGGGGCCATTTGGTTCCAAATAAGGTCATACCACAAAGTCTGTATTACAAGGAAGAGTTAATGTTAATACAAGAGATGGGGGAACAAAATCATAGCAAAGATGGAAACCAGGTAAGAGCTTTACTTATTATGCAGACAGAGAAAAGGCAAGAGGTTAGGGCTCTTGGGCCTCACCAGCAATCAAAGCAGAAGATGCTATGACAAGGACCCCACTTATATTTTTCAAACTGAACGCGAAAGAGATGTTATAAAACATTAAGGGTTCTATTTTATATACTCCAGTAGTCCTAACAAAAGATAAGAACCTGATCCTGCCTCCTTGTTAAAGTAACTCAATGTTTCTGAAAACTCTTGAACTACTCACTGACCATAAAGAGGGTTTGAACATATAATAGTGCACAGCAACAGCACGCAAAGTAAGCAGGCATACTGCCTCACTCTATATCGCACTGTATGGTTTTATCCTGCATACGGTTTTCCACATTTATAAAGGACTTGTTTACACCAACGTCGCTGGTTAGTGTAAAAACATCACTGTGGTGCTCTGCTCACCCTGAAGCAAACCAGCACACCTATCGGCTTTCCAATGCGGATGACTTACTTTCCTCAGCGGCAGTGTAGATTGTGCCTGGAAGCTTGGGATGAGCCTCTGCCGTCTTGGCAGCGATGACAATGTTGGCACCATCCTTGGCTGCCTTCAGTGCAATTGCTTTTCCGATCCCTCTGCTTGCCCCGGTGATGAAGAGGGTGCAACCAGCAAGTTTCCTTAAGAGGAAGAAAAAAACATTTACCCACCAACTGAAACAGCTGCTTAGTGGTTTCTACCATAAGATAGGGATCTAGTGTGGCCCCAAGCAAAACCATATTTTTTTTTTTATTTCTCTCACTCCACTTTTTTTAGGGCAGTTACTTATTAAAAAGACACTATAGCTCTAAGATTTTTACTACCTAACAGACATTAAGTACCACGAACCTGCTAGGTATTTATAATCCAAAAATAACAGGCAAAAAAGAACAGCGAATAGACCAATGAAGACACTCACTCCTTTAAAATGTATCCCATATATATATTTCTTGGCACAGCACTTGTGGGAATGATTAAAATATTTCTTGTTTTTTATTTAAACACCTAAGGGTTCTGCATTATTGTATTTATTTATGGCTACCATAAAAATGACACGAGTAAAAGCCATAATGAGGTTTTAAAACTAATCTTTGTGAGTTTCACCGCTCAAAATATAAAATAGACTGTGTGGGTTCTTAAAAAAAGATTCTTTTTTTTTTAAACGTCAACACAGGATACTACAAACATAGTGGAAAACTTACAATCCATTCATATTCCTAAAACTAATGTTCTGCCTCAAAGTTTCCATAGCATCTTATGAGTTGAAGTTTGATTATTGTTTAAATTCATGATAGGCCACTTACATAAATTTGATAAATCTCCCCATAATCCTTTCAAACAAAAGCTTACTCCATCTATTGTGTTATTTGCACAATTATGATGAAAGAATGGTCTCAGTATTTTTATATGCTGTTCCTTTATACCAGGGAAGGTACACGTAGGGTGTAAAGGTTATTTCAAATGGGTGCCGAATTTGTAGCAACATCTGCAGTTTCTCAAAGTTGCTTTTCTTAAATATGCCCTAAAATCTAAAATGGGAAATGAATAAAGTAAAGTTTAAGTCTTAAAAACTTAAAGCAGGTTTTACAAGTTATCTAAAACATTTGATTGCTTTGTTGGCAAGATGTTAGTAGCCATCAAAACGTTTGTCTGTTTTAACGCGCAAAATGTTTTAAAGTCAATCAACAAGGAAAGCTAACTAACTTTCCCCTTGACTATTATTTTTAATGCATTTAGGAGAGGGAGAGCGCTTTCTATACAATTCAATGTGGCCTTTATTATGAAGAGGATGGTGTGCACAGTAGGGCTATATACATTCATATTTAGATTTTTGAGTGTGAGCTGTAAATAGAAGGTCTTACATTTTGTCAATTGCAAGTGGGCATTACAGTCTGCCCTTTGTTTAAATACACACCCAGATAACTATACATATATGCCTGTTCTAATTTAGCTGCACCTAATCTTCAAATACAAAAAAAAAACTTTTTGGAACCAAAACATATTTTTTGTTTCAGAGACGTTAACCACAAATCACCAAACGATTTGTACTCCTGTGGTACGTGGGAATGGTCGGTACATCTGGGTGGAGGGGGGGGGGGGGGGGCTTCCATTTAAACATAAGCAGGGTGTGGCAAGACTTTTCTGAACAAATTATTATTAATAATATTTTTTAAAGTATGATTATTGATTATTGTGGGGCCTGCTGTTAAAATAGGACCTCATGTCCGTTATGTTCCACAGGCAATCCACCTTGTCATTTTCCTTACAGTTGGTTTGAGAGCCCACCACTTTTTCAGTGAAATGTCCCGTCACTATTAAGTTTATCCCATTATCTGCTTCAGTTAACGTTTAAAATTCTGTGCAATGTTTGTTGAACTAAATGCCCTGGGGGTATACAAAAGTTAAAGCGAACCCACTGCAGGACGCATCTTCCCTTCATATTGAGGGTTTTTCCTTTGGATATAATCGGATTTAAATGCAATTGGTTCCAATATTAAATTCTATTTTGCTTTAATAAAAATACTGAGACCCTGTGATAGTTGGCCTTTATACCATAGGTCCACCTCCAATTAATCTAGTGTCAGGAATCCAAGGAGAGAGGTTCTTCTTTAAACACAGTTTTCAAATAGGCAAATTATGTTGCAAGAGGAGAGGATAGGATATCTAAAAGTCACCTTATTGTTGAGTCGTTTTCTCTATGGCTGCAACAGTCCACAAGATGATCTTGAAAGAAGACATAGTACATGGAGAAGAGGTTCTGATCGTTGAGATTAATGTTTCAAATTCTTATTACCACAAAAACAGACGTTTTTGAGGCTACCTTCTGTTTCAAGACACACACTGTGTATTTCAGATTGTAGAAAAACATTAATGAAGTCCAGGCGAGAACCCCCTATTTACTCCTACTTCCCGAGTACGTCAAATAGCTTTGTTAGTTGAAAAAATATATTTTGTTGCGTATTTTTTGTGATCAAATAGAAATCCTAGATTTCACACCTTTGGGGACCAGACTTTGGGTGTTTCCCATTAAATGGGAGAAGAGATCTAGTAGTCATCACAGTGGTCTTCCCAAATAACCAGCATTTCGGCCTTTTCAAGATTAACTTTAACAAGTTACTGGTCACCATAGTGACAGTCTACAGGATTTTCTTGGCAAGAAGAGGCTCTTAAAACCAAAGCATTTGAGTGTAAGTTCCTAATGGTTCCAAATAGATACTATACAAACTGGTGAGATGGGATATCACTGTAAGAATCCACAAATGATCTGCAGAGAAGAGGCTGATTAGAGACACCGCTTTAACCCCTTCTGGTTAAAGAAATTTAAACCATTCAAGGGTGTTTCCTTCCAAATTATCCCAGCAAAACAGTAGATCAAAAATTGCTCAACCTTATGGGCCTCTTCCTTCTGGACATAGGACAGCAGATAATTAGTGTTGGCATCCTTTTTTTTTGTAGACAGGTGAGAGTAGAGAAGTACATTATTAATTGGTTTGTTTGGTAGGATCGGCAATAAGTAGCTAATGCAATGCCAAACTCTAAGGAGACTCAGAAAGAATGAGAACTCTGACCTTCTCTATAGGAAACAAGTCCTTCTAAAAACAGCCCCTCTACACTCCCCCAAAAAGGTGTAAGGGCTTCCACGTTTGCAAGACAATCACCTGTCTTTCCACTGAGTTTGCACTCCTGGTGCAATATATGCTACCAGCAAACTAGCTTCTCACAGATGCTGAGACAGAGGACATTGCTCTCTTCAAACATGACAGATAACCATACATATGGACACTGAATTTGGAATTTCTGTGAATAACTCATTGGTTAATTTTGCTGCCTTTGGAAAGACCATATTATCAACAGTCTCTAGTTCCGAACTGCAGCCCACAAGCCTAACTATACAGGGAAGGTTCCTTTTTCAGCAATTAAATGATAAAATATTTTTCTTCTAGAATTAAAGGAGGTACATATTTGTGGTATGCTCACACTCTACCCCAAGACAATCCCACTGCGTCCGCTACATCGTTATACCGAAACTGAAGTATAGTTAAGCAGACTAGCTGAATACTACAGTTAATAAGGATAGTTAAACAATGTAAAGGTACAGACCAATATTAGTGTTACACTTCCCAGGATAATGTAGTGATAGGCGTTGAACTGGATGCAAATAATTGTAGGTTGATATGACTGGCCTCAATATAGGGTCCTACAGTCCAAACTTGCTTTTCGCTTTATATGAGAATTACTAAAATGCAACAAACATCATGTAGTTTTGGTATACCAGAACATACTAAAATCATATTGATGTCAGGTTTTATAACGTTTTAGATTGGAAGTGTGTATTAAATAAAAATGGACAACAGTAAGCCATGTATAAATCTTTCACAGCAACACTTTCAGAACTTCAAAACGACAGAATGTTTGTAAACCCAGTTCTTACTTTCTACCTGTAAACTAATGTTCTCAAACGAGGACAGGATTGATTTCAAAATATGTGGTCCTTTGCAACTATTTTGTGACATACTTGGGAACAATAAATACAGGATGGTATTGCATCATTCAAACAGGCTGAGTTCTAATTAAACACTGCATACTTTACAGAGATGTTTAAAGATTGGCGGTGGGACCCCTCGATGAAGCGGACTGGCAAGATGCTCTCATGACTCCCAGGACAGTCACTGTCTCCGCCAAACTTAAGCTGATTCAGCTCTACTACCTGCACGCTGCGTATCTCAACCCCATGCGCCTTTTCCAAGCAGGTTTATGCCCGGGCGCGTCATGTGCGAGATGTGCTTCCACCCCGGCTGACTTTTTCCACATTGTTTGGTCATGCCCCCGGTCGGAGCAATTCTGGGGGTCTCTGGAGGCATTGGGTTGAGAGGGTCCCCATGACCCATATCACTCACTACTGGAGATCACGGACGGGCTGGATGGGTCCAAAAATGAAAAGTTACTTTTTAATACAGCTATGATCGTGGCCAAACGGGACATAGCGGTGGCTTGGATAAGTCCCGATCCACTTGATTTGGGGAGATGGCATACAGGAGTGGACTGGTGCACGACCCAGGAGAAAGCCCTGTACATGGCCAAGGGGCGCGGCAAAAAGTATCATAGAGTGTGGGGGAAGTGGTTGGGTAATGTTGAGGGTTTCGAGTACCCAGACTCCATATCTTGTCTGTGTATGTCCTTTAGGGTTAATGATTGGGGGGTGCATTGCCTACAGGATTGTATTTGATTTAATGATTTCTGTGTACCTGCTAATTTGTTTCACGTGTTCAAAATCAATAAAATTTTAATATTAAAAAATATATATATCGGCATAGAAATACACAAGACAATTGTGATGGCCAAAGGAGTTTTGAGCTCTATACAGAAAGACCAAAGAAAGAAATGAAATTCAGTGTAGCAGAGAACAGAAAGCTAATTTTAGGTGAGACAGAATTGCACATCTTTGAAGGGGGGAGGGGCTGTTAAAACAAAAAAAGTCATTCTGCTAAAAAAAAAAAAAAATGGAGGGAGAAAGAATTTAGTGTTCTAGATGAGGAATATTTTGTGATGACATCGGAGAGAAAAAGCAAGGACATTTTGGGAACTGCTGGGAAACAAAGGATAAAGTTATAGGAGGACTTCAAGGCACCTTATTTAATCCACCAACTGCTCCTCATAACAAGAAAGGATTTGACCTTAGTGTACAAGTATTAATAGGACCACAATGGAGTCAAACAGCATACTCAGAGGTCAAGAGGTGCATTCGGCAACACCTCCTCTGCGAGATTCATTCCGGTTTCTAGTTTGCAAAGGAAACATGACATCCATACTCTGATGACATAAGTATTTTGCCCTGTGTGACTGTGAGGTTTTGGCAAAGTACTACAAACCACTGTGGGGAAGTCTCAGAGCGCTTTCAGTATGACACAAAATGTCTGGAAAGCATTCTACTATAGTATATAAATTGACAACTAGAGGTTTCCCATCTATGCTGAAAAGAAGATGGCAAAACCTAAGGAAATTATATCAGCCTCAAATTAACACAGCAGCTGGCAGTCTAGACATTTACAGAAGTGAGTTTGGGCATTAATAAAGACAAGCGTGGGGATTAAAACAACCGGACTTTATAGAGAACTCGGTCAGTCAGGTCATGCATACAAATGATTAGCGTTTATCAACAACAATTATGCAATTCATACTTCAACTTTGTTCATTAACAAGATCGAAGTCCGTCTGTTATCAGCAAGCGAGTGAACAATGATAAAGCGTGTATCCTTTTATGGACATGGATTGCTATTAACGATTGTGCGTCACCATAGGATTTGAAGTGGTGCATTTCATACTACTACTACTGTGCTCAAGGTAACCTCTTGGTTGATGAAATTTCATATGGAATCATCAGGGACAAAAAGTCTTACCTTAAGGCTAGACTCACATTGGAAAATGTAACGAAAATTGGCTTCCACCAAGGCACACAGAATCCCCCCCACCTCTTCAGGATCAGGTAGATTAAACCTCAACAGCTGATAAACAGCACCATGGGAGACAGGAGCAGAAGTGTGGTGCTGCCAGATGCAACACTCCGGCAGGCTGCTTCTCCTGGCTCATATACTCAATGTCAATCACACACTCCTAATACAATCCTCAATAAAAGACGCATCATGTGACATTTCAAGGAAGAGTGACAGTTGTGTATACAATTGATCCCTGCTCAAATAAGTTAAATTAGAAAATTGGCTATACACCTAAAGTTCTTAGCAACACTGCCATAATCTATAGCAAGCCTCTGGTCCCTTGCTATATAGTCAAGAATTCCTTCGCAAAAAGTATTTCTGATCAACAGAGCACAAGTATCCATTTGGATGTATGACGTTACAACGCATACCTTTACAACACATGCCATTACAACGAATTTTTAAAAACGAGCTTTACAACGCATTCCAGTACATTGCATACTACCTTTACAACGCATACCATTACAACGCATAACATTGCATTGCATGTAAGGTAAGTATTGTATAGTGTAGGGGTAAAAATTACTAATCTAACTCCAGGGGGGTGCAATAGTAGGGTAAGTGTTGGATAGTGAAGGGGTAAAAATTACTATTCTAACTCCAGGGGGTGCATTAGTAGGGTAAGTGTTGGATAGTGTAAGGGTACTATGTGTTGTAATGCTATGCGTTGTAATGGTATGCGTTGTAATGACTGCGTTGTAATGACATGCATTCTAGCGGTATGCGTTGTAGCGGTATGCCATGTAGTGTCATGCGTTGTAATGGCATGCGTTGTAGCGGTATGCGATGTAGTGTCATGCGTTGTAATGGCATGCGTTGTAATGGCTGTTGCATTGTAAAAGTTTTGTTGTAATGGTAGTGCGTTGTAAAGGTTGTTTTCCATCCATTTTGGCCCATCTATTTTACCAAAATAAATGCACTTGTACATAGCAAAATTACCGGTGTAAGTAGCATTCCAGTTTTTGACAAAAGAAAGATAAGGTTTGTTCTGTTTCATCTGTGAGTTTCAAAACACTGGGAATTATAGTTTCAAAAATATATTTATTTGCATGATATGCTATCATACAAACTACAGTAATGCATTAGGCAGCAGTTTTGGATTCAATTACCCCTCTTCAAATTGCAAATATTTATATTGTTCAAACATTGTTAAAGGATAAAGATCAGTGTGCCGGAGACTACTGTCATCTATAAATGCTGAGAAATTGGTTTATTATGAGCCAAGCTACTTAACTGGGTGAGAGCTTATGGTTAGGAATGATGGATAATTTGAAGGAACTAAGTTTCCCTGCATTTGGTAGTGTGAAACCCTCCTCTGATGGGGAAGTGCATTGTAGGTGTATAACCAAAGGCATCCGTCCTCAATGAAAAGCCAATGCGCCCAGAGTGGGAGGTTGCTTTGCAAACAATTAAAACAGGATGAGAAATGAGTGCAAGCAGAAAAGTGAAACTTCAGAGGGCGATGGCCGTGTTATCATTCCTTTGTCTAATAATTTCAGGACAAACTATTTGGAAAGTAGGTGATCTCGATTCCTGGTTGGTGCCAAGTGACAAAAGGATTGGGATGCAGCAAATAGTCAGGTGCCAAAGCGTGAGCTTCAGCTTCCAACAAGGAGCATGATGACAGGTATGTGACAAAGTCAATACATCCCAATTAAGACTGCGAGTTAGTGCAGTGCTACCAAGAACATGTTGATAACATATTTCAAGATGGAAGTTAACATTATTTTTCAAATATTTACAGAGAGGTGTGCCACGCAGATTTGATGAATTGAGGGAGCAATGGATGCTTTCCATGATTTTGTCCCATCTAGCCAACATCCACCTGGCACGAGTACTGAACTGTGTGACATATATGATTATTCAAGAGTGCTTGTCACAAAACTTAAATAGAAGGTCAACCGTAAATTGTTTTTTTTGTTGACTTGGGCAATTGACATGGCAGTTGGCAGTGTGCTGGAATCATCATAAGTGGCTGTGATTGAACGCTGCAGTCAGAATTGGGATGGAAGTACTCAGACACCATGTCTGAACATCAGTCGGAGATGCAAACGGGCCTATCCTGCAAGTGTGTGCCACTTGCCCAAAGACAATTCACTAGCATGTCAACACTTAAGAAATTGGCTGTGTCTACTGCTAAAATTCTAGTACTCCAAAGGTGATGTAGCTGCCCCTGCATAGGTCTTATTTATCTAAGGTGTGGTAAGCTAAACCAGTTTTCTGGCATGTGAAGGACTAATGAACCTTTTGTCACTGATTTGCCCGCCAGAGGTCTGCTAAGAAGGACCACATGCTAGTTCAGAAGAAGCCCTGTATAATGAGCAAGTGTTGTGGTACAGGGGTACAAAAGTGTGCACTCTCATCAACATAGTATATCACTGAATGTCATGGCCATAGCATACTTCGTGAACCTGAAAATAAGTAATCTGGGGCCAGATGTAGGACCCGTTTTTTGCAGGCGCAAACGGGTTTGCAACCCGTTTGCGCAAGCAAAAACCGTATTGGCCATGTACAAAGCCTATTTAGCAAGTCGCAATTTATTTGCTACTCGCTAAATAGGTTTTGCGACTCGCTATTAGGAAGGGGCGTCCCTTCCTAATAGCAACCAGAAACCCGTGTACCAATGTTTTGCAACCGCAATTGCAAAATACTCGCAAATTACTACCCTCTTCAAGAGGATGGTAATGGAGTCGAAAATGGGAAGGGGTCCCCAGGGGACCCCTTCCCCTTTGCGACTGGCTCAGAAAATATTTTTTGAGGGCAGGCAGTAGTAATTGGGTGGTCTTACATCTGGCCCCCAATATTCATATTCCCCACAGCAAAGATCAGTGACTTTGTTGGGGAATGTTGTGCTCCCACTAATGGACCCTTTCAGATCAAGAAGTAAAACAAAAGGTTTCCCAGTGGGATATACTATTTCCTGCTCATAGATCAGGGCTCAAATATCAAACACCATTCACACCATTCATTTTTATGGAACGGGAAAGCACTCACCAAAAAGAAAAACCACCTAGTATAATAATACAGTGAAAAATATAGTAAAAAATGTACACTTTATTCTAAAATATACAACACTGAGCGATAAATCAAAAAGTAAAAGAACATTTAAAAAAACACAATTGAATACACAGTTAAAAAGCCACCTAATGTGGACGTGGAGAAAGTTAGTCTAAAGAGACACTTGAATCTGTCTTTTAGTCCGTCATTTCAGGCCCTCTTTTGACAACACTACGAGGAAAAATATTCCTTTCGTTCAATTAGAATGTTGGCAATGCTGAATATGACTTTGCAGTTGGCGTCGACGCGTTTCGGAAGCTTAAGAATTGATAAGGGCTTCCTTCCTCAGGACGGTTTGTATATGTTTCTCCACAAATTGATAGATAACTGGCAGCGATAATCCACTGGCCGTAATGATTATTATTTTCGTAAAGAGGCCACCCAATGTGTGATGATCCTCAATTTTGCTCCCGTGACAGTCACCTGGCTTTTCTTTCCTGCCCCACCTTCATATTATGAAAAGATGTTTTTTTCTGACGCTCGTCTTTTTTTCAAAACAAGGGGGATGTTTCTCGTCAGGAGGCAGCTTTAAACAATCCTTAACAGTCGCTCAATGCGATCTTAATTTGAAGTTGAAAATCATTCGGGATTTTCAGGTGCTGTTCTTTGCCAAGTTATGTGGGTTTCATGTCCATAAATCTGACTGTTATCTTGCTGCAGCTTAAAATAGTGCACGAGGCCGGAATACTGCGCTCTCGTTCCTTAATTGGGGTTCTTTTTCGGCAACCGGGTACTTTAATACGCGTGGCTAGTAGATGCACACGGCTCGCGTTCCCGGTGCTCTGTCTCGTGGCGTTTTTTTCAATCACCGCTGTCAAAGGGAAATGTTTCCCTTTGACAGCGGTGATTGAAAAAAACGCCACGAGACAGAGCACCGGGAACGCGAGCCGTGTGCATCTACTAGCCACGCGTATTAAAGTACCCGGTTGCCGAAAAAGAACCCCAATTAAGGAACGAGAGCGCAGTATTCCGGCCTCGTGCACTATTTTAAGCTGCAGCAAGATAACAGTCAGATTTATGGACATGAAACCCACATAACTTGGCAAAGAACAGCACCTGAAAATCCCGAATGATTTTCAACTTCAAATTAAGATCGCATTGAGCGACTGTTAAGGATTGTTTAAAGCTGCCTCCTGACGAGAAACATCCCCCTTGTTTTGAAAAAAAGACGAGCGTCAGAAAAAAACATCTTTTCATAATATGAAGGTGGGGCAGGAAAGAAAAGCCAGGTGACTGTCACGGGAGCAAAATTGAGGATCATCACACATTGGGTGGCCTCTTTACGAAAATAATAATCATTACGGCCAGTGGATTATCGCTGCCAGTTATCTATCAATTTGTGGAGAAACATATACAAACCGTCCTGAGGAAGGAAGCCCTTATCAATTCTTAAGCTTCCGAAACGCGTCGACGCCAACTGCAAAGTCATATTCAGCATTGCCAACATTCTAATTGAACGAAAGGAATATTTTTCCTCGTAGTGTTGTCAAAAGAGGGCCTGAAATGACGGACTAAAAGACAGATTCAAGTGTCTCTTTAGACTAACTTTCTCCACGTCCACATTAGGTGGCTTTTTAACTGTGTATTCAATTGTGTTTTTTTAAATGTTCTTTTACTTTTTGATTTATCGCTCAGTGTTGTATATTTTAGAATAAAGTGTACATTTTTTACTATATTTTTCACTGTATTATTATACTAGGTGGTTTTTCTTTTTGGTGAGTGCTTTCCCGTTCCATAAAAATGAATGGTGTGAATGGTGTTTGATATTTGAGCCCTGATCTATGAGCAGGAAATAGTATATCCCACTGGGAAACCTTTTGTTTTACTTCTAAAGTATATTGGCGCTCCATTTCCCTTTGGGTAACTAAGAGCCCCTCTCTTTTTCTTCTTACCCTTTCAGATCAACACTGTCATTCCTCATCATCAAGGCAGACAAAACATTTATCATCAAAGGAGTAGGATTAAATACACTTCTAAGCTGTGAGACGAAAGAGAAGCTGGGACACATTCTAGTTTTTATTTTCAACAAGGCAATGGGCTGGCAGACCAGGATGCTTTCCATGCAGAAAGAAGTGGGAGTCGCCTTTTGCTCCCTAGTTTGTAAATGGTGGGTAGTATGACAAAACGTCTGAAGCCTACATCGTTGATTCAGTTTCTTTCTGGGTAGTGTTGACTCCACAGACAGTGTGCAAGCACACTTGTTTGAGTCTATAGAGCATTATTCTAATGTGTGGAGGGAGGTTATCACAAGGACAATTTGATGACCAAACACTAGTGGAACCCCCTTTAAAAAAGCCTAGCCTGATTTGCTAAGCATGTGGTGCAGGGGGTCATGCTTCCTAGTATAAATTAAATCAAGCTGAGCATGCATATCACTGCAACAGCACTAACCTGAATGTTCATTCTGAGAGTTATTCTATCAACTGAGTACTATGAATTCAGGAAAGAAGAACCCAAAGCAGTAACTCAAGATATTTCAAGTCCTCTGCTTTGATTTTATAAATCTCTGTGTTGACACAGAGACTGACACCTTGGGGCCGATTTCGATGTCGTGCGGAATTCCTTCTGCCCAACACCGACCGACAACCGGTCGGCAGTCCCGCCCGCCTAATAGGATGCGATCGAACACTGTTCAGTCGCATTCCTACATTTCACAATGGGAGATGTGGTTCATCCCTGCACCCAAATCAACAGGGTGAGCACCACATATGCCCCCAACCGGAGGCTGCGCACTCAAGGGGGCCCTGCTTAGGGCCCCAAAACACGCTTTCCAACATGATTTCCATGTCGGACAGGCTGGACAGTGCACTGTAATCTCAAGGGCGGAAAGGCGACCCTTGAGATTACTGGCCACCTTCCGACTGGCCAACGGGCTCTTAAAGCCTGTCGGAAGCCAGCTGGAATGACCGGCTGGTTTTCTTTCCAACCGCCTAGATCACAGTTAGGCCTAGAACATAATTAGGCAGTTGGAAAGTAACTGAGGGGCCCCGTACAATGGGGCCCTGAAGGCTCCGACCATCGGTCAGAGCCTTTATGGGCCACATCGTAATCTGCCCACTTATGTCATGATATTTTCGTATGGCACAAGGGTCACCGATTCGTGGCCTCTTAGTATTTTGTTTTTTATGGCCAGACTGCCATTTGTGACAAAGTTGCTTGAAAGCGTGTATATGAGGGGTCAGAAGGATTATAACTCTTGAATGGCCCATGTAGGGGGAGTTAATAGGTTTGCAGGATGAGAATTTGCACTAAGGGCTTCATTGTCATCTTTGCGGTGTGCTCAGCAGCAGAGTTTGAGTCTTGCAGCCCACCACCACAACTATATCGGTAAAGTTCCTCTCCGTCTGATGTTGGTGCCTCTTCTTGGCTGGAGCTTTAATCCCTGTGTTTGGTTCTAACAGAGCCTCAATAACACTGAAGGCTTGTTTTTAGGCTCCTTGTAACAGTGACAGATTGGTCTTCTCTGCCAACTTCTCTTGTTTTCTATGGAGTACAGTGTGTGTCCTTTGTCTCCCATTTCCTAATCTGGTATCACACAGCATCAGATTTCATGGCTACATGTGCCTACCCCTAATGTTTGTATGTTAACAGCAATCTGCCTAAAAAGGTTACAGGGGGAGGCCATTCCCTATGTTTTCTGGAAGAGCCTAGATTGTTGTGTCTACACAAAATTATCACCAGAGACACTTCGGGCTTGAGGTAGGAAAGCAACATCAAGATTTGAGGAACGAACCTTCTTCAGAATGCTCAGTTACATACCCTGGCACTCTACAACACCTGCGCTGCTGGCATGGGCTTTCAGTTTTCTGAACCTATACTACTGAGCTGATTACTCTGGACAAGCCCTGGAAACTTTAAATTAGATGAAAGAAGAGAAGCAGGAGTTCTAAAAGCAGCTGGCCTAAATGGCATATCTAGGAATTCTTTCCAAGGGGAAAACCCCATATAATTAGCAGTAGAGCTTAAACAATTTGAATTAGAATTCCATGCTTCACACAGTGTGCCACCTGCCTGTTCTTTGGGAGCCTCTCTGAGAGTTTTATGTTACTTTATATACATACCACACAACAACGAACACATACTCACCCCCCCCCCCCCAAAAACTACTGTTTTTGCTAAAAAAAATAATTAAAAAAAGTACTATCCCAGATAGAGAATAATAATAATGTTGTGAATAATTAAAATTGAAAAAGTTTCATTTCTGAAAATATGAGCATTTCAATTAAGTATTACAATGGTCTGTGGAACAGGTAGTGGTCTACCGGGTCTCAATCATTCCTGTTCTCCCTAAACCCAAAGGTCCTCTGCAATCTCTTACTCTGCTAAGGGCTTATACTCTTTTCTTTCCATATCTTTCTGAGATCCCCATCTGCATCGCACAAATAAACTCGTTCTTCATTGTTCTGTACACTCTGTCATTCAGCAACTGCTTCCGTGCATTGCCTCCCCTTCACCATGCTCGCTCTCTTCCCACCTGCAAACACAGTATTTTCTTTTTCTTTGGTGCAGTAAATATTTCAACAGCTGTGTAGTATGCCTCCTTCATTCACGAAGTTGCCCGCCTCAATTCAGGATTGTTGAGAGAGCAGCAGACAGTATCAATATAGAATGCACCAAATGTCTAGTCCCCTAATGATTTATACCATGTTACATAAAACAGCATGGCAGCCGTACGACTTCAGCAATATCCAAGGGTCACTGCCACATGTTAAAAGCGAGGCTTATTTGAAAAGCATGAGGCTCGCGGCTAACGAGAGACTCTGGAAGCATGCAGGTAGTGCAAGATCTCGGTGGTTAATCGGATTGTTTACTTTTTGAAAACAGAACTGCGAGGATCCATAGACAAACCTATTCGTGTGTCCTTTTAATAGCACAGAATAAGTACGCAATTGTATACGTCTGAATCAATGTATGAAGCGAACGAACGTTTCAGCCATTATTACAACAAATATTTTCTGATCAAATCATTCCAGTTCCGATTTGGACCCAGTGGCTCAGTTATCCGAATAGCTCTAGTGGCATTTTTTTGTATGCCCACTTTTATTTTATTTTATGCGATTTTATATAGCGCGAACATTACCCGAAGGTGTCAGAGTACTTTACAAAAGAAACAGTTATGCTACATGAGAACTTTGGATTACAAGAGCTACATCAGAGATATAAACAGAAATAAATTGCAAATGTACAACTCGGTGAATGCCTCGACGATCCCATATAAATGCACCAGACTATATGTTTTTGGGAGTCGCCCGATAAAACATGCAATTTTGTTGAATGCAACCGAAAAGGCAGTTAGTCAAACTCTGAAAGAGTCCTCGTTAACTTTTTTAATGTAAGTGATCTGTGACACCTCACTCACCCCGTGTTAGGTATCATGTCGGCACAGACAGGTCCAGTACTAGCAGCAAGGAACGGTCTGACCTAAGTGGCTGAGCTGTCAAAGTTGCACTTTGCTCTACTGCCCTCTGTGCGCAGAAAAGGCTCAGCCTAGAAGAGGAGGAAGGTCACATGGTGCCAAAGCGTGACAGAAATGCTGCGCAAGTCCCGCCCACCCAGCAATCCTGTGGTGAACTAGACCGCACACGAGCATCGGCTCAGGTCTTGATCAAGAGCAAGGTAATAGAGGAAAGACTACTTCACGCGCATAGACAACCTGCATGGTTGCCAAATATTTCCATAATAGAACAGAAATCCACACATCCAAAATGGCCGGTAGATTTAGCTCGACGTGTTCTTCGGTCCGTCCCTTCTCCTGAGCTCATTTCCGACGCAGGATCCAGCATGGCGGCATTTGAAGTGTTCACAGCAGAGCGCAAGGGAGGCGTGTTTTTTTTTTATTAGCAAATTGAATTTTGAATTTAGAAAATTTCTCATGGGACTACAAATTGTGGTGGAATTTTTGTGGAAGGACAGAAAGAACGGAAGGAAGGACAATCGAGCATGGACATCGCTCGAATGCTCGAATAATTTACCAGAATGTTGCACTCCGTATTATTACAAATTGGAAATTAGATTCGATGTGCAGAGTTTCAAGTTCAGTTAAGGCACCCAACACTGGTACAGCTCGGAAAGCAGCAGTGCTAATTCCCTCTTCCACAACACAGGTTTTAGATCAGCGCAACCTCACACCATGAGGCACAGCCTGTGAGGGTTCAATGTTTCCATACACAACAGTTAATTTTTCAGACACCAGCAGTGCAAACTTCGCAAACAGAAGATGTACCACACTGACATGCAACAGTTTTCCAAGCGCAGAGAAGAGGTACAGCAGATAAGCCGATTTAAGAGATGGGCAAATTGGGCAATTGCCCCTGGTATTGCTACAGCGTGGCTCCAGAAATTATTTCTAATCATTACTCACCATTCTCCCCGAAACCTTTAAAAACTCAAAACATGCACTAGTGGGGCCCATAACACTGCACATTTACCCTGTTCACTTACACTTGGCTTCAAGGCTTCTGGTGAATCGCAATGGAGAAATGCTGTAGCGTTTGGTGGAGCGTCTAAAAACCTATTTAATATTTACACTAAAAGTTCAAAACAGTTTACCATGGTTTCATATTAAACACTTATATTCAGAAACACCACCAGAATGGCAATGGATCTGCTAGAACGAAAATTAGGAGTAGGAAGAAACAAAGACCAGCTTTTAATTCTTCATTTTTCTAATTTTTATTCAAAGCAAACTTTTAGTATGTCCGACATTATGCATTTATTTATTCTTGATTCAAAAATTCTTAAACTTTATTTCAAAAACATGATCATTTTATTAGGAGCTCAGAAAAATCGCTGTATTATAGAATTCAGTAAAGTTTTAGCAAAGAACAGATAGTTCCAAATTCAATCTCTCCTAACATCCCTGACTATCACCCTCATCTTATCCTAAAAGTCCTGCAAAGCAAACAAATAAGAACATTGTAAAAGTTCTTACATACAGGGATCGTTTTGCAAACGGGCAGCATCTCCGATAGAAATGGAACAAGCATTTATAATACAATGGTCTCGGCATTATTAAAGGTAGAGCTATTGACATTGCTCATGACATTTTTTTTTTTTTTTTTTTTAAACATAAATAAATGGTATTGTCATTTACAATGGCAATAGGTGCGCATTAGAGAGTAGTAGAGAGGACACATTCATTTTATTAGGCACGGGGAGATGAAGTGATCTGTCCAGAATCCCAGGATGTTGAGTACCCCTGCCGAGACTCAAACATGTTACTGCAGCTTCGAGGTCGACCCTCTAGCCTTTAGCACATGGGTACTCACAAACTTTCTCTAGGGGGCCAAATTTACAGTGTGGTTTATGTCAGAGGGCCGCACTGGTGGGGGCGGGGTCAGTGGGGGAAGGGCCGGGGCTAGAGCAACAAGAAAAAAACTGACCATGAGGTTGATCACAGGTCCCCGCAGCGGACGCCTTTGTCCACTGAGCCACCAGACCCGGCATACACACATCTCTCTCTCGTTCTTTCTCTCCCTCACTCTCTCTCCCTCTCTCTCCCTCTCTCTCCCTCTGTCTCTCTGTCTCCATCTGTCTCCTTCACTCTGACTGTATCACTCCCTCTGTCCCTCTGTCTCACTCCCTCTCTCCCTCTGTCTCACTCCCTCTCTCCCTCTGTCTCACTCTTGCTCTCCCTGTCTTGCTCACTCCCTCTATCCCTCTGTCTCACTCACTCTGAATGTCTCACTCTCTGTATGTCCCTCTCCATCTCTGTCTACCTCTCCATCTCTGTCTACCTCTCCATCTCTGTCTTCCTCTCCCTCACTCTGTTTCCCTCTCCCTCAGTTTTCCTCTCCCTCACTGTTTACCTCTCCCTCAGTTTCCCTCTCTCTCACTGTTTCCCTCTCCCTCAGTTTCCCTCTCCTTCACTCTGTTTCCCTCTCCCTCAGTTTCCCTCTCCCTCACTCTCTTTCCCTCTCCCTCCTTCCCTCTGTCTCCCTCTCTCCTTCCTTCCCTCTGTCTCCATCTCTCCTTCCCTCTCCCTCCTTCCCTTTCCCTCTTTCCCTCGGTCTCCCTCTCTCTCCCTCCCTCACTCTGTCTCCCTCTCTCACTATGTCTCCCTCCCTCACTCTTAGCGGGCTCCCTCACTCTTAGCAGGCTCCCTCGCTCTTAGCGGCGCTCCCTCACTCTTAGCGGGATCCCTCACTCTTAGCGGGTTCCCTCACTCTTAGCGGGCTCCCTCACTCTTAGCGGGCTCCCTCACTCTTAGCGGGCTCCCTCACTCTTAGCGGGCTCCCTCACTCTTAGCGGGCTCCCTCACTCTTAGCGGGCTCCCTTACTCTCCTTCCCTCTCCCTCCTACCCTCCCTCACTCTCCTTCCCTCACTCTCTCCCTCCTTCACTCTCTCCTTCCCTCGCTCTCTCCTCCCCTCGCCCTCCCTCTCCCCTCGCCCTCCCTCTCCCCTCGCCCTTACTCTCTCCTTCCCTCACTCTCTCCTTCCCTCACTCTATCCTCCCTCGCTCTCCTCTCTCCCTCTCCCTCCCTCCCTCCCTCTTCCTCGCTCTCCCTCCCTCGCTCTCCCTCCCTCGCTCTCCTTCTCTCTCTCCTTCCCACTCCCTCCTTCCCTCACTCTCCCTCCTTCCCTCCTTCCCTCACTCCTTCTCTCCTTCACTCTCCCTCCCTCTCTCCTTCGCTCCCTCTCTCCTTCCCTCCCTCTCTCCTTCCCTCCCTCTCTCCTTCCCTCTCCCTCCTTCACTCTCCCTCCCTCTCTCCTTCCCTCTCCCTCCTTCACTCTCCCTCCCTCTCTCCTTCCCTCCCTCCCTCTCTCCTTCCCTTGCTCTCTCCTTCCCTTGCTCGTCCTCCCTCTCCCTCGACCTCCCTCTCCCTTGACCTCCCTCTCCCTCACTCTCTCCTTCCCTCGCTCTCTCCTTCCCTCATTCTCCTTCCCTCTCCATCCCTCACTCTCCTTCCCTCACTCTCTCCTTCCCTCACTCTCTCCTTCCCTCTCTCCCTCCCTCTCGTCCTCCCTCTCCCTCTCCCTCGTCCTCACTCTCTCCTTCCCTCGCTCTACCTCTCCTTCCCTCGCTCTACCTCTCCCTCACTCTCCTGCCCTCACTCTCCTGCCATCACTCTCCCTCACTCTCCTTCCCTCCCTCTCCCTCCCTGTCTCTCGCCCTCCCTCCACCTTGCCCGTGTGTGCCCGGGCTGAGACAGCTTCTGGGCAGGCACACCCACAAACACAGCCTCAACGGAGCACTTCACACGTCTTCAAAAGACAATTCGTATCTTAGCGGCGCTCCCTCACTCTTAGCGGGTTCCCTCACTCTTAGCGGGCTCCCTCACTCTTAGCGGGCTCCCTCACTCTTAGCGGGCTCCCTCACTCTTAGCGGGCTCCCTTACTCTCCTTCCCTCACTCTCTCCTTCCCTCACTCTCTCCCTCCTTCACTCTCTCCTTCCCTCGCTCTCTCCTCCCCTCGCCCTCCCTCTCCCCTCGCCCTCCCTCTCCCCTCGCCCTTACTCTCTCCTTCCCTCACTCTCTCCTTCCCTCACTCTCTCCTTCCCTCACTCTATCCTCCCTCGCTCTCCTCCCTCCCTCTCCCTCCCTCCCTCTTCCTCGCTCTCCCTCCCTCGCTCTCCCTCCCTCGCTCTCCTTCTCTCTCTCCTTCCCACTCCCTCCCTCCCTCACTCTCCCTCCTTCCCTCACTCCTTCCCTCCTTCACTCTCCCTCCCTCTCTCCTTCGCTCCCTCCCTCTCTCCTTCGCTCCCTCTCTCCTTCCCTCTCCCTCCTTCACTCTCCCTCCCTCTCTCCTTCGCTCCCTCTCTCCTTCCCTCCCTCTCTCCTTCCCTCCCTCCCTCTCTCCTTCCCTTGCTCTCTCCTTCCCTTGCTCGTCCTCCCTCTCCCTCGACCTCCCTCTCCCTCGACCTCCCTCTCCCTCACTCTCTCCTTCCCTCGCTCTCTCCTTCCCTCATTCTCCTTCCCTCTCCCTCCCTCACTCTCCTTCCCTCACTCTCTCCTTCCCTCACTCTCTCCTTCCCTCACTCTCTCCTTCCCTCTCTCCCTCCCTCTCGTCCTCCCTCTCCCTCTCCCTCGTCCTCACTCTCTCCTTCCCTCGCTCTACCTCTCCCTCACTCTCCTGCTCTACCTCTCCCTCACTCTCCTGCCCTCACTCTCCCTCACTCTCCTTCCCTCCCTCTCCCTCCCTGTCTCTCGCCCTCCCTCCACCTTGCCCGTGTGTGCCCGGGCTGAGACAGCTTCTGGGCAGGCACACCCACAAACACAGCCTCAACGGAGCACTTCACACGTCTTCAAAAGACAATTCGTATCTTAGCGGCGCTCCCTCACTCTTAGCGGGTTCCCTCACTCTTAGCGGGCTCCCTCACTCTTAGCGGGCTCCCTCACTCTTAGCGGGCTCCCTCACTCTTAGCGGGCTCCCTTACTCTCCTTCCCTCACTCTCTCCTTCCCTCACTCTCTCCCTCCTTCACTCTCTCCTTCCCTCGCTCTCTCCTCCCCTCGCCCTCCCTCTCCCCTCGCCCTCCCTCTCCCCTCGCCCTTACTCTCTCCTTCCCTCACTCTCTCCTTCCCTCACTCTATCCTCCCTCGCTCTCCTCCCTCCCTCTCCCTCCCTCCCTCTTCCTCGCTCTCCCTCCCTCGCTCTCCCTCCCTCGCTCTCCTTCTCTCTCTCCTTCCCACTCCCTCCCTCCCTCACTCTCCCTCCTTCCCTCACTCCTTCCCTCCTTCACTCTCCCTCCCTCTCTCCTTCGCTCCCTCTCTCCTTCCCTCCCTCTCTCCTTCCCTCTCCCTCCTTCACTCTCCGTCCCTCTCTCCTTCGCTCCCTCTCTCCTTCCCTCCCTCTCTCCTTCCCTCCCTCCCTCTCTCCTTCCCTTGCTCTCTCCTTCCCTTGCTCGTCCTCCCTCTCCCTCGACCTCCCTCTCCCTCGACCTCCCTCTCCCTCACTCTCTCCTTCCCTCGCTCTCTCCTTCCCTCATTCTCCTTCCCTCTCCCTCCCTCACTCTCCTTCCCTCACTCTCTCCTTCCCTCACTCTCTCCTTCCCTCACTCTCTCCTTCCCTCTCTCCCTCCCTCTCGTCCTCCCTCTCCCTCTCCCTCGTCCTCACTCTCTCCTTCCCTCGCTCTACCTCTCCCTCACTCTCCTGCTCTACCTCTCCCTCACTCTCCTGCCCTCACTCTCCCTCACTCTCCTTCCCTCCCTCTCCCTCCCTGTCTCTCGCCCTCCCTCCACCTTGCCCGTGTGTGCCCGGGCTGAGACAGCTTCTGGGCAGGCACACCCACAAACACAGCCTCAACGGAGCACTTCACACGTCTTCAAAAGACAATTCGTATGTTTATGAGGCTTTGTCACCTCTTAGCCCCCCTGCAGCCCCACTCTGACGAAGAAGGGAATCTCCCGGCCCCCACAGAGCAGCAGTCTGAGTCGCGCTGCCAGGGGTTTTTGCTGACACAAAAAAAAAAAAAAAACACGACTACATGTCTGCAAGGTCCGCGGGCCGCCAGGGAAGGCTTGCCGGGCCGCCCCTGGCCCGCGGGCCGTACTATGAGTACCCTTGCTTTAGCACATTCATTGAAATATTTGTATCTTTTGCATATAACACTTCAAGGGATTTCTTACTCTTTCCTTCATGTGCTGCAGCCCTCTCAAACCACCCATAGTCATTCTCCATGTTACTTATCCCTGCCGTTGTTAGTTGTTTCCCTCAGCTCCCCCAGTCTTGCTTTTTAGGTCTCGCCTGTCGATGCGCATGCGCATCGAGCTTGCGAGACCATGGGGGCTTAAACAGTCTTTAACCAACTTGCGCGGAATCGTGGCGATTCCTTGCAGTGCCTGTGAAATTCAAGCTCAATGCGCATGCGCATTGAGCTTAAAAGCGCGTGCACATGCCCCCAGCCGCCTGCCTTGCATGTATTTTCCCTCAGGCGCACTCCTCCCACACCCCCGCTCCGCCCCCTCCCCTGCCTGCTGTGTCGCATTTCTTCAGTTCCCTCAGCCGCAGTCCAGGCCCCTGCTGCTTTCACACCCTCTCCCCGCTCCGCCCCCTCCCCTGCCCGCCATGTCGCATTTCTCCTCCCCCCTCCCCTTCTCTGCCTTCCCTCCGTCTTGTCTCTTCACTTCTTGGTTGCACGGCCGCTAGGCCGTGCCTCCCCTACTCTCCTCCCCCCTCCTCCTCCTACTCTCAAGACGCAATATGTTCCTTCTCCAGGTAGTATACTTCTTTTTTTATTTATATCATAATGGTGCCATGAACGGGCGCTGGGAAGTAAATGGATTGTATTTCATCTCTTGGTTCAGTAATGCTGAAAGAACAGGTCGCCGTTGCTCGGAATATACTTAAGAGATGGGGGATTTGAGATTGCTTTTCTGCCGAGCGGGAGGAAGACTCCATTTGTAATCGTGTGTATAAAACATGACTTTGAGGCAGATTAGCTTGCCTCTGCCCCGGCTCTGTCTGACATTGAACCGCGAAATGTTAGCATTTCATTGAACACGCACTTTAATGACAAGACGGGAGCGTTACTTTGACGGCGGAATCGGATTTTTATCAAAGGTGGCCAATAAGTGAGGTAAAATATGCTTAAGCAGTTGCAAAGAGGAGCAGGTGTTTGAGAAATTAAATTGGCCACTATCAAATCTGCGTGAAGGCTTGGGACATTGTCTTGTAACGTTATTATCTCCTCCCCCCTCCTCCTCCTACTCTCAAGACGCAATATGTTCCTTCTCCAGGTAGTATACTTCTTTTTTTATATCATAATGGTGCCATGAACGGGCGCTGGGAAGTAAATGGATTGTTTCAGCTGGGAACATGAATTTAACTTAGTGCCACCGTTGATCTCGCATTGAACAGTGCTTATTTTACAAGTAAAGCACCCCGGCGCCTCAGCGCGCTAATCCTTAAGAAGGTGCTTTGATACGATGCAAACAAGAGGTGCGGCGGCTTTCCTTTACAATATCTCTGCCCGGTGCAATCATATTTCATCTCTTGGTTCAGTAATGCTGAAAGAACAGGTCGCCGTTGCTCGGAATATACTTAAGAGATGGGGGATTTGAGATTGCTTTTCTGCCGAGCGGGAGGAAGACTCCATTTGTAATCGTGTGTATAAAACATGACTTTGAGGCAGATTAGCTTGCCTCTGCCCCGGCTCTGTCTGACATTGAACCGCGAAATGTTAGCATTTCATTGAACACGCACTTTAATGACAAGACGGGAGCGTTACTTTGACGGCGGAATCAGATTTTTATCAAAGGTGGCCAATAAGTGAGGTAAAATATGCTTAAGCAGTTGCAAAGAGGAGCAGGTGTTTGAGAAATTAAATTGGCCACTATCAAATCTGCGTGCTTCTGCGTGAAGGCTTGGGACATTGTCTTGTAACATTATTATATAGTATACTCCCTTCGAAAGCAACACTGCCCGTGCACTTTCTACCAATGAGACTTCCAACAACATTTCTCTTGTTATGGCTTTTTTTATTTGTAATTCTTTAGCATTGGCTACAGGAAACAAAAATGCTAAAGATTTACAAAAAAAAACCATAAACAATTCTAAAAGCACTAACTCTAATGATGCGAGACCTATTGCATTTCCAATGCTTGTTTATTATGATATTTCAACACCCAGCTCTACTGCAAAGCTCTCTTTGCTCCCTCAACCCTACAGGCTCCAACTGTCCGCCAACCGACCCCCCCCCCCCCCCAAAAACGGACTCCTCCATTGCTGGGTCCAGCAGATGCAATTTGCAGCAAGGCTGCTCGTTTCCTAAAAAAGGCTTTTCACACACATTTTATCTCTTTTTTTTATTTACCACTCCAAGAAGGGGTCCTCCATCTTGGAATGGTAAATAAAACAATGCACTCACATCATGCCTTCTGTATACACTTTAGTGGTGGTGCGTGTGCACACATATGCCATTACTCTTAGCCACCGTAGCGTCATGAATCATAGACAGACATTCTGATGACACATGCATGCAAGCACATCAGCAACATTTTTTATTTAATTTTTTGCCGAACCTTTCAGTATCACCAAACAAATATTTACTTTTTTGCTGATGTCAAACTGCATGGGAAAAAAGACTTGGCAAATTCAAAAGGCAAGACTTATTGGCGTTGCCAATGTTTCTTCTTCCATTTCTTTGACACATTTGTTAGTCTGTTAATAAGCGCTCACGCATGACCTTGGTGCTCTCTCCTGTTCTAGTGCTTGTACTGCTCCGTTGGGACGGCCCACTGAGTGTGTCACAGTGAAGTCACATGAGTGACGTAGGTGGATTGCTGCTGGTGAGAGAGCCACCTGAGGCAGGTAGGAAAGCTCATCCAATCAGGACTGGAGCTCCTGCCCACATCATGCCTTGGGGGGGTTTCTCTATGGTCTAACCCCTACGTCGTACTGTGCCTCAGTGACCCTACGTGTTTAACTTTCGAAAGCGTCATTTTCCGACATGCACTGACTGCCCGAGCCAGCTGCTAGCACGATCACGACAAAAAACACTCCGTACAATTACTCTGAGGGATGTAGTGTAGCCCAGACCTCTTCTAGGCGCTATGGAGATGTCATCGCGGAGGGTGACACCAACCTGGCACAATCACTGATGTTCAGGGGGCCCGGGTCCGTCTCCAGGTTCCTGGAATATTATCCTATAAGAGAAGAGAGGCGGTAAACTTCGTAAACACTTACCTGGGGTTGTCAGTGGGTGCCTGAGGCCAAGGTCTGGCAGATAAGATCAGGAGCAGTGCCTCCGCACCAGAGCTGTGCCCGAGGTCCAGGCGCTGCAGGTAAGTTTAAGAGGTGGAGCTGTGCCCGAGGTCCAGGCGCTGCAGGTGATGTTAAGAGACGGAGCTGTGGCCGGGGTCCAGGCGCTGCAGGTGAGGTTAAGAGGCGGAGCTGTGCCCTGGGTCCAGGCGCTGCAGGTAAGGTTAAGAGGCGGAGCTGATCTGTCCAGGTGATGTCAGCTGCTATGTCCGAGGTCCAGGCTTTGGAAGAGTTGAGATGAGGCGCTCAGGTCAAGTTTCAAGGGAAGAGGAGCATAAAGAGACGTGTGGGGACCGCCCCTCCCTCGCACACACGCCTCTTGTGACACGTCACTAGTGATAACATGAAAGTGATTCTGAGGCAGGAGGAGTGGGGAACCCCGCATGAGTCACCGTGTGTCACATGGAGGAGACCCCTTCGCGCTGTGCCATATTTTTTAATGTATCCTAAATAATGCTTTTACCTTTCTGCCATGTTGATATCACTTTGTTGAGTTCTAAAGCCTGAGTGGCAATTTTTGAGGCGCGTGGCGACTTCAGCACTCGCTGCACTCCCTCGTCTGGTTCGTATTTCTTGGATAAATGCACAGATAATCCTTTAATTGTTGCAATTAAATATTGCCTACAACATCCACTGCTTTGCATTCACAAACAAGTCTTGACCACCCCCTTTAACACTTGCTTCCCATACTGGCCCGGCTTGCATTTCGTTTTAAGAACAAACAATGACGTATGGATTTACTATGGTTGCCCATTTAAGACAGATCAAACTCAGTACATTATGTTTAAATAACATTCTAGAAAACCGAAACGCTAAACGGACCCGCTGTCCACTCTCACTTCATTATTCCTCCGCCCTCCCTGCGGCCCCCGTCGCCCCCGTACCTTCCAGCATGCTGACGTACATGAAGACACAAATATTCACACACAAACAGACATGCACACTCAGACGTGCACGCGCAGGCACACAGCTACAGGAGTGTTCGCACAGCAGACAGGCACCGAAGGCATGGGCACAGATACTGGCACACCATGCCGCAGGCACACGCACACGGGCACACTTATGGATGGACTGGCGCAGCTGCACACACACGTGCACACGCAGATGCACTGTTACACGCACGTATGGGCACAGATACTGGTAAACATGCAGAGACTGGTACAACCACACGCACACATTCAGCATACCCGTGTAGCACAGGTAGATGTAAATACAGACGCACACATGCGGTGGGACATCTCAGGACCTACCACTGTTGATACTCACGGCTCCCCCCCTCCTCACATCCCGCAGCACAGCTGCCTGCGGGGTCCCTCTGAGACTGAAGGACGCGCAGGTCAGGGGCAGCGAGGGTCGGAGTCCATGGAGATCCGGAATCGGACCGAGCATCCAGCGCTGTGTGCTACGGTCAAGCTTCTAAACGCCTGTCTGCCCACAGAAAACGAGACAGCGCGATGTGTACTCTTGGGCACAGAGAGACTGCTAGGTGGAGGAGGCTGGGTGCCAGGCTGCCCTACGCTGCCCAACGAGACTGCTGCAGCGCGATGTGAGCTCCTGGGCTCATAGAGACTGCTAGGTGGAGGTGGCTGGGTGCCCTGCGCTGCCCACAGAGAGCGGGACGGCGCGAAGTGTGCTCCTGGGCACACAGAGACTGCTAGGTGGAAGAGGCTGGGTGCCAGGGTGCCCTACGCTGCCCAACGAGACTGCTGCAGCGCGATGTGTGCTCCTGAGGCTGAAGGACACGCAGGTCCGGGGCAGCGCGGGTCGGAGTCCATGGAGATCCGGAATCGGAGAGCATCCAGGGCTGTGTGTTGCGATCAGGCTTCTAAACGCCTGTCTGCACACAGAAAACGAGACGGCGCGATGTGTACTCTTGGGCACACAGAGACTGCTAGGTGGAGGAGGCTGCGACTTCTTGGGGCAGCGGTCGTTGTGAAATGGCCTAAAGAAAAGCACCGCCATTTTCAGATTTGGGGGCGTGTCGATCTGAGTGACAGACGACGTCACAGGGCTAAAGAACGCAAAAAATCACGCCCCCAAATCCGAAAAAGACGAGCTTCTTTGGAGGCACGGCTCTCTCCTCCAATGGCTGGCCTTCATTTAGGAAGCAGCCAATGGAGGAGAGACAGGGCAGGGAGGCGGGTTCTAAAGCCCTACTAAGTAACATTAAATCTCCGGACAGGAAGCTGCGCTTTGCGCAGCTTATAGGTCCCTCGACCTAAAAAGCGACCCCAACCTTACAAGTCCAGGGGTTTTTATACCCTAATTCTCAACTTAATGTATCTAGAAAGTAACTAACATCACCATCTTGTGTTCTGATTGGATAAATTCGGGTGGATGTGCACTTCCTCACCATTACAACTTTTGTTATTCACATGATTCAGCTAATTTAATAAACGTCCATTGTTTAAGCAGTCCGTGGCCTAGGCACATTGCATTTTAGCAACATTGCCCTTCTTTCCCATAGCTTAGATATGCTCTTATTCATGCTTGGCACCCATCCTAGGTTCCGGGTAATGAAACCGTAAACTTCTTCCTCAAGCACAGTCAGCTCACTTGCGCTGGCAGAAATCTTTGGCGCGCCTGCGCAGACCAATACCCACTCGCAGTAGCTCAGAGCGGCCATTCTGTTTACCTCCCCTCATGCTAATGTTTCCCATTAGTCGTTACCTAGCAATATGCCACACAAATGCTTTTTATACTTACATAATTGACCCTCTCTTTTCACAAAACATATACAAAAGCACATTTAAATAGCATTTTGTTTATATCAAAGCTATGCATTAGTCCACAACACAACAACAATACATATTAGCTAGTATTATTGCAACATATAAGCAGAATTAGTATTTCCCGTGTGTAATTTAAAACAAAAATAAAAATAACCTGTGCATCTTATTCTATGGTTGGTTATTTTTACAACACATGCAATTAGTAAACAGTATAGTTATGGGACATTGATTTCATGAGGGGTACACAAAATTTTGTGTTTGCCACCTCGCTCCATCAATTCCCTCATCTGGTGATTTTATCACCAAATACTTCCCAAAATTTTGTAAAATGTACTTGAACATGTTTCAGTTCCCTTTCTTGTTAATATCATCTATACTTTTGTCTCTTTCTCTTTTGAATCTTTGAAAAACTTTTCCTTTATTTCTTCCATTTCTATTTCATTATTTTCTCTCATTCTTGCCTGCTGCGCTTCATTTCTTTCCTTTATTGCCCTTCTAAAATCTTGTCTACCTTTATATATACAGCATAATCTTATCATAAATATCACTGTTACTATGACTGTTATTGGAATTAGTATTTTACCTATAATTGAACTACCTATCTCTTGAAACCAATTTTTAATTGCTGTTAAACTTTTACCCAGCTTTTCGAGGACACCCTCAACCTCCAGTGGTTCAATTTCTCCATGCAAATCTGTAATGTTTATAATATATTTTTCAATATTCTGACTTTTATCTGGGATATAAGTACAACAATGTTGCACTTTCAAAATCCCACAGACTCCTCCCTCTTTTGCTAAAATCATATCAAGAGCAAGTCTATTTTGCAAAACCATAGTTCTTATAGCAATCATTTCAGTATTCACCATCAGGAATCCTCCTACAGTGTCTGTTGATAATCGATCAACAATTGTGGACAATTTTCAAATTCTATTTGCATTGAACGAAATTCCCACTGCTGGTATCAGTGCTCCAAACACATCACCTATTATTTCTAACTAGCAGCCTGTCCCGACGTTGTCCGGGTATGAATTGCTGCCGGCCAGTTGTATATTGTTTTGTAGGATTTCGTTTTGATAGCATTTCTTATCTGTGACAGGCCATTGAAACGCTCCAATTCACAGTGCACTGCTGATGCATTTAAGAGTGAACGTTCAGTAGTGTGTGAACTCGAGTTTCCCTACTTTATTTTTCCTTGCAATATTATATAGCACAAACTCGACAACATGGTATGAGCACAATTTACATTACAGAAGAACACATTCATTTGTGGTAGGCACGGGGAGACAAAGCGATTTGCCTGGAATCACAGGATGTTGAGCTGATGCCGAGATTGGAACGTAGCTCCCCAGCTCTAAAGTTCGCAATTCTAGAACTTGTGGCGGGAGGTGTGTCTAAAAGTGTACGTCGGTGCTGGCCATCAATGAGAGAGACCTGTGCATTTTTCAAATGGGTGGTGAAAAAATATGAGTAAGTTGCTGGAGATGTGGGCCGCCGTGCCACCAATGTACTTACCGGGGGAGGATAAACACCCATTATTCCTCAACTTTCTTTCTGCATAACATCACTCCGCATACTTTCATTACGAAAGTACAATGACTCCGCAATGCCATTATAACGCATGGCGTTACATTTTATATGTTTTTACCACGCATACATTTAAACGAAATTCGTTGTAAATGCATGAATAGTAAAAACATGTTTTTTTTAATGTTTGGATAAGGTAAGTATGGGTATAGGGGTATATGTTTTGGGGTACTGAGGTATATGTTTTGGGGTGTTTGGGTATTTTAAGGGTTCAGATATAGTTTTGGGTTATGGGTACAGGGGTAGTTTTAGGGTTTAGAGATAGGTATGGGTTTTGGGGTACAGGGGTATTTTTAGGGTTCAGGGCTAGGTTTGGGTTTTGGGCTATAGGAGTGTTTTTAGGGTTCAGGGGTAGGTTTGGGTTTTGGGGTACAGGGGTATTTTAAGGGTTCAGGGCTAGGTTTGGGTTTTGGGGTACAGGGGTATTTTAGGGTTCAGGGGTAGGTTTGGGTTTTGGAGTACAGGGTTATTTTATGGTTCAGGGCTAGGTTTGGGTTTTGGGGTACAGGGGTATTTTTAGGGTTCAGGGGTATGTTTGGGGTACAGGGGTATTTTAAGCGTTCAGGGCTAGGTTTGGGTTTTGGGGTACAGGGGTATTTTAGGGTTCAGGGGTAGGTTTGGGTTTTGGGGTACAGGGGTATTTTTAGTGTTCGGGGGTAGGTTTGGGTTTTGAGGTACAGGGGTATTTATAGGGTTCAGGGCTAGGTTTGGGTTTTGGGGTACAGGGGTATTTTTAGGGTTTAGGGATAGTTTTGGGTTTTGGGGGTACAGGGTATATTTATAGGGTTAAGATGGGCTAGTGTTTAAGGGTGTTGGGGTATTTAAAGGAGTAAGGGTGGGTTATGATTATGGGGTACAGGGGTATTTAAAGGGAGCAGGGGGGACACCCGGAGTTGGAATGTACAGAACCTGGGAAGAAAAAACAATGAAATATTGGGCAAAAAGCTCGCTTTTTTCCCGTAATCCCACGCCCGCACACGCCCATGCCCCCATCACACGCTCACAGCACACGATATGAGACATGGCATGAAGGGCGGAACATACCACACGCCCCAGCATTTGTCACGCCCCCAGCACATGCCACACAGCACAAATCAAACACGCCCACAAGTGACTACTTTGCTGGCATGGTTCTTTTACCTTTTAAATGTATAGGGTGGGCGTCTGCATAGCCTATGTCCTTCTGCTGAAACTGCCCTTTCCAATGCTGTATTGGGCGTTGTGATTGGTGCTTTGGTTCCTGAGATTACCCCCCTCAAAGGTTTGGGCTCTCTCTTTATTATATTAGTATAGATACAGTTTCTCTTCTTTTCTGACTTAGAACTTTACCTATGTCATGCTTTCCATTAGTACCTCTATCTACATGAATTTTTTTTAGGAAAGACCAAACCCACATAACATGTCCCATACCAGTGGTTAGGTAACCTATAATAGGCTCTGTTCCCACAAATAAAATACATTCCAGGACAAACAGGATCATTTCCTCCTTTAAATCCCCAACCCCCTAAAATTATATAGGTATCTTCACATTGACTTGCACCCACAAAGTAATTGTCATACATGGTGTTATACAAAATTTTCCCATCATTGGCGCGTCTATATTATTTATTGCTACATTCACATTTTTATCCTCAATATTCTCATCATCAAACATATAATATTTAGATTTTTCATGTTCCATTTTCTCTTTTCGTTTATAAGCAATTCTTCTTTCCTCAACCGTGCCTAAAAAATGCCTAAAAAAGTTTTCTCTTCAACTCTCATTTTACATGTCAAAATATGAGCAAAAACATATTCATGTGTTAATTCATCTACTTCTAAGAAATATTCTCCCATCAACTCTGCATGCTTTCCCTTATTCAATTTATTGTCAATCTTTAATTTTGCAAATATTTCATCCACATTGGAATGTTGATATTCCAGCTTTCCAGTGTTATAAAATAAACTTGCAATTACACTACAAGTTACTCCATATGTAAGAGGAAGGTGATGATAGGTCACCCCTTCTGACACTGACGCTGGTAATTTTACGCACACATAGCAGTCATCTACATTCATAGTTTTAATATATTCAAGCAGTAATTTCGAAAAACTGTTTTTACTATAATCACTAATAGATCTATCTTGATGCAATTCTGGATTGTATACATGAGTCTCAGGTACCTTTCCTTTCTCAACTTGCTTACTTGAGCTTGCATTCGGTTTTAATTTTGTCAAATTAGTTTGAAAAGGAATCACAATAGCTAATATTGTCCACATTACTACTAACAAACTCATACAAATAGTAAAACACCTACACCATTTTCTAAAAATAGAACATTTCGTACGATGGTTATTCATTGCCATTTTCCCTAACAACGTTTCTTCGACCTTATGTAACCTATAAGTTTCACACTAATGAGGTAATCTAAATTTTAATGGTCAAGTTGTGTTCCCTAGCGAGTACCCCACCGTCTCCATGTACGAGTTAAAGTGCATGTAACTTCCCTCCTGTGTCAGCTATGAAGACGCAAATACATTTACGTCCAACGTTAACATGTCCTCTTTCAGACCCACCATGAATGGGTCGAATGGTCCGTTCCTAAGTATGCTATGCCAACGTCTTTTTGTAGTGTACTCCTACGTTTTTCAGCTCTGGCTGAAGTAGGCCCTGAATCTCTGCCACCGAGCCTCTTTTCTGGCTTCTGCCTCCGAGAAATCTCTGCCCAGGCAGCCCCTGTACTCGTGAACTCTGACTTACTTTCAGCGCGGCCCCTCGCGCTCGGCTCAGCCTGCTGCCTGCCAAGATTGACTATAACCTTCGAGTTATCTGTTTCCCTCCCCGAAAATACATTCCTGCCTGCTAGCTTCAGTAAACATCCTTCCTCAGCTACAGGGCTAAAGGGCCGACCTGTCTCTGTGCAAGTAATTCATAGCTTCGTTGCCATGCTTCCATGGAAGGCCCCATGCCCCACGCTTCTCATACAGACACCCAGGCGCTTATAAACGCACTCACAGCAAGTATAGAATAGCTTCTGCTCTAGAGACCTTTCCGCCCAGATAGCTTAGTTCCTAAACATCAGATATCAGATATGATAGAAGCACAAGTTGATCTGACATGCCAGACTTTTGTCTCTTTCCGTCAGTGTAAATGTCAAGTCCCCTGCACCCCTCCAATTACACGTCATGCAGCTGCGCGCGCATCCAAGCTTCTGATTTCTGCTGACATTGCCACATTTTCTGTTAGTGCCACCCCTTTGTGACACCTATCAGTGACGTTTCCAGAACACACCTCTAGTTCACGCCTCTTGATTACGCACATGTACCACGTGCATATTGTTATCTTGTCTTCTCTCAGCTGTTACGCCTTCTATACTGTTTTCAATGGTGTACAATAAGTATATAAGCTATGTACTGTAAATAAAATGTTAGCGCGCTCATCTATCCCTTCTGACACCCTGTGTGGTGGTCAGAACATGATATCTTGGCCATGACAATTCCTTTTTAAGGAATAAAACCCTTAGAACTCTAACACCACGGACTCTGTCTTTTTTCACCCGATCTGAGTTATTATTGATTAAGTACTTACCTGCATAGAAATTAAGAGAGTAAATTATTTATTTACGTCATTTTGGCGCCCGAACAGGGACCCCTCCCCCACCTCACGCGCCGGTTGGCGCATTGCAAGCTCTGTCCCCTGCCATCAGTTAGATGGAACATACGCGTACCGGCAGGATTTCCTGCATCTCCCTCTGACCCACGGAGGTGACGAAGACTGCGATCAGTGCCCAGACGAGGCGGTGAGGAGTGTGGAGGATCCCGACCAGAGCCTAGCCGAAAGAAGCAAGGTCCGAGGTGTCAAGAGGCCCACCAGTTTTCCGAAGTTTTCCGAAAATTCCCGAAGTTTTCCGAAGTTTTCCGAAGTATCGAGTCGAGTCCAGTCGAGTTTTCCGAGGCCTTCTGTTTCCGTGCTTCCCGGTGAGTACCATTGCTGGGTCGTATCTAGACGGGTTTGGGTATACAAGTCCGGTCTGCACTGTTTTTAGGCAGTGTATCTGTACTGTTTAGCAGTATATCTAGTATTCCGAATTTCTGAATTTTTGCACTGTTACACCAGTGTATCTGTACTGTTGAGCAGTACATCTAGTATAGTGGGGTAGTCATCTATGTTTTAAATGTTTTTGTGATTAATGTCGTGGTATGAATGTGATTGTTTTCTTGTGCATTATTGTGTTTTTTTTGTATAAATAGTTACATTCAGAATTAAGTATCAAGGATCGAGCATTTCAGTATCAAGTAGGCACAATGCCGTTTTTCAACAAGTTAAAGCAGATAGGAACTAGGAAAGGGATGTTAGAGGAAGAAATTCCGATCCCCCCTAGGGACACTCCAGGTAATTTCATGTATAACAAACATGGCATAGACGCCATATTGTATCTAGAGTTATGGACCGATTATACAAAGCACCTAGAGGAAAGATACCGATGGCCAGTTAACGGAACATGGGATGCCGAGTGCATCATAAAGGTAGAAGAGGCATTACGGAAAAAGAAAGCCAGACAATCTCAGAAAGACGCCATAGAATTTTGGCGTAAGGAATCACATAAACGTGCTGAAAGAGCACTTCGTAGAGAAGACAGACTTAAAGAATCAGAAAAGGCCCAAGAAAACGAATTAGTTATTGAAGGAATTCGAGTAAAATCAGAACAAATAGATCGCATCCGAAATAGCCAAGTGAACAACATGTATCTTTTGGCCGAAGGTACACCTGACGCCATTTCAGAAATACCGAAAAATTTGCCGTCACCATTAGTTCCAACTAAAGTAATGCACAAGACTACTAAAGACATATTCCTAAATTCATACTTAGAAGATGTAGCACCAGCTTACACCAATCTGCCTGTGCGTGCCCTGCCTGCCGAAAGGGACGGGGGCGGCACCCCGCCCCCAGATCATGCCTCGCCAGTTCCACAACAGACTTCTCCCGTTCCGCCAGCCCCGCCGCTTCCTGTACTCAAAATTGACCTACCGAAACCACGTTTGCCTGATCCACCTAAACGACAAGTCCAAGTTCAGATACAGACTCCGCAGGGAGGTAATGTACAAGCTTCCGCTTCAGGAGGTGCGACCGCGGGTCCACAGACCCCGCCACCAACTCACAGATTCAATATCAAAGGTATGCAGAGTCCTCTTACGTACAGATCCCCCCACTCCTCTAATTCATCCCGCCTTGACGCATTAAAAGAAAACATGTCAGTTTGCAGATATGATCCAGTACCCGGAAAAGACGATTTAATGATATTGGCATCATTACGGTTAAGATCTGCTACTGATAACTTGTTATGCTATGCAGGAATGAAGGAGCGTCTAGACAGAATATATGAGTTTGTTCAGACAGGGAAAGACCCTGACAGTATTAAGGATGCCATGGAGAAACAGAAAGTTGGCATGCAAGCACTGATACTACGATTCTTCATAAATTGTCTAATAAGAGAACGAGACAGGCCCGGAACAGATCAGAGTGAATTAGATGCATTGAACAAGTGGGGTCAAAATATAGCTGATGGAAAACATGACAGACAGAATTGCATAGACTCTATGTACAAGAAAATTAGGAAAGCAGTGATAGCAGCACACCAGAAAGAGAAAGAAGAGGCTCCCTCCGAGGAGGAAGAAGAACAGGAAGAATCCGAAAGAAATGTAGGAACAATAGCATATGTAGGTAAGGGAACTTACCTTAGGAAGGGTATCCGTCCAGAGAGCAAGAGAGTTTTCTTCTCTGCCTTAACAAATCCGAATTCTGCTGAGCATCAGTTCCAGGAAACTGATAAAAGGCTTTGAGATCGAGTTGGGTACCATGTACTCAATTCTATGGATGAACAAGAACTAGCCCGATCAGCTGTATCATGGGCCGAAAATGCAGACATATATAATGATGACACAGTAGCACAGACATTTCTGAACCTCTCCCCCGACGAACAGAAATTAGCAGGTGTATACATGATTCAGCACCTTCTTATCAAATACAGGAAACATTATTCTGATCCAGGTCCCTTACACGAGACACTAGAAGCACTACTGATGGATAGATGGAGAGGCTTAAGTACCAAATTAATTCAAATAATTCTAGAACAGCGACATAGATATGATACCTTTTTAAGCTCTGAATATGTTCCCGTCCCACCTCCAGAAAGAAAAATGTACCACATGCAATGCGGGGGTGGTATTGAAAGTCAGAACCCCTTACGAGAAGTGCACCCTGTTATGGGTGAGGATAAAATCTTGAAACGCGTGTATGTACACACGCCTCTGACTAAATTAGAACTGTTAGAAATGAAGAAACTAGTACCCTGCCATGATAAAGACCCTGCAGGTTTTCATAGAGAGCTTAAAGACATGTTACTAATGGGGGATTACACGTATGATGATATCATGAAAATGTTGAAAGTACTATTGCCTACGGGTATATTCGAGAAATTAAAGGAAAAGGAATGGGAGGTGGGAGACACAAAGATTGCCTGGGCAGAAATAGAGGACGAAGAAAAGAAACGGGTTCCAGGGTTAGGCCTTGGGGACAAAACTAAAGCATTACCGGGTTTGATAGTACAGGTCCTGCCCAGATTATTGACAACTAGAAAGGAGGATTGGGATGCAATCTCGTCCTGTAAACAGAAACATGATGAAGATACTAGTGACTTCTATTCAAGATTCGAGAAATGTTTTATTATCAATAGTGGCCTCCAGCCAAGTAGCGAGTCGTACCCGCATCTTTTTGTATCAAAGTTAGTCGAGAATTCCCTACCGTTAGTCAAAAACCGTGTGTACAAGGTTGAGAGTACATGGCAAGCAAATACGCCATCACAGATGTTACAAATGTTACAATATCATCAGAACAGAATTAGAGAAGAACAAGATCAGGAACAAAAACGCATGAAAGACACAAAAATGAAAATGTTAGTAGCTCAGACGGTCCCATCCGACGGTCACAGAAAGGGTGCGACCCAGACAAGTCACACTGCAGCTCCCGTTAAAGGGACATGCAACTATTGCAAGCAGCCAGGTCACTACGTACATGAATGCCCAGTTCTGAAACATAACATAGCGACAGGTAAAACTAAAGAAAGACCGCATCCGCCTAGACAAGACCATAACCAGCATCAGTCTTCACAGAATACACAGGGTACACAGCCTATGCATGCTTCCTCGACTCCAGCACAGACCGTAGCAGTACCACAGCCACAGCCCATTGCCGCAACTCAGCAAGTTTCACAGCAGATGTATCAGTATGCCCAGTCCGCTTACCCCGAATATTCCCGATATACATGAAACAGCCTAGAGAGGGAAGGTGGCTTGCCTCTTATTGAGATTCCTGTAGATCAAGAAGGTCCTTATGTACACAGTCAAGTATTGGGAAAAGACAGAAAGTTTTTAATTGACACAGGGGCAAGTCGCACTACAATCAGCCATGATGAAGTTCCAGGGGCACCCCTCTCAGGCTCACAAAATGTTTCCCTTGGTTTTTCAGGACAGCCTATTGTAAATGAAGTATCCGAACCAGTTCCCCTGGCTGTGGGTCCATTATCACGTGTTACAGACCTGTTACTCACGAAATTATGTCCAGAAAATCTGTTAGGAATTAAAACATTGAAGGCTCTAGGAGCTATAATATGCTGTTCCCCGGAGGGAGTTAGACTCTTTCTGCGGGATTTCAAGGGTCATTATGTTCTGCGTGAATTTGATGTCAGATTGAAAAATGTACCAGATTACTTGTGGGCAAAAGGCCCAACTGATGTAGGCTGTATGCACATTACACCATACCGCGTTACACTCAAGGCAGGTGTTGTATTACCCAGAATCAGACAATACAAGTTACCACCCGATGCTGTAGTGGCTTTACTGAAAATCATTGAAGAGCTCATTGCCCAAGGAGTGGTCGTCGAGACCGACTCCAATATCTGCAATTCACCCATCATTCCGATTCTTAAACGTACTGACCCCAATGCACCGCCAGTATATCGGCTGGTGATTGATCTTCGAGAATTAAATAAATGCATTATTCCACAGTATCCTGTGGTCCCCGATATCTCCTCCCTATTGACGGCCATTGATTCAGAAGCAACGTTCTTTACTGTAATTGATCTCAAGACCGCCTTCTTCAGCGTGCCTATTGATCCAGAGAGCCAATATCTCTTCGGATTCAGTTTAAATGGACGCAGCTTCAAATTTTCGCGCGCACCTCAAGGATTCACAGAAAGCCCCAGCATCTATAGTCAAGCACTGAAAAGACAACTAGATTGTATTCAAATGCCAGTTAACACCGCTTTACTGCAATACGTCGATGATCTGCTGATCACCGCACGAAGTGAGCCCGAATGTGAAAAAGCATCACTGACAGTTTTACACTTCCTGGCCGACAAGGGACACAAGGTGTCCCCTTCGAAGCTACAATTCTGTGTTCAGCAAGTTGTGTACTTGGGTCACTTGCTGTCCAAAGTGGGGAGACAGCTCACTCCCGATCGCATTCAGTTAATTGTAAATATGCCACAACCCCAGACACAAAAGGAAGTGCGGGCCTTCATAGGCCTCACCTCGTACTGCAGACAATGGATTCCCCAGTATGCATTTCTAGCCAAGCCACTCATCCAATTAACGACACAGGAGGCAGCGACTTCGACTGCCCTCCCTTGGACTCAGGAACATACACAAGCTTTTGAAGACTTAAAGAAAGCCTTATGTCAAGCACCAGTTTTAGCGACACCATGTTACAGCAAACCGTTTACACTTTTTGTTACAGAACGTGATGGTACAGCGTTGTCTGTCCTCACCCAAGATCAAGCAGGTTCACATAAGCCTTGTGCTTATTTTTCTAGTACATTGGATTCAGTAGCCCAAGCACTCCCTGCGTGCTTAAAGTCAGTAGCAGCAACAGCGTTAGCAATAAGACAAAGTGACTCAATTGTTTTAGGTCATCAGTTAACAGTTCAAGTACCACATTCTGTAGAGGTTTTGTTAAACAGAACCCAGACTCAACACTTGACTATAGCACGACTGACAGGTTATGAATTAACGTTATTCCAGCCACACATAGAAATCAGACGCTGCAGCATCCTGAACCCAGCAACACTGTTACCTACAATTATGACAGATTCAGCCCCACATGATTGTATAGAAATCATTAATGCAGTAACAAAGCCTAGACGAGATTTAACAGATGTTCCATTAACAAATCCAGACCTGACACTTTATGTGGACGGTTCATGCATGAGAACAAGTACAGGAGAATTAGTGGCCGCATATGCCGTGACCACTGAAACTGGAGTTAAAGAAACACATCGTATTGACACACTGTCTGCTCAAGCAGCAGAGCTCATCGCTCTGACCCGAGCTTGTATTCTAGCCAAGAACAGAAATGTTAACATATACACTGATTCCCGTTATGCTTTCGGGGTTGTACACGACTTCGGAGTCCTCTGGCAAGAACGAGGTTTCCTGACCTCTCATGGGGCCAAGATTCAACACGGTCCCCTCATTCAAGCACTGTTAGAAGCAATACATTTGCCCTCGGGCATATCAGTCATGAAGTGTAAGGCACATACTAAAGTTACAGATTCTGTTTCCCAGGGTAACGACCTGGCAGACCAGACAGCAAAACATACAGCACTGACTCACATCCAGATTACTGATGTGACAAAGACAATAGTACAGATAAAGTGTATGGCAGTTAGAGATCCCGCCCTAGACGTAATTGACATTCAGACACATGCTACACCAGATGAAATAAAGAAATGGACTGAACTAGGAGGGATCCAGACAGATCAAGGTTGGATAACGAAGGAAAAATCTATATGGTTTCTCCCTGACTCAATGGTTCAAGTCATGATAAACACAGCACATAGCCCGGCACATCTAGGAGAGAAGGCAATGTTAGACAGTTTACAGAATCTCTGGTACAACAAACACTTACGAGCAGCAGCAAAACAGAAAGTGCGTACTTGCATGATCTGTTGTCAGTTCAATCCAGGTAAAAGCGTCCCTGTAGAGCAAGGTGGATTTCATCCTCCCGATCACCCTTTTGAAGTCCTCCAGATGGATTATATCCAGATGAACAGTTGTCGAGGTTTTAAATATGTCCTTGTAGTTGTTTGTGCTCTGTCCCGCTGGACCGAAGCATACCCAGTTCCAGACTACACTGCTCCGACCACTGCCCGACAGTTGGTTCGTGAATTCTTCCCACGGTACGGTTTGCCCCGTGTCGTGTATTCAGATAACGGACAGCCATTCTCGTCCGAGTTGATGAAACAGGTTTCCCTTTTGCTAGGATATCAGTGGAGGTTCCACTGTGTCCGACATCCCGAAGCAGCAGGCCTTGTAGAAAGGCATAATCAGACACTAAAAATCCGCCTTGCAAAGATCTGTCAGGAAAAGGGGGTCGACTGGATAGTCGCCCTGCCCGTGGCACTATTCTACATGAGAATGGTCGCCCATTCAAGATCAGGGCTATCCCCGTACGAAGTGGTCTTTGGCAGACCACCGAATATGTGGGGGACGCCCATTCCGAAGAAAATAACTGATGTCGATTGCAATATGTTGACAGATTACCTTGCCTCCTTGATGTCTGCACTCCAATCATGTCGTTCACAGGTTGCCGCAGCTTTTCCTGACAACACTGATGTAAAGCAGCACGAGGTCCGTCCTGGGGACCTGGTACTCGTCCGGAATTTCGACCGGAAAAGTCCGCTGGAGCCCCGCTGGAAGTCCCCGAAGACCAACCTCCTTACCACCAGGACCGCCGTGAAGATAGAGGGGAGAAAGGGGTGGGTCCACACGAGTCACATCAAACTTTGCAATGAACTAAAAAACGGACTAAAACAGGACTCTGACTCGTCCACCCCCTCCAAAGACTGTGTTGAAAGAAAAGACGTTACAGTGTCTGAACGAGAAAAGACTCCCCAAGAACTATATCGTATGAAACTCCGATCTAGCAAGTCAGACAGTTTAATTGTTTAAGTCCTCCCCTAGGTGAATCGGTTAAATAGTTTCTGACATGTATCCCCTAGATCGAGATAGAGAGAGAGAGAGAGAAGCAAAGAAACGTACATACTGTAAATCACTGCGTAGTCACTGTATAATGACGTTGTTAATAATGTTTTTTCTAAGTATTCTAATTATTATTGCCAGCATTCTGCTACCTATATATTGGCCTATTTTCAGGCGTGAACAATCTGTTTACAATGTCTCTGCTGAACACACTTTTAGTGAACTTCCTGCACATGAACTCTCTTACAGACTTGCGCTGCGCAACAATACATTCATTAGTATGTTACACCACTCCCATCAGACAAATAATGCTACCGACTGCTGGATATGTGGCCGACTCCCTCCCTATGTAGAGAAAAGTAGTGTAGCTAAACTCTAAAGGGATTGATACTCCCTAAAATAGAATCTAAACACAATAATAGACCCTTTAGAGCAATCAAATAAATGTGTGCTGAAACGAAAATTTATACAAAAAATCCTTTAGTTTATTATATATTATTTGTTTTTAGTATATTTTGTTTGTTATTTGTATCTTTTATACACAGTTCATTTACTTTTTTTGAATCATTTTTTACATTTTAAGAATTTAACTTTGTGTAATCCCTGGTTGTCAAAAAAACATTAATAAGTGAGAATAGAAAAATTTACATAAACACAATCACATATATACATTAAACCCCGTGATATACGAAAATATTCAGTTGTTGGTAAATTGATGAAGGCAATGCGGTTGAGTGGAACTACGCGCGTTTCGGCCTGAGGCCTTCGTCAGGTGACCGTCATTCGTATATTAAACATAAATCACAAACAGTGTTTTGAACCTACACAGAAAGAACAAGAACAAAAAAAAAAAAATATTTTAAATATATTTACAGTTCAGACACACTTCTATATTACAGCTATTTACAACTCAGTTTCTATTTCTATATTTTGCTCTCCAAATACATCAGTGCATATTTGATAACAGTTTGCATTACTAGCCGGATGATAGGTCGGCATTTCGAGTGTGTTTATTTTATTAACAATTCTAGTCTTGATAGTTCTCTTAGGGGATAGATTTCTGTACCAGCAGTTCTATATTAGGCATTAGAATTCTAATGCCTAATATAGAACTGCTGGTACAGAAATCTATCCCCTAAGAGAACTATCAAGACTAGAATTGTTAATAAAATAAACACACTCGAAATGCCGACCTATCATGTTATCAAATATGCACTGATGTATTTGGAGAGCATAAAAATTAGATAGTCTGGCGTTTACTATAAGTTGGTGTTTGCACTAAAAAGCTAAAAAATGTACATACATTCATATAGCAACGTCAATAGACCCGCAAAATATAGAAATAGAAACTGAGTTGTAAATAGCTGTAATATAGAAGTGTGTCTGAACTGTAAATATATTTAAAATATGTTTTTTTTTTTTTGTTCTTGTTCTTTCTGTGTAGGTTCAAAACACTGTTTGTGATTTATGTTTAATATACGAATGACGGTCACCTGACGAAGGCCTCAGGCCGAAACGCGCGTAGTTCCACTCAACCGCATTGCCTTCATCAATTTACCAACAACTGAATATTTTCGTATATCACGGGGTTTAATGTATATATGTGATTGTGTTTATGTAAATTTTTCTATTCTCACTTATTAATGTTTTTTTGACAACCAGGGATTACACAAAGTTAAATTCTTAAAATGTAAAAAATGATTCAAAAAAAGTAAATGAACTGTGTATAAAAGATACAAATAACAAACAAAATATACTAAAAACAAATAATATATAATAAACTAAAGGATTTTTTGTATAAATTTTCGTTTCAGCACACATTTATTTGATTGCTCTAAAGGGTCTATTATTGTGTTTAGATTCTATTTTAGGGAGTATCAATCCCTTTAGAGTTTAGCTACACTACTTTTCTCTACATAGTTTACCTTCCCTACGAGTAGCTAACTGTTCACATTGTAGGGGCCCCTTCTTTCTCATAGAGCCGACTCCCTCCCTACCAGAATTACAAGGGAGCTCTGCCCCTCTTTCCGTACCCGTTCACTCACAATGGCTCCTGTGGGGCATGGTTTAAAATAATTAATTCCTTAGATCCTGATATTGCTGTTTTCGATGGGGGCTGGGTTTGGGGAAACTTGAACTTAGTCCTGCTCAACGTCTGTTATCCCGATAAAGAGGGACTTCCCACTCGAATAGGAACTGATCTAGAAAATGAAGTATATGGATTAGGTAATTACACAATTAGCCTTATGATCCTTACTGTAGAATCCGAGGCTGCTCCAGTTCTGCCCCATATGTTAGTATTACCAGTCACAGGTGAATTATGTGTTAGCAAGAAAGGTTCAGTACACGTAGGTCATAGTAAATGCACTACTGTGGTCGAATTCAGTGATCATGGTAAATAGTCTTTCAAAGCTATCAGTCACTCCTATTTTGTTTGTGGTCATACCGCTTACATACGTTTGCCTCCAGATTGGGATGGTACCTGTTACATTGCATTCCTTCTGCCACCTGTTTTTCTAGCTCCCCCAGATTACCATAGAAATACGAATCTAGTACCGAATAGACCCAAAAGAGATATTCCACTTGTCGACTACACAGAAACGGCATGGGAACAGTACACTGATTTCAATAAAGGATTCTTTTTCTTTCTAGGACCTGTCCAAAACAGTAAATTAATACGTAGATTAACTAGAACACTTGAAGCCGTAGTACATGAAACTGCCTCCGCCTTAGGTAACTTAACAGAGGAGCAATCTGCTATGCGGGTTGTTGTCCTTCAAAATCGTCTTGTTATTGACGTCATCTTGGCAGATAGAGGTGGAGCCTGTAAGGTCATCGGGTCAAGTTGCTGCGTTTTCATCCCACAAAATGCACCATCTGTCTATCAAGCTATTACTCGTCTGCATAAAATTGCGAATCAGATACATCAGAATCCAGGCACCTGGACTTGGTCCGGTTGGTTCTGGACAACATTAACAGCTTGGGGATGGAAGATCTTATCCTTCCTAGGCATTGGCCTTGTTATAGTATTCAGCTGCTGCCTGTGCCTACAGTGTGGGCCAGCAATATGTGGACTGTGTGCCACTTCCTGCATTGAACATTCCAGTTGTCTCTCAAACAGTCAAAGAAAGAAAGATGAACATATAATGTTACAAAAACAAACCGATCGATTTATGAGGATCGATATATCATGAAGGGTCCGGAGGGAACAAGAAGGGAATGAGGTAATCTAAATTTTAATGGTCAAGTTGTGTTCCCTAGCGAGTACCCCACCGTCTCCATGTACGAGTTAAAGTGCATGTAACTTCCCTCCTGTGTCAGCTATGAAGACGCAAATACATTTACGTCCAACGTTAACATGTCCTCTTTCAGACCCACCATGAATGGGTCGAATGGTCCGTTCCTAAGTATGCTATGCCAACGTCTTTTTGTAGTGTACTCCTACGTTTTTCAGCTCTGGCTGAAGTAGGCCCTGAATCTCTGCCACCGAGCCTCTTTTCTGGCTTCTGCCTCCGAGAAATCTCTGCCCAGGCAGCCCCTGTACTCGTGAACTCTGACTTACTTTCAGCGCGGCCCCTCGCGCTCGGCTCAGCCTGCTGCCTGCCAAGATTGACTATAACCTTCGAGTTATCTGTTTCCCTCCCCGAAAATACATTCCTGCCTGCTAGCTTCAGTAAACATCCTTCCTCAGCTACAGGGCTAAAGGGCCGACCTGTCTCTGTGCAAGTAATTCATAGCTTCGTTGCCATGCTTCCATGGAAGGCCCCATGCCCCACGCTTCTCATACAGACACCCAGGCGCTTATACACGCACTCACAGCAAGTATAGAATAGCTTCTGCTCTAGAGACCTTTCCGCCCAGATAGCTTAGTTCCTAAACATCAGATATCAGATATGATAGAAGCACAAGTTGATCTGACATGCCAGACTTTTGTCTCTTTCCGTCAGTGTAAATGTCAAGTCCCCTGCACCCCTCCAATTACACGTCATGCAGCTGCGCGCGCATCCAAGCTTCTGATTTCTGCTGACATTGCCACATTTTCTGTTAGTGCCACCCCTTTGTGACACCTATCAGTGACGTTTCCAGAACACACCTCTAGTTCACGCCTCTTGATTACGCACATGTACCACGTGCATATTGTTATCTTGTCTTCTCTCAGCTGTTACGCCTTCTATACTGTTTTCAATGGTGTACAATAAGTATATAAGCTATGTACTGTAAATAAAATGTTAGCGCGCTCATCTATCCCTTCTGACACCCTGTGTGGTGGTCAGAACATGATATCTTGGCCATGACAATTCCTTTTTAAGGAATAAAACCCTTAGAACTCTAACACCACGGACTCTGTCTTTTTTCACCCGATCTGAGTTATTATTGATTAAGTACTTACCTGCATAGAAATTAAGAGAGTAAATTATTTATTTACGTCACTACTCAGCACTCTAACAAGTTTTCTTCGACCTTGTGTCAGTTCTATTCTAAACTAAGTTATATTTAAGTTTTCTAACAAGTTTTCTTCGTCCTTGTGTCAACTTTGACCCTTTCTATATTTACAAATCCGTCTCACAGGACTTCAGGCTTTTTACTTTAATATCATATACTTTGAGCACCTAAAATGTAATTTCTTAATCAACCTTTTTACTCACTTTTCCCAATTGGCTTTGGGTCGTACAGATTTTCTTGACTACTATTTACTTCAACAATTGGTGGCAGGACAATATATGTCCATTCAGGTGATTTGTACTTCTGATTTGGATGTCTCACTCTTTTTGGCCTTTGAATAGTCTATATTTCCTTTCCCAGTGTTTCTTTTTGACTGGTAATCTCATTCACTTGATCTCAAGTCAAGTCAAGTTTAAATTTGTATAGCGCACCACTCACCCATAGGGTCTCAAGGCGCTTGAGGGAGGGGGGAACTTTACTTATTGAATATCCAAGTTTTAGCTGTTTTCTGAAGGAGACGTGGTTTTGTGTAAGGCGGAGGTAGGTGGGGAGAGAATTCCAGGTCTTGGCCGCTAAGTAGGAGAAGGGTCTTCCCCCCATGGTGGATCTTTGGATGAGTGGAATTGCGGCGAGGGCTTGATTGGACGATCGTAGTTGGCGGGTGGGGCTGTAAAATGACAGGCGCGTGTTGAGGTATTCGGGTCCTAGGTCGTAGAGGGCTTTGTGTGCGTGGGTGAGGAGACGGAACGTTATTCTCTTGTTGACGGGGAGCCAGTGGAGGTATTTCAGGTGACCGGAGATGTGAGCTTGGCAGGGGATTTCTAGGATGAGTCTGGCTGAGGCGTTTTGGATGCGTTGGAGTTTTTTCTGTAGTTTGGCTGTGGTTCCGACGTAAAGGGTGTTTCCGTAGTCCAGTCGGCTTGTGACAAGAGCATGGGTGACCGTCTTTCTTGTTTCGGTGGGGATCCAACTGAAGATTTTTTTGAGCATGCGTAGGATGTTGAAGCATGATGATGAGACGGCGTTGGCTTGTCTGGTCATCGAGAGGGAGGAGTCTTGGATGAAGCCCAGGTTACGTGCGTGGTCCGTTGGTATGGGTGCGGTTCCCAGGGCCGGTGGCCACCATGAGTCGTCCCAGGCGGAGGGGGATGATCCTAAGATGAGGACTTCCGTTTTGTCCGAGTTCAGTTTTAAACGGCTGTTCTTCATCCACTCGGCTACTTCTTTCATCCCTTCGTGTAGATTGGTTTTGGCGGTGTTTGGGTCTTTGGTGAGGGAGAGGATCAGCTGGGTGTCGTCTGCGTAGGAGATAATGTTGAAGTTGTGTTGGCGCGCGATGGATGCAAGGGGACTCATGTATACATTGAAGAGGGTGGGACTGAGTGAAGATCCTTGTGGTACGCCGCAGATGACTTCGGTGGCCTCTGATTTAAAAGGGGGAGGCGGACTCTCTGGGTTCTTCCGGCGAGGAACAAGATGATCCAGTCCAATGCTTTTCCTTGTATTCCGATGTTGCTGATGCGGTGTATAAGGGTGCTATGACAGACTGTGTCGAAGGCTGCGGAGAGGTCAAGTAGGATGAGGGCAACTGTTTCTCCGTTGTCCAGTAGAGTTCGAATGTCGTCTGTTGCTGCGATGAGGGCGGTCTCGGTGCTGTGTTTGGCTCGGAACCCGGACTGTGAAGGGTCAAGGGATTTGTTGGATTCGAGGAAGGCGGCGAGTTGACTGTTGACGGCTTTCTCAATGACTTTGGCAGGGAATGGGAGGAGCGAAATGTGGCGGTAGTTCTGAAGTTCAGTGGGGTCTGCTGTGGGTTTCTTCAGGAGGGCACTGAGTTCGGCATGTTTCCAGCTTTCCAGGAAGGTAGCAGAGTTGAGGGAGCATTTGATGATGTCTCGGAGATGGGGTGCGCTGATAGAGTCTGCTTTGTGGAAAATGTGGTGGGGACATGGGTCGGTTGGAGATCCTGAGTGGATGGTGTTCATCAGGCTGATGGTGTCTTCAGTGGTGATTGGGTTCCAGGCGCATAGGTTGTTGGAGGGGGGTTTTAGTTCGGAGGAGGGTGGGGTGGACTGATCTCCAAAGCTGTTATGTATGTCAGCGATTTTGTTGTGGAAGAACGAGGCTAGAGAGTCGCAGAGGTCTTGGGAGGGAGTGATGTCGTTGGTGCCGGCGGTGGGGTTGGTAAACTCCTTGACGATGTTGAATAGTTCCTTGCTGTTGTGGGCGTTGTTGTCGAGTCGATCCTTGAATGCTGATTTCTTGGTGGATCGGATCAGTTGGTGGTGTTTGCGGGTGGCGTTCTTGAAGGTGGCCAGGTTGTCAGTGGTTGGGTTTTTTCGCCAAGCTTTCTCGAGGGTGCGACAGATCTTCTTGGATTTCTTAAGGTCATCATTAAACCAGGGGGCTTTTTTGCTGCCTTGCTTGATTTGGAGGTTTTTCAAGGGTGCAATTCGTCAGCGCTGTGGGTGATCCATTGTGTGAGGTTGGTGGCTGCTTGGTTTGGGTCAGATGATGTTGCTGGAGGGTTTTGGTGAAGTGATGTGAAGAGCTGGTCAGTTGTAATTTTGTTCCAGTTTCTCCGGGGAATTGGTTGTGGGTGGTTGTGGGTCGTAGTCTTTTTGTAGTTGAAGTGAACGCAACTGTGGTCAGTCCAATGGAGAGCTGTGGTGTGATTAAAGGAGATGTGCTTGCTGGAGGTGAAGATTGGGTCGAGCGTGTGGCCGGCATAGTGGGTGGGGGTGTTTACCAGTTGTTTGAGTCCGAGATTGGCGAGGTTGTCCAGAAGGGTGGTGGTGTTGCTGTCGTTGTTCTTTTCCAGGTGGAAGTTTATGTCTCCCAGTAGAATGTAATCCTCGGAGGGGAGGGCGTGTGGACTGATGAGGTCAGTGATGTCTTCGCTGAATTGTGTGCGGGGTCCGGGCGGTCTATAGATGAGGGTGCCTCTGAGAGTGGTCTTAGGGTCGGTGTGAATCCGGTAGTGAAGGTGTTCGGCGGTTTTGAGGTTGTCATCGGAACTGGTCGGGATGGTGTTCTTATGGACGATGGCGATGCCTCCTCCTGTTTGGTTGATGCGGTCCTTTCGGATGATCTTGTAGCCGTCCGGGATGGCAATGGCGATGTCGGGCGTTGATGAGACGTTCATCCAGGTTTCTGTAAGAAAGGCGACGTCCGGCGATGTGGTGTCGAGTAGGTTCCAAAGTTCAATGGCGTGTCTGTGGACCGAGCGGGTGTTGAGCAGGATGCATTTCAGGTGGTTAGTGTCGGAGATCTGTTTCGAGTTTGTGGATTTGGTGTGGGTCCTGATGCAGTCGAACTTGCAGGAGTGGCAGGTGGAGGGTCCCTGGGTGTGTCCTGGGGCGGCTTGGTAGCAGTCTGGGAGACGGCCGGAGTTGAGTGCTGAGAGGGTAGCGGCGTCGTACGTTATGCAGGTGGAGAGGATTTTGCAGGGGCCAGGGGGTCTGGAGCTGGGTGCGGTCCAGGCGCGGACAGGCGTAGACGGGCTTATCTTTGGCACACCTTCGGCACGCATGTGGCGCGAACGCTGCACGTGAACGCTGCGTGCAAAAGCATCTGTCATATGTGGATAGTGGAGGGGCGGGGTGAGGGAGGAGCAGCTGGGAGGCGGGAGTGAGGTGGAGGGACGGGCTGGGAGGCAAACAAACAACAAAATGGCAGCAGAAAAGAAAAGCAAAACTAGGCGAGATTGGGGCACAGTCTGCAATATCGCTACGCTAGGGGCAGTGGCACCGGCACAATCAGGCACAGGTCAATTACATAAGCAATGCGGGTAATGCAGTACATTAAAGGCAGCAGTGCAGTAGAATGAAGGCAGCAGTTAATAAAACAGCGCAAACGATTCAGTCAATCACTGAGAAACTTAAATAATTCAAAGCGGCAGTGAGCAGGATCAAAAGGAGCGATGCACAAATCAAGCAGAGCACAATGGCGCTACGATACCAAGATGAGTCAGGGAGCGTGGGGAGCGACCGCTTCTTGCTGTATTCACTATTTTGAATTTCAATACTCCAACTCCTTTAGGCCAGTTGTCTCCTTTGCAGACTTTCTTAGTCTTCGGCTCTGTTATATTATGCTCCACTCTCCAAGCTCTTTTCCTTGTGCTTTTTCTTTTTGTGCTTTTTCTTAATGGAGACTCGTCTGCACTGTCATCAGTTTCACTTTCAGTGTCTTCTACTATATCATTAATTATGATTTTCACAATGTCTTGATCTTCATTAAATTTAGTTTCCTCTACTGTTACTCTGTTAGGAACACCTTCATAACTGGTACTTGGAATCTCATTTTCATCATGAGTTACTTCCTCTTCCCCTGTTTCAGGATTTCCGTTCCTGCTTCCAGAGTCTTCAGTTTGCGGTTCAGTTTTCTTCTCTTCAGCAACTTTCTTTTCACTTTCTTTACTGGTGCTTGCTTCTACCGATTCTTGATCTTCAAGTTGATCTTCTGAATCAGGTATTTCAACAATCTCCCTGTCATCTTCACCTTCAGACGCAGAACTGGCTTCTGATACTTCCAGATATCGACGTTCTTGTCGATCTTCAGTATCTGGATCCTTATCTGGTTCACCTTCAGAATCAGAGTCAGTTATACTTTCACCGTCGTATGGATATTCAGGTTCTGGCACACGGATTGTGTGACTTGCATGAACCAACCTCTTCAGTCCAGCACACTTGACTGCAGTAGTACTGACCAAGATAACTTGACGTGGTCTTTGCCACCTTGGTACCAAATAATTCCTCCTACGGTGAACTTTCACTCTTACCCAGTCCCCAGGGACTAAGTCATGAGCTGGATTTTTCCCTTTGGAATTCGCTTCAGTTCCCACCTGGTGGAGCACAGAAGTTACCACATCAGATAGATTCTTGCAGTAATCCAGTATGATGTCATCATTAATGGCTAACAGCTTATTAACTGGTACATAAGCCTGTCTCATTACTCTCCCGATCAATATTTCATGAGGGCTTAATCCAGTTTTCCTGTCAGGTATGCTCCTCAATGTCATCAAAACAAGCGGCAATCCATCTGGCCACTTCATTCCTGTTTCCAAACACATTTTTGCAATTCTATTCTTAACTGTTCTATTCACTTGCTCAACTACCCCTGAAGCCTCAGGTCTATATGCACAATGCAGCTTCTGGCGAATATCCAGAGCTTCGCAGATCATCTGCAGAAGTTCATTCTGGAAATGCGGGCCTCTGTCCGATTCAATTGTGACCGGAAACCCGAACCGTGGTATTATCTCACGTAAGAACCAGTTTTGCAACAGTAATTCCATCATTTCTCCGTGTAGGGAAAGCTTCAATCCATCGTGAAAACAAACAGATTATCACAAGAACATATCTGAGTCTGTTACATGGAGGTAGCTCAATAAAATCCATCTGAACTCTTATGAATGGGCCACCCTTCAGTCCTATGGTTCCCAGACTTACAACAGTTTTTCTGTTTGGGTTAAATTGTTGGCATACTAAACACCTTTGGCACAAACTTTCAGCAATCATTCTAAATTTGGGATTATACCAAGTCTGTCTAAAAAGACGGGTCATTGCATCTCTTCCAATATGGGCCTGACCATGGTACATTCGGGCCATATCTGAAATCATGCTTTCGGGCATTACTGGTCTTTCATCTTTGTAAACCCAAATTTCATCTTCTTTCCTCTGTCTACATCCTGATTTTATCCAGACATCTTTCTCCTCTGTTCCTGCCTCTTCCTGCATCTGTTTCACTTCCTGCCAGGTCTCAACTACAGTGGTTAGCATCAAAGGACTTGGAACATGTTCTTCAGCTTTTCCCCGATTTATTGAAATTTGGTTTCTAGCACAGTGCTTGGCAATTTCATCTGCATAGTTGTTTACTCGGGTAATATAATCATCACCTTTTTTATGAGCAGAACATTTTACCACAGCCAGTTTCTTAGGCAATTGAATCACATCTATCAATGTCTTCACAAATTCTGTATTCCGTATAGGTGTTCCTGCAGAGGTCAAATAACCTCTTTGGGACCAGAGCTGTCCATAATCATGAACAACTCCATAACCATATTGACTATCTGTCACTATGGTTACTCTCACCTCTTTTCCCAACTCACATGCTCGTATCAAAGCAATCAATTCTGCTATCTGAGCAGAATGAATTCCTTTCAGACAAGATGCTTCCAACACTTCTGCTACTATACAAACAGCATATGCAGCACTTAGAACACCACTCTCTGTTCTTAAACATGATCCATCCACAAACATTACAAAATCTGATTCAATCAAGGGCTCATCCTTAATATCAGGGTGAGGTTTGGTACAGTATTCCAAAACATCCAAACACTTGTGATCAAGCTCACTGTTCACTTCTGCTTCAATGGTTTCAGGTAACAATGTAGATGGGTTTACATTCACACATCTTGCAATTGTCACATTTTCAGCTCCTAAAATTACTTTCTCATAATCGGTCAATCTGCTGTTAGTCATGTACTGTGTTTTTGCTCTTGTGAGGAGAATCTCTACTGAATGAGGTTCATACACCCTCACAGAAAATCCCATCACAATTCCTTCACTTTGTTCCAGACTTACACTTGTTGCTGCTACTGCATCCTGGCAAAGCCTTTGCAACAGGGTCCAAAACAGCTGAGAAATATGCAATCGGTTTTCTCATTCTCCCATGTCTTTGGATCAATACTGACAGAGCACATCCTTCCCGCTCACTGCAGTACAGTTCAAACTCTTTTTCATAATCAGGCATTCCTAATGCTGGTGCCTCACACAGTTTGTTCTTTAAGTGCTCAAATGCTTCTGTCTCTGTCTTGGTCAGAACAATTGGGTCTCTGATATCTGCCCTTGTCAGTCTCTGCAATGGTTTTGGAATTAATGAAAATCCACTTATCCACTGTCTGCAATAGCCTACCATTCCCAGGAACATTCTTACCTGTCTTTGAGTTTTTGGTGGTTGCATTCCTTGGATCATTTGAATTCTTTCAATGGTAACTTGTCTGATTCCTTTAGCAATCTTGTGACCTAAATATTGTACCTCTTTCTGACAGAACTGTAATTTCGATGGAAACACTTTATGTCCCTCTTCAGCCAAATGATTCAACAATGCCACTGTATCAGTTACACAGGCATCCTTTGTTTTTGATGCGACCAGTAGGCCATCAATATACTGCACAAACACAGACTCTCCAGGCATGCTCGAAGTTTCTAATGATTTCTTCAACAGCTGATTAAAAATTGATGGACTTTCAGTGTACCCTTGTGGAATTCTACACCATGTTAAAATACGATTTTGAAATCGAAATGCCAAAATTGGCTGACTTTCTGGATGCAATGGAACAGTAAAGAACGCATTGCACAGATCTATCACTGTGTACCACTCTGCATCATGAAGAATCTGATACAAAATCACTGCTGGATTCGGAACAATCGAACACCATGGAACAACAATTTTATAATTTTTTTTCAAATCCTGCACAATCCTGAATGTTCCATTTGGGTTTTTTAGTCCCATAATCGGCGAATTACATGGACTGCTCTCAATTTCTCTTAAAATTCCCTGCACAATCATTTTGTCAATTACTGGAGTAATTCCTTCAATCACTTCTGCAGTCATTTTGTATTGTGGTGTATTCGGATAGCTAGCACCTTCTTTTATGGTCACTTTCACAGGATCAACCCCTTTCATTAAACCTATATCCTTTCCAGTCAAATCCCACACACTTTCTTTTACTGCCTCTGTTAGTTCAATAGGAATTTTCTCCTTATCAAACACAGGAAACAATTTATCCTGTTCTGCCTCAATCATGAGCATTGTCAATTTATACAAAATATCTTCATCTGGAGTCTGCAATTCTATGCTATCTGGTGAACAATATATGGCACAGTTCATCTTACACAATATATCTCTTCCTAGCAAATTAACAGGACTACTGTCGCACACCACAAACCGATGCATATCCTTGTATGGCCCAATCTCTATTTTAACTGGTTTTGTCAAGGGAGTATTTATTTGTCTGTTGGCTACACCTATAACCTGGATCATTTCACCCGAGAGAGGAAGATTTTGAACTTCCACTGATCTAACAGTAGAACGGGTAGCACCAGTGTCCACTAGGAAAGTTATTTCCACACAAATGGACCTGACTGATCTACCTCAAGAGTGGCTCCAAGCATACACTCTTCTTCCTCCCTCAGGCACCGTCAGAAACTTTCATCCGGCTCACTGCCATTCTCTACTTGCAACCAATATTGCGGACACATATTCACTCTTTGCGGTCTTTTTACCTGCTCACCTCCGCTGAATCCTGTCTCTGCACTGTACTTCTGCTGATTTCCACTATTTGGCAGTGGCGGTTGTGGCACCTGACTTTGCTGATTTGCTATCTGCTGTTGCTGTGACTGCTGCTGATTTACCTCAAACTGCACCTGTGGATTCAATGATGTATGTTCCCCATTAACTCTAGGCGGACATTCACACTCTCGTTTCCAATGCCCTACCTTGCCGCAATTAAAACATTGTGTTTTCTTTTTCATATCATCAATGTTTCCCACCAATTTAGGTTTGCCTTTAAACCCACTCTGATCCCCTGCATTCTTGTTCTCATATGCGCCACTTGTTGTTCTGCTACTTTCACTTGTGCCCACATAGCTTTCTCTTTTAATTTCTTTTGTTTTGCTTCAATCTCTTCACTGCAATATTTTGCTTGTCTCAATGCCTTGTCTACAGAACTCGATTGCCAATCCATCATGCTATGTCTAATCATATCCGAGATTTCTGGCCTCAATCCATATATAAATCTATACACAAAGTGACTCATATCTTTCTCGCTTAATTCCTCATAACCACTATACTGTTTGAAAACCAACAACAACCTTTCATAAAAAGAATGCACAGTTTCTTTCGGCTCCTGAGTGGTCCTATCTATCTTTACCCAATCAGTCTCTTTTGGAGGTATTTTATTTTTCAACCACACTATCACTTGTTCATATTTTCTCATCACATCCGGTGATGGTGCTCCTGTCTTTGGATCCCTTGGATACTCTTCCCTTGGCCATTCCACAGATATTTTACATTCTGTCCACAAATCTGCTGGCACCACTATGTCAAATAATCCTTCTAAAGCAATCCACAATACCTTTGACACTTTTACAAATCTGTCAACTTGTCGGTACCATTCTACTGGTTTTTCTCTTAATCTAGGGAAATCATTTGTAAATGACAATATATCTTGTCTGCTCCAAGGAACATGTACATGTCCTCCTTCAGGAACTTCTCTCATAGCGAATTCAGCTAGCGCTGTTTCTTTTTCTCTAACTGGAAAAGCTAACGTTGATTTATCACTATTCTCCTCTTTCTTCTTTGCCGATTTGACTCGCCTTTTGCCTACATCACCCCATTTTCGCAAAAGCACAATCAAATCTTTTATTTGAATTAATCTTCCAGCAGTATTCATGTTCTCAATATCTCTTTCTACAAAATCCACTCCATAAGTTTCCTGCAAAGATTTTATTTTTGCAAACTCAATTCCATATTCACTTGCCACTTCTTCCAATTGATTATACATTGTTTTAGCTCTCCATGTCATACTTTTACATTAAAACATGAGCTCATCATCCTGGTCATTCTTTAATTTATCTGTCCCAATCGTTCCAATTATGAATTCCTCCATATCTACTTTTAGTTTGGCCACATCCAGCACTTTTGATTTTTGCTCCTTTAATTTTAGAGTGTGAGTAATAAAGGGGTGGGCCCTTAGAACTTGAGGACCTGGGTCCGTAAATCAGTATAAGAAGGAGGCGGTCCGAGTTCCAAAACAATTAATTTACAGGATTTATTCTGCATTGCATCATACAGACAAACACCACATGTTCATTTCAATAAATTTAAATAAACATTTCTGTAGAAGAGATATACAGTGTTCAAGTTTAAATTGCATTTATTTATGCACTCATTTACTTCTGTTCTTTGTTTAACATATTGAGTATCATATATTCAACAACGTTATTTCAATGTAATTGTTAAGTCATTACATTTAAAGTGCTCTCAGTGGGGAAGGGAAAGGAAGTGCAAACGTTGTGAGGGACTGGGTAAAGGTGGTGTGACATTAAGAACATCGCGTTAAAATTAGAAACGCCTTTACAATCAAGCTAGTATGGAAGTTCCCAAATTACATCACACATAGGTTAAATGTATTTTTTTCTTTAGATCCTATGGTGTGTTTATGTTGGCGTAGTCTAGGTTTCGACCCCCGTGTGCTTAAGGGTTATTCCTGCCTCATGTTGGGGTCTTCATCAGGACCGTAGATAGAGAGTCTATGGGATAATGCGAACGCTAGAATTAGATTTTTGTGTGGTGATATGTCTCAAAAAATGAGAAAGGCAGTGCAGGGGTTACCTACATCAATTGACGGTCGGCATCTGTACCGTCGTATGGTGGGCCTTGGCGTGCTCCTTGAAGTTCTACAATACACAAATTAAAGGAAAGGTCTCAAAGCACTGTCGTTGGCTGTGGAGCCAAGGTCAACATAAATGAGTAAACCAGGGAAGATTTACTTGGACAATATTCGTCATAGAAAAGTCAGCAACACCATGTCAGGTGTGGTATCCGTGATCATTCTTTGTGTTCAGTGCGGAGCGAGCACCGTTCTGGGGAGTTAGAAGGGGGGCCAGTCGGCCAGAAAGCTCGCAAACAAAACATCTTAAGACTAAACCGGTTTGGCCGGATTTGAATGTTAGACAAATCGGATATACCGATAAGGCGAGATTGCTGAGCTCCCGTGGGGTTCATACCTGTTCTGCGTGTAGCCGCCGCTGTCAGCACACGTCGCTACCTCGATGCATCTGAGGATGCTCGTGGTGCTGCCGCTGGATGCTAAGTATACAAGGGCTCGGCTACTCCGGACCAATCACCGGTGAGTAGCAGACAACGCCATGTCAGCGCGGGACGCGCGGGTGGGAGAGCGTCTAGAAAGAGGCCAGGATGGGCTCAATGGTCTGTAACTGTAAGGGGTTCAGTAAAAATAACCTAGAGAGGGAGGTGGAGTCCTCTTTGAAAATACCTGAACTTGCACTTAGCAGTAATGGTGCGGAATACTGGAATAGTAGGGGCTTGACAGTAAGCAATAATGCACATACATGCACAGAACTGAGTCTTATATATATAACAAGGAAGTTTGCAGATTGTGAGGGATATACACCAGTGTTTTTCATATATAACAACAAATCAAGAAATGATTACGATAATAGTCTAACAGTCTATTTATAAATATCGATATCAAGCAATATTGTGCATGTATAGCAACAGGTCATGAAATGGGGCTAATGTAGACACATTTCACACCAAATGAGGTTAAATACAACATGACAATGGGACTAATGTGGACACAATTCACAACGAATGAGGTTAAATACAACATGACACCTGTATGGTACATGAGCTGGCATAACCCTTGTAATATGGCTCGGGAAGTAACAGGAAGGAACCCCCCGGAGTGCTTGCGCACACTGGATCTCCAGTGCTGTGTAGAATCATGTCTACTGGGCAGAATGCTTACTCTGGGTCTAAACCTGCCATTTGGGCAAAATTGGCATCTAGTTCATTGAGCCCTCTGCTGATAGTCTTGAATTTGTGCATCCATTTGCACTCCCTGATGTTAAGGATAGAGTTCAAGTTGCCACCTCGTGGGCCCAGGTTGATCTTTTCAAGTACAACCCATCTCATGGATTCTGGGGTGTGTTTCTTATCCCTGAAATGATCGACAAGTGGTGCCCCTGCTGTCGTGCAGTGAATCCTGCTGCAGTGTTGGAATATTCGGTTTTTCACCTTCTGTTTGGTTTGTCCGACGTACATTAGGTCGCATGGGCATAGAATAGCATAAATCACTCCACTGGTGTTACAGTTAGTGAAAGACTTGAGGTCTATAGTAAGGTTGTTTTGGGTTACCTGCTTCGTTTCCCAACATGTTGGACAAGCTTTACACTTTGTGCATCTGAAATGGCCTATCACCTCTGGTAGGTTCCATAATCCTTGAATAGTTGGTGCCTGCGGTGTATCCAGCAGTGATCGGACAACGTGGTCTCTTATGTTTTTAGCCTTTTTAAAGGCATGCCTAGGTGGTTCAGGGCTGTCTAGGATGACCGCAATCAAATCCCAATGTTTGTTGACAATTTTTCTTATTTCATTGCTCTTAGTGCAGTATGTTGTTACACAGATCATGCGATCATGGGATGTAGGGCGTGCCTTTGGCATCAGTAGTGTTGATCTGTCTTGGAACCAGGCTCTTTTTCTGGATCTTTTCACCAACCGCTTCGGATAGCCCCTGTCTATCAAACGATTGATGAGGTCTGCTGATTCTTTGAAATAGTCCTCTTTTAGAGTGCAGTTTCTCCGAATGCGGAGAAATTGGCCGTAGGGCAGGTTGTCTCTTAGTCCTCTGGTATGATGGCTTGTGTATCTTAACTGGGAGTTTCTTTCTGATGGTTTTCTAAAGAGGGTGGTGTAGAGAATCCCTTCCATCTCTTTTATGCTGATATCTAGGAAGTCAATAGACTCCCTATTCATGTGCATTGTGAACTTAATATCATCCGACTGGGTGTTCAGCCATTCCATGAAGGCTAGTAAATCATTTTCTTCGCCTGTCCATTTCATAAGGACGTCATCTATATACCGATACCAGATGGAGATCATGTTACGGTATGGATTGTCTTGTGAGAAGATGCAATGGTGTTCATATTCCGACATGAATAGGATCGCCAGATCCGGGGCGAAAGCAGCGCCCATCGCAAGTCCTTTACTTTGAATGTAGAACTTATTCTGAAAAACAAAGAAATTTTTGGTCATTGCGATTTCCAGTAGGTCAATGATGAATTCAGTTGGGACCCCTGCCGGTTGTTCCCTCTTTTGTAGAACACGTTTCATGCACTCCAAGGCCGGTCTCTGTGGGATACTGGTGTATAAGGAGATATTATCCATTGTCACCATAATTTGACTGTTTTTAGTAAAGGGGGTCTGATCAAGTAAATTGATGACTTGCATGGTGTCCCTGAGGTATGTAGGAGTTGATTTAGCTAATGGTTTCAAAAAAACGTCTATATATTTGCAGAGTGGTTCAAGGAGGGAGCCGCAGCCTGAAATAATTGGCCGTCCTGGTGGTTTGACTGGGTTTTTGTGTACCTTGGGTAGTACATATACAGTTGGTACCCTGGGTTGTTCCACGTTCAGGTAGTCAAATTCCTTCTTGGTCAGAAATCCAATCTCAAGTGCTTTGTTGGTAATTGCTAGGATCTCCGTCCTGAACTCCTTGGTAGGGTCTGATGCTACCGGTCTGTAGCTTATCCCATCCATTAGTTGGGAGTAGATTTCAGTCTTGTAGTCCTCAACATCCAGCATTACTATGGATCCCCCTTTGTCAGCCGGTTTAATCACCACTGATTTATTGTTCTTGAGTGTTTCCAACGCTGTCCGTTCTCCCACGCTGATATTGTGTTTCACATATGACCTTCTCTCACATGTTTTGAGGACGTCCCTCAGTACCACACTCTCATATGTCAATATTTTGTGAGAGACTGATGCCATGGTAGGCATAAATGTTGAAGGGGGGCGTAAATTAGTGAAGGCCGTCATGGCAGTTGATGGTCGGTTGGTAAAAAAGTTTTTAAGTCTTATTTTTCTGAAGAACCTTGTGAGTTCCACTTGGATGTTGAATCTGTTGGGCTGGGATGTGGGTACAAAAGATAACCCTTTACAAAGTACACTGGTTTCTTCGGATGTTAATGTATGGCTTGATAGATTTGATATAGGGCTCGATCTTGGCATAGTCCTGGGGGTCCCCCCGGCTACCATCTGTAAGTCTTCCTCCTGGTGCTCCTCTCCCCGTGATCCTCTGGTTGGAATCGGACCTGTTTGGTATTCTGGCCCTGTTGCCTCCCTCCGTCCCAGTTCTGCTGGGTCTGCCCCTGATTGGAGCGGTTGTTCCATGAACCTCCTCTGCCTCTCCCTCTCGTTGGTCTCCACTGGGTATCTCCTAAAAAAGGTGACTGTGGCCCGCTCATGTGTTGTTGGGGCGGTTGATACCATTGGTCTTGATGTTGGTAATTCCCGCTTGGTCCGGACAGTTCGTTTTCGCTTTCCCCGCTGTATGAGGAATCCGAGAAGTTGGTAAATCTGCGTGTTCCTCTGTAGCCTCCTCTCCCTCTGTTGGAGAAGCGTCCCTGGGTGTCCTGCCTATAGTAGTCTGCCTGTAGGTAGGGGTAGGTTTTTTCTTGTCGTAATACTGAATGTCTTTGGCTAATTTATCGAGTTTTTTGGTTTGTGTCTCCACATCAAAGTCTTTCAAGGTTTTCTTTAGTCTTTCCAAAGTTTCTTCAGCATCTGCAAAGGCCGAGTGGCTGGCAATTTCCGCCTTGAAGTCGTCAATCTCCTTTGTTAGCTGTTCTTTAAACTTGGGGTTGTCAACGAATCGGCAGGCTCGTTGCGGACTTGAAGTCCAGTGGGAATGATATTTGCTCGCAGGTACCCAGTTAGAAGGTGTCCATGGAGTTTGGTACCTACCAGCTTTTTTTCTAAGCGTTCAAGTTTGTTTATTTTCTCGTTCAAGGAATGATCTACACTGGTGCTGTTGGCAGTGAGGGAAGCAGTCCCGGTGTCTCCCCCAATTAGATTCTTTATATAATCCTCCGTATAGGAGAGGGTCTCAAGTTCCATACTGATGTAACCCTCACTATACCACAGGGAATTAATCAAATTTTTGACAAAAGATTAAGGAAAATACCCTCGCAAGAAGTCTCTTGCTCTGAGAGTGTGAGTAATAAAGGGGTGGCCCTTAGAACTCGAGGACCTGGGTCCGTAAATCAGTACAAGAAGGAGGTGGTCCGAGTTACAAAACAATTAATATACAGGATTTATTCTGTATTGCATCATACAGACAACCACCACATGTTCATTTCAATAAATTGAAATAAACAATTCTGTAGAAGAGATATACAGTGTTCAAGTTTAAATTGCATTTATTTATGCACTCATTTACTTCTGTTCTTTGTTCAACATATTGTGTATCATATATTCAACAACGTTATTTCAATGTAATTGTGAAGTCATTACATTTAAAGTGCTCTCAGTGGAGAAGAGAAGGGAAGTGCAAAAGTTGTGAGGACCTGGGTAAAAGTGGTGTGACATTACGAATATCGCGTTAAAATTAGAAACGCCTTTACAATCAAGTTAGTATGGAAGTTCCCAAATTACATCACATATAGGTTAAATGTATTGACTGTGGCCCGCTCATGTGTTGTTGGGGCGGTTGATACTATTGGTCTTGATGTTGGTAATTCCCGCTTGGTCTGGACTGTTCGTTTTTGCTTTCTCCGCTGTATGAGGAATCCGAGAAGTTGGTAAATCTGCGTGTTCCTCTGTAGCCTCCTCTCCCTCTGTTGGAGAAGCGTCCCTGGGTGTCCAGCCTATAGTAGTCTGCCTGTAGGTAGGGGTTGGTTTTTTTCTTGTCGTTATACTGAATGTCTTTGGCTAATTTATCGAGTTATTTTGGTTTGTGTCTCCACATCAAAGTCTTTCAAGGTTTTCTTTAGTCTTTCCAAAGTTTCTTTAGCATCTGCAAAGGCCGAGTGGCTGGCAATTTCCGCCTTGAGGTCGTCAATCTCCTTTGTTAGCTGCTCCACTTGATCTTTGGCCGTCTCCACCCCCAGCACCTCCAGTGCCGGGAGCAATTATTTGCCACGAAGCTGAAGCCTTCTTTAAACTTGGGGTTGTCAACGAATATGGCAGGCAGACTACTATAGGCAGGACACCCAGGGATGCTTCTCCAACAGAGGGAGAGGAGGCTACAGAGGAACACGCAGATTTACCAACTTCTCGGACTCCTCATACTGCGGGGAAAGCGAAAACGAATAGTCCGGACCAAACGGGAATTACCAACATCAAGACCAATGGTATCAACCGCCCCAACAACACATGAGCGGGCCACAGTCACCTTTTTTAGGAGATACCCAGTGGAGACCACCAAGAGGGAGAGGCAGAGGAGGTTCATGGAACAACCGCTCCAATCGGGGGCAGAACCAGCAGATCTGGGACGGAGGGAGGCAACAGGGCCAGAATACCAAACAGGTCCGATTCCAGCCAGAGGATCACGGGGAGAGGTGCACCAGGAGGAAGACTTAAGGATGGTAGCCGGGGGGACCCCCAGGACTATGCCAAGATCGAGCCCTATAATAAATCTATCAAGCCATACATTAACATCTGAAGAAACCAGTGTACTTTGTAAAGGGTTATCTTTTGTACCCACATACCAGCCCAACAGATTCAACATCCAAGCGGAACTCACAAGGTTCTTCAGAAAAATAAGACTTAAAAACTTTTTTACCAACGGACCATCAACGGCCATGACGGCCTTCACTAATTTACGCCCCCCTTCAACATTTATGCCTACCATGGCATCAGTCTCTCACAAAATATTGACATATGAGAGTGTGGTACTGAGGGACGTCCTCTAAATATGTGAGAGAAGATCATATGTGAAACACAATATCAGCGCAGGAGAACGGACAGCGTTGGAAACACTCAAGAACAATAAATCAGTGGTGATTAAACCGGCTGACAAAGGGGGATCCATAGTAATGCTGGATGTTGAGGACTACAAGACTGAAATCTACTCCCAACTAATGGATGGGATAAGCTACAGACCGGTAGCATCAGACCCTACCAAGGAGATCAGGACGGAGATCCTAGCAATTACCAACAAAGCACTTGAGATTGGATTTCTGACCAAGAAGGAATTTGACTACCTGAAAATGGAACAACCCAGGGTACCAACTATATATGTACTACCCAAGGTACACAAAAACCCAGTCAAACCACCAGGACGGCCAATTATTTCAGGCTGCGGCTCCCTCCTTGAACCACTCTGCAAATATATAGACATTTTTTTGAAACCAATTGCTGAATCAACTCCTACATACCTCAGGGACACCATGCAAGTCATCAATTTAGTTGATCAGACCCCCTTTAATAAAAACAGTCAAATTATGGTGACAATGGATATTATCTCCTTATACACCGGTATCCCACAGAGACCGGCCTTGGAGTGCATGAAACGTGTTCTACAAAAGAGGGAACAACCGGCAGGGGTCCCAACTGAATTCATCATTGACCTACTGGAAATCGCAATGACCAAAAATTTCTTTGTTTTTCAAAATAAGTTCTACATTTAAAGTAAAGGAGTTGCGATGGGCGCTGCTTTTGCCCCGAATCTGGCGATCCTATTCATGTCGGAATATGAACACCATTGCATCTTGTCACAAGACAATCCATACCGTAACATGATCTCCATCTGGTATCGGTATATAGATGACGTCCTTATGATATGGACAGGCGAAGAAAATGATCTACTTGCCTTCATGGAATGGCTGAACACCCAGTCGGATGATATGAAGTTCACAATGCACATGAATAGGGAGTCTATTGACTTCCTAGATATCAGCATAAAAGAGATGGAAGGGATTCTCTACACCACCCTTTTTAGAAAACCATCAGAAAGACACTCCCTCTTAAGATACACGAGCCATCATACCAGAGGACTAAGAGACAACCTGCCCTACGGCCAATTTCTCCGCATTCGGAGAACCTACACTCTAAAAGAGGACTATTTCAAAGAATCAGCAGACCTCATCAATCTTTTGATAGACAGGGGCTATCCGAAGCGGTTGGTGAAAAGATCCAGAAAAAGAGCCTGGTTCCAAGACAGATCAACACTACTGATGCCAAAGGCACGCCCTACATCCCATGATCGCATGATCTGTGTAACAACATACTACACTAAGAGCAATGAAATAAGAAAAATTGTCAACAAACATTGGGATTTGGTTGCGGACATCCTAGACAGCCCTGAACCACCTATGCATGCCTTTAAAAAGGCTAAAATCATAAGGGACCACGTTGTCCGATCACTGCTGGATACACCGCAGGCACCAACTATTCAAGGATTATGGAACCTACCAGAGGTGATAGGACATTTCAGATGCACAAAGTGTAAAGCTTGTCCAACATGTTGGGAAATGAAGCAGGTAACCCACAACAACCTTACTATAGACCTCAAGTCTTTCACTAACTGTAACACCAGTGGAGTGATTTATGCTATTCTATGCCCATGCGACTTAATGTACGTCGGACAAACCAAACAGAAGGTGAAAAACCGAATATTCCAACACTGCAGCAGGATTTGCTGCACGACAGCAGGGGCACCACTTGTCGATCATTTCAGGGATAAGAACCACACCCCAGAATCCATGAGATGGGTTGTACTTGAAAAGATCACCCTGGGCCCACGAGGTGGCAACTTGAACTCTATCCTTAACATCAGGGAGTGCAAATGGATGCACAAATTCAAGACTATCAGCAGAGGGCTCAATGAACTAGATGCCAATTTTGCCCAAATGGCAGGTTTAGACCCAGAGTAAGCATTCTGCCCAGTAGACACGATTCTACACAGCACTGGAGATCCAGTGTGCGCAAGCTCTCCGGGGGGTTCCTTCCCGTTACTTCCCGAGCCATATTACAAGGGTTATGCCAGCTCATGTACCATACAGGTTTCATGTTGTATTTAACCTCATTCGCTGTGAATTGTGTCCACATTAGTCCCATTGTCATGTTGTATTTAACCTCATTTGGTGTGAAATGTGTCTACATTAGCCCCATTTCATGACCTGTTGCTATACATGCACAATATTGCTTGATATCGATATTTATAAATAGACTGTTAGACTATTATCGTAATCATTTCTTGATTTGTTGTTATATATGAAAACACTGGTGTATATCCCTCACAATCTGCAAACGTCCTTGTTATATAAATAAGACTCAGTTCTGTGCATGTATGTGCATTATTGCTTACTGTCAAGCCCCTCCTATTCCAGTATTCCGCGCCATTACTGCTAAGTGCAAGTTCAGGTATTTTCTAAGAGGACTCCACCTCCCTCTCTAGGTTATTTTTACTGAACCCCTTACAGTTACAGACCATTGAACCCATCCTGGCCTCTTTCTAGATGCTCCCCCACCCGCGCGTCCCGCGCTGACATGGCGTTGTCTGCTACTCACCGGTGATTGGTCCGGAGTAGCCGAGCCCTTGTATACTTAGCATCCAGCTGCGGCACCGCGAGCATCCTCAGATGCATCGAGGTAGCGACGTGTGCTGTCGGCGGCGGCTACACGCAGAACAGGTATGAATCCCACGGGAGCTCAGCAATCTCGCCTTATCGGTATATCCGATTTGTCTAACATTCAAATCCGTCCTAACCGGTTTAGTCTTAAGATGTTTTGTTTGCGAGCTTTCTGACCGACTGGCCCCCCTTCTAACTCCCCAGAATGGTGCTCGCTCCGCACTGAGCACAAAGAATGATCACGGATACCACATCTGACATGGTGTTGCTGACTTTTCTATGAGGAATATTGTCCAAGTAAGTCTTCCCCGGTTTACTCATTTATGTTGACCTTGGCTCCACAGCCAACGACAGTCCTTTGAGACCTTCCCTTTAATTTGTGTATTGTAGAACTTCAAGGAGCACGCCAAGGCCCACCATACGACGGTACGGATGCCGACCGTCAATTGATGTAGGTAACCCCTGCACTGCCTTTCTCATTTTTTGAGACATATCACCACACAAAAATCTAATTCTAGCGTTCGCATTATCCCATAGGCTCTCTATCTACGGTCCTGATGAAGACCCCAACATGAGGCAGGAATAACCCTTAACCGCATGCGCGCTAGCGGGATTCCGCTCGCACGCTGGGTTTTTCAAAATCGCACTTTGAGTGACGAGCTGGCCTCGTCATCAGCGTGCGAGCGGGCTACGCCATGACGAGCCCAGCTCGTCATGAGCGTCGAAGGTGTTAAGCACACGGGAGTCGAAACGTAGACTACGCCAACCTAAACACACCATAGGATCTAAAGAAAAAAATACATTTAACCTATGTGTGATATAATTTGGGAACTTCCATACTAGCTTGATTGTAAAGGCGTTTCTAATTTTAATGCAATGTTCTTAATGTCACACCACCTTTACCCAGTCCCTCACAACTTTTGCACTTCCCTTCCCTTCCCCACTGAGAGCACTTTAAATGTAATGACTTCACAATTACATTGAAATAACGTTGTTGAATATATGATACACAATATGTTGAACAAAGAACAGAAGTAAATGAGTGCATAAATAAATGCAATTTAAACTTGAACACTGTCTATCTCTTCTACAGAATTGTTTATTTAAATTTATTGAAATGAACATGTGGTGTTTGTCTGTATGATGCAATACAGAATAAATCCTGTAAATTAATTGTTTTGTAACTCGGACCACCTCCTTCTTGTACTCTTTTAATTTTAGAGTTTTAATCCATTCACTCAATTCTCTGTCTGTTGGATCTCTAGGCGTTTGCTGTTAAATCTATTTTGTCTGTACTTCTCTCTGGAGTTTCAGAGTCAGATTCTGCTCCTGTCTGGAATGCGCATGTCAAATTTTTATTAAAAGTTCATTCTGGTGGATTTACACTTGTATTCTGTCTTATTTCTGATAAAACTGGATAACTTTCTCTCGCTCTCTGCGAACTTTGTTGTAATGGGATTGTTAGTCTCGGTTCTCTTATTTTCTGATCATCAAATACTGGTATCACAGGTCCTATCGTTACTGGAACAGTTACAGCTTCCGTATACCTAATTAAATTCTAAAGCAATTCATGTGCAGATCGTTCGTATTCAGACATACTTGGCTGCTCATTATTTTGTCTTTCTGGACTCAGAACAATCCTGTGTAAATCATTACTTCGCATAGGTGTACCTGTAATTCTAGCTTCTCCTATTGGTGTACTTGGAACATATCTCGTTTCTACTCTTTCAGGAAAATCTCTAAAATTTGATGGCTGTTCTGGTGTTTCATTAACTTTTTCTTCTATCATTGGGGCATTCGGAGTAGTCCGTAACGGACTTGGTTAATATGGGGGCGGTCTTCTATTTAATATTTCCTCTAACACAGCATCCTCTGATTCACTATCACCATAGCCTTGATTCCCTGAATCAATATTCCTTCTTTTCTCTACACTTTTTAGTCCTTCATATTCTTCTACTACTCTGACCGGATACATGCCATCGCACTTATTATTGTCTCTCCACCTCCGCATCCTAGTCTCATGAGTCTCTCCCCACATATCTCTACCTCTACGTCTCGGTCTAAGGTGCCTGCTCAACCTCTCACTTTCCATTTGATGCATCTCATCTTCCCACTCAACAAATGCTTCAAATTGAGTTGGTCTAGGTCTCGGTTCAAGTTTCATCATTTTGTCTCTCAAATTCCTCAAAATTGCCACATCAAATGATCCTCCCTCTGGCTAATACACCATCATCCTTGGTATACTGTATCCAATTATCCAACCAAACACACATATGATATCCATATTTCAACAACATGGAAGAAGCATGTGTTTTCGGCGAAGGAAGTATTTTTCCCTCTCTTGTAACTACCTCCTTGTCTTTTACAAACACATTTTTCAATCTTTTAAACCATGAAGGTTTCTTCTTGTCATCGTCATAATAATAATATGACATTTTCGGAAAACTTTTCCTTCTCTCAAAAGATTGCGCACTATTCTGTTGCTGATTCCATAACACCAACCTATCACAGCGCGTTTCACACTAATGCACCAGTAAGAACACGATGCGTCACTATAGTGCTTAACCAATAGCTTCTGCTGCTTTCTGTGATGAGCCTATCAGCTCCTACTCTGACTTGGTCACGTGGACCAATCCCAGCGCGACACTTTTGACGTCACCAGCGCTCCGGCTTCTACAGCGCCGACTGACCCCTCCTTTACAGGGTTTTTTCAGAAAGCCGTATTTACAAGATATTTTACGAAAATCAGTTAGTAACTTACACAAAACATTTTCCCTAATCTGTGTCGCTATTAAAGGGATAGAATTTTCAATCGCACAAGTATTCTGTAACCAGAGTAGACGACGCTTATCTCCTCAGAATTTTTAGACTCGCCGATAAAGCAACACTACTGGCTTTACCCTTCTGTCAAGCAATAACGATCTTGCTTCTCTAGGAAAGCATATACAGAGATCTTTTTCACCTCCTTAGAAACAGTCCCAGAGTTTCGCTTGAACGCCTATTGCAATTACATTTACACACGTTCATACAGAAAACCCTACGGAAAACCCTATTCATATCTACATAAACTCTGTGTTACCAGTAGGCAGCGCGTCCACTAACCCACCACAGAATTCCTCTATTGTTAGCAAAAGAGAGACGCCACTCCCTTTACCCTGTCCTCACTATACATTTATCCTTTCACACCTAAAGTCCCTAAACTGTGATATACGCCGATACCACTGCAGTATATGACAATACTACTTTTTTGAAACAGACTAATGCACTGTGTGACTTAACCTTGCCACACTTCCTCCACCTGCAGTCGGAGGCACTGGCTTCACCCTACTCTATGAAGCCTATTCAAGACCACATTTAACATAGTACAAACTCATCAGATATTAATCATAATTCTGTACATCAAAATATATATGTATAGCACCTTATACATAATCCTAGCTAATTTCCTTAGCAACCACTACTCTGCTAATAAGCTAATACTGCTACAGCGTGGCTCCAGAAATTATTTCTAATCATTACTCACCATTTCCCCCGAAACCTTTAAACACTCAAAACATGCACCAATGGGGCCCATAACACTGCACATTTACCCTGTTCACTTACACTTGGCTTCAAGGCTTCTGGTGAATCGCAATGGAGAAATGCTGTAACATTTGGTGGAGCGTCTAAAAACCTATTTAATATTTACACTAAAAGTTCAAAACAGTTTACCATGGTTTCATATTAAACACTTATATTCAGACACACCACCATAATGGCAATGGATCTGCTACAACGAAAATTAGGCGTAGGAAGAAACAAAGACCAGCTTTTAATTCTTCATTTATCTAATTTTTATTCAAAGCAAACTTTTAGTATGTCCGACATTTTGCATTTATTTATTCTTTATTCAAAAATTCTTAAACTTTATTTCAAAAACATGATCATTTTATTAAGAGCTCAGAAAAATTGCTTTATTATAGAATTCAGTAAAGTTTTAGCAAAGAACGATAGTTCCAAATTCAATCTCTCCTAACATCCCTGACTATCACCCTCATCTTATCCTAACAGTCGTGCAAAGCAAACAAATAAGAAAATCGTAAAAGTTCTTAAATCCAGGAATCGGGCAGCAAACGGGCAGCATCTCCAATAGAAATGGAAAAAGCGACCCCAACCTTACAAGTCATGGGGTTTTTATACCCTAATTCTCAACTTAATCTATCTAGAAAAGTAACTAACGTCACCATCTTCTGTGCTGATGGGATAAATTCGGGTGGATGTGCACTTCCTCACCATTACAGCATTTGTTATTCACATGATTCAGCTAATTTAATAAACGTCCATTGTTTGAGCAGTCTGTGGCCTAGGCACATAGCATTTTAGCAACATTGCCCTTCTTTCCCATGGCTTGGATATGCTCTTATTCATGCTTGACATCCATCCTAGGTTCCGGGTAATGAAACCTTGAACTTCTTCCTCAAGCACAGTCAGCTAACTTGCGCTGGCAGAAATCTTTGGCGCGCCTGCGCAGACCAATACCCACTCGCAGTAGCTCAGAGCGGCCATTTTCTCACTAGGCCTCACAGGTCACATTCGGAACTATCGTAGAAACAAACAGAAATCCATGTTAATTTTAATAATGAAACCCATTCTGTTTACCTCCCCCATGCTAATGTTTCCCATTAGTAGTTACCTAGCAATATGCCACACAAATGTGTATTATACTTACATAATCGACCCTCTCTTTTCACAAAACATATACAAAAGCACATTTAAATAGCATTTTGTTTATATCAAAGCTATGCATTAGTCCACAACACAACAACAATACATATTAGCTAGTATTATTGCAACATATAAGCAGAATTAGTATTTCCCGTGTGTAATTTAAAACAAAAATAAAAATAACGTGTGCATCTTATTCTATGGTTGGTTATTTTTACAACACATGCAGTTAGTAAACATTATAGTTATGGGACATTGATTTCATGAGGGGTACACAAAACTTTGTGTTTGCCACCTCGCTCCATCAGTATCATAGAGTCCATATTACCGCGTGTTTCTTAGTGCGAGGAGCCTGGGCTGACTCGCTGGCAGTGCTCTAGTGGCACTGTACTAGCCAGCTGTCAGCAAATTAACTGTGGTAAACAAATGGAAGTCCAGACCTCTGGCGTAGATTAAATAGATTCCTTTATTTAAGTTATTACAAGATGTTAGGAGGAAAACCCCACCAGGAGCAGCTGCTCTGCTACTCAGCCCTTACCCAACTGACACTCACTGACATCCAACATTCCATCCATTCAAAATTCCACACCACACACATTCTAGCTGAGCAGCAGGTAAACTTAAGTTACAACATATCTCCCTTCTTTAGGGGGAACAAATGCATTGTCAAATAGATTAGATGAATCAATTAAAATAATGACAATATGGCAAATAACATATAGTCCAGAAATTGAATACAATGCACTAATAATAAAAAAATGCAATACAATAATGCACATCTCACATCACAACCAGTCACATCATACTACATCTCATCAAACTAACAGAAAAGATACATCCTGTCACACCATACTACATGTTACAACTCGCACGAAACTGTACTAGAGATTTCACACCACATTATATTCTGAACAATGTATCACATCACTTCCTGAATTAAACCACCATCCTACATCATACACCAAACCCATATGCCACAGATCACACCAGTTGGCCAGACCGGTACAACAAGCAACACACAGGGAACAAACCTTAAAACAATATATATATATATATATCAGGAAACAACATGCGCACCACAGACCAATAACACTCACCCAAAACTCAAACACAAAGACAATGGGTGTCTTATTCATACACAATTATACAATAAACTAAACCTAGTAATGAGTGACTAAACAGAACACAGCCATCTCATACAAGACCCAAACCGATGAGTGGCTTAACAGTTAACAACCACCTCATACACCACATTAAAAGTGTTTCAAAATTCTGGGACCTGTGTCCCTTCCCATTTTCAATTATGGGACATGGCTCTCCGTCGTGGTTCAAATTTAAGCTCTACGTCAATGAGTGACTTATTCATATGCTATCAATAAACAACAAATAATGAGTCACTTAACCATAACACAGCCATCTCATACACAACTCGAACCACTGAGTGGCTTAACAACTCAACACCAACTCATACCCAACAATTATTTTGCTTCTGGGATCGTTGTCCCTGTTGTGGATCAAGTTCTGGGACATTTGTCCCCAACATGGGCTCTTTGTCCCCGTTTTTTGGGCTCTTCGTTGTGTTTCAAGTTCCGGGATATTGTCCCCAACATGGTGTCTCAGACCAGCTTCCAATACTGGGACCTTTGTCCTGTTTCGGCTTCTTCTGGGATCTCTGCCCCTTTTTTTATTTTTTTTTTATGTTCACTGTTGCCATACTGGTTTCTCAGGCTCTCAACCTACTGCTGATTTTCACGCAATGCAGGAGTGGCAGCAGAAGGGTCCGTGGGTGCGTCTCGGGGTGGCTCGATAGCAGCCCGGGATTCTACCGGCGTTGAGTGCGTAGAGTTCGGTTGCGTCGTAGGTCCGGCGGGTGGGCTGGTGTCTGCGGGAGCCAGGGGTCCTGGCACTGGGCGCGCTCCAGGCGCGGACGGGGGCGCAGACGCGCTTACCTTTGGCGCTCAGTTGGCGCTCCTGCTGCGCGCGTCCGCTGCGCAGTCGCTCTGGGGGCGTCATAAGAAGGGAGCCGGGAGGGAGGGTCCTCTGGGAGGCGGGAGCGTGGGAGCCTATCGGCTGGCGGGGGGCGGGGCCGTAGGCAGGCAGCGGCGGGAAAACCAGTGCGGGCTTGGCGGGCGGCCCTGCGGCGGCTGGGGCGCCGATCGGCGTCGGCGATCAGGCACAGGCAGCAGGTGAGGCTCAGGACGCAGGAGAGGCGAGGAGCGTGGGGGCGGCCAGGCCGACTTCAATGCACTACAGCATGAAAGCTGCAGGACAATGCGTGTAAAGAATACTGGGCTGGCGCTAATTCTAAGGTCAGTAAGCGCGAGCTGAATTAGTTGCGGTGAGTTTCCAACTGACATCATTTGTAAAAGATGAAAGTAATAGTGTGTGAATTACCACAATGGTTAATTAAATCGTCCAAAACAGCTACCGCCTTATATTAAAGATGTAGAAAGTCTCAAACATGAGCCAACACCGGAGCCCGATCTCTGCCCCCGAACATACTCCTCATGGTCACCTCATGGGACTTGATCCTTGCCCCAGATTCCAGGTGATAATTATCACATTGCTCAACCACCTCACACTGCATCATTGACACTCACACCGGAGCCCGATCTTTGCCCCCAGATCATCATGTTCGACAGTAAGAGTTCTCTCGATGCCAAACACTATCGCTTCATCAGCATTTCCCACCGGAGGCCGATCTTTGCCTCGAATCACCATACTCCTTGTTAAGAAAACAAAACTATTAAGGTGTTCTTAACTTATTTATTTAGACCAACACGTTTGCTCCTAACATGGAGCGAAGCGGCAGTCAGCTCGGCGATCAGCTGGTAACTGTCGTATCTGACAGTTATCAGCTGGTGACCTCACTGCTGGAACGGTGTCCTCGCAGGGACACTGGGGAGCACACCAGGTATGGTGTCCTAGAAGGGACACAAGTATTATAAACACAACACATCCCCCTCCTTTGGGGAGTAATGGAAACTGTAGGAACAGATAGGGAACATATGGCTCCACTATCCACAAATGTAGTCCTTCAGTTTAGCTGGTGGTCCCAACAGTCTGCCAGCCCTGCTAATGTCCACAGGTCTCGCCAAGTCACAGGTTGGAATGACTGGTAGTCTGCGCCTTGCGCCTGCTAGTCTGGATGAAGGAACAGAACGGTCCGCTGGTTGGGTGTCTTCATGTATACCTTCATCGCTCCTGATCCCTGGGGTGGCAGGAAATTCATTATCTGATTCAGTGTCAGAAAAATAAAGTCTTGCTGCGCTTCCATTCTGTGCCCTGGATTGCCCTCCAGTGGCATCTAAAGGTGTGTTGTCCACTCTATCGTTCCCGGGATGTTTGTGGGCCGACAGTGCAGAAAAATGCCAGACCTTCCCATCACTTAGGCGTGCGGAATTACAGTACACTTCACGAACGGTAAGAGGTTTGGTGTATCTCTCTTGACCCTTGCCGACATGGCCACTCCTTCTTACCTTCACCACATCGCCCGCCCTGATTTGCACAGCCTTGCATCCATGTTTCTTGTCGTAGTAATTCTTACTCCTAGTTTATGCTTGGGCCAGTTTTTCCTCCACCATCTCAGAGGACCAGTGTACTCTGCGGGCAGCCTTAACCCCACCCACATTGTCCTTTGTAAGTGGGGTCCGTCCGCGCATAAGTTCGAAAGGGCTGTGGCCAGTAGACTCACATGGTGTTATTCTGTAAGCCCACACTGTTTTCATTATTTCCTTCTTCCAATCCAGTTGATTTGAGGTGGCTATCTGTATGATACCTTTTAGTACTCTGTTAAACCTCTCTACGGCACCATTTCCTGCTGGATGGTATATTGATGTTGTCTTGTGTTCAATGTGGTGTCTTTCCATGTAGTCCTTGAACAGGTCTGAGGCGAACTGTGCGCCATTGCCGCTTACTACTTTTTTTGGTAAAACTTTGCGCGTGAAAGTGTCTTCCAAGAATTGGACCACGTGCTGAGAGTCTGCCTTTTTGGTGATTCTCACTTCAGATCACTTAGTGTAGTGGTCAATTATTACAATTATATATTGCAGTTCCTTCTCATCTGACACCGGCCCCATTATGTCTACTCCAATTCTTTCCCAAGGCATGGACGGGCTTTGTATTGGCTGCAGGGGTGGTCTGTAGGTTACTTGAGTTTTGTCAGCTTCCACACATAACTTGCAGTTCCTTACATTCCTTTCAACGTCTTGGCTGATACCCGGCCACCAATACATGTTTTTCACCCTGTTCTTACTTTTCGCGATGCCCAGATGACCCTCATGGCATACATCCAGTATTTTCTCCCGGATACTCATCGGCGGTACATATCTTCCGCTTCTCATAAGAAATCCCTCTTCAATGGACAGTTCATCCTTCACCTCCCAGAAGGGTTTCATTTCATCTTTTAATTTATTCTTGCTGGTCCACCCTTCCTTGACCAACTGGATTACCATGCCAATGTCTTTGTCCTTCATAAATCCTTCCAACCTTTCTTCCTTCGTTATCCTGCTGGAACCTTCCCATACTTTGGCTATGCTGGAATCATCTATTTCATTTGTTTATCGTTGGTCTTGATGGGCATACTACTAAGAAAATCAGCAACCACATTCTTTATGCCGGGGACATATTGTATGTCGTACATGAAATCAAACAGTTGCACAGAAATCCTTGCCAGGCGTGGTGAGGCTGTGTGTAGGCCTTTGGTAGTGAGCACCTTTGTTAAAGGTTTGTGGTCTGTGCACAGGTGTACCTTCCTACCCCACAAATACTGTCTAAAATGTTCAAGGGCCCAGACACAGGCCAGTGCTTCACGTTCTATTACTGCATATTTGTCTTCGGCTGGGGTAAGGGAGCGCGAAGCAAATGCAATGGTATATTCTGTACCTTTTGCATCTTTTTGTGTTAGGACTGCTCCAATGCCCTTGTTGCTGGCGTCTGTCGTCACATAGTTGTCCAGGGTAGGATCAAATCCCTGTAAAGGTAATGCTTTGCACATATTGCATTTCAAGTCTTGGAATGCTTGCTCACATTCGTCCGTCCACTCAAATTTGTTTTTCATTTTCAGCTGTTGCCTTAAGGCGTATGTTTTCGTCGAGAAGTTCTTGATAAACTTGGAGTAGTATTCTACTAGTCCGAGGAATGACCTCACTTCATCCCTGTTGGTGGGTACTGGCGCATCCTTGATGACTTGGATTAGTTCATTTTTGAGACTGATGCCTTCGCCTGTTATCTGATGTCCCAGATAGTGGACAGTCTTGTACGCACACTTGCATTTGGCATGCTCAGCCGTTAGACCTTTTTTGTTCAATAAATCCAGGACTTGCTCCACTCGACCGTCATGCTCCTCTCTTGATTTTCCCATTACCAGTATGTCGTCCTGGAATAACAGTATTCCAGTGACGCCCTCAAAAATGTTAGTCATCAGTCTTTGAAACATCGCTGCGGCTGAAGCTAACCCAAAAGGAACGCGAGTGAATCTGAAACAACCAAATGGTGTAACAAAGGTAGTCAAGGATTTGCTGTCCCGTTGCAGCTGGACCTGATGGTACGCTGATTTTAGGTCGATGGTGGTAAACCACTTCACCCCCTTGGTGGTGGACAACATCTCGTTTATTTTAGGGAGTGGGTACTGCTCTACAATGATGTTCTGATTAAGATCGCGGAGATCAATGCAAAGTCTTAGTTTCCCATTGGGGCGTTTCGCTATGACAAGTGGTGCAACCCACTCAGATGCCTCCACCCTTTCTATTATACCATCAGTTAGCAGTTTCTCAAGTTGATTTTTAACTTCCTCCTTTATTGCAAAAGGTATGTTCCGCGCCTTATGCACTGTGGGAGTGGTGATAGGTTTCAATTGTATTTTATGCTGATAACCTTTAAGTACTCCAATATTCCCACTGAAAACCTTGGGAAATTTCACCAGTATTTGTCCTGCGTAGTCGTCAGTGTCCGACATGCTAAGCACGGGTTCATGGCTGTTTGAGTCCAGCTTGATTCCCAGACTACCTTGGTCCATCCACCCAAGTACAGATGGTCCTACCTTTGATATGTACAGTTTACACTGTGCCTCCCTGCTCTTAAATATGAACCTGAGGCTCCTGTACCCCAATATTTCAATTGGTCTCTCGTTGAATGATTTAATGACAATGTCTGGTTTATTGAGTCTCCGACCGATTACTTCCTTGAATTTTGCCTCCCAGACTTTTTCGTTCACTATTGTGTAAGGTGACTGCTGTTATGTTTATCTCCACACCCCCAATGGTCATAGTACACATAAGTTTTTTTGTCTTTGCTCCTTTTCCAGTTTCTTTTGCTTTCTCTTCTTCGTCGTCTATGTTGAGGATGTACATATTGATGTCTTCGTCCGTGTCTTCATCAAACTTGTCCTCATCTTCTACCACTGCCTTTACATTCCGCGGTTTTCTTCTATTACAAGCCTTGCTAAAATGTCCAATTAGGCCACAGAACGTGCATTTCGCCTCGCGGGCAGGGCACCTAAAATCATACGCCATGTGTGCAGTGCTTAGGCATCGATAACAATGTCATTTTCCCCGTTTCTCTTGCCTTCTTTCGGGTTGAAAAATGTCTTTCTTTCTTGCAGCTTGCTTGCTGTCCCTCCAACTTTATGATCAGTAACCTTGCTGACAGGATCACTATCTTTTTTTATTTTTTCATCCCTCAACACAGCTTTCGTACATCGTCCTGTAAGTTCTGCTTTCCTGGCTATGTCTATAATGTTCTACAATGGGCACTCACCCTTCGCCCAAAGGTTATCTTGGATGTTTTCGTTCGACCCTTGCATAACTATCTGATCCCTTATTAGTTCATCATTGTCGTGTCTTGTGAATAACGACAGACAATTCTCATTGATTTATAAAGGAGCTTTATTCTGTACTTCCTTTTGTGTCCCTGTCCCTACTCTAACTGAGTTGGTTCCTGTCCCCGGCTCCTCCCGTTCCTGCTCCTCCCTTTCACTCCACCCCCAACCACTAGACTACTTCACACAATCCTACATCTCCCCCTTTCTTAACAAAATGAACTTAATTTTCACAGTGTTTGCAATTCTGCAATCAGCCACACAGGTCGGCGGACTGCCTGTTCTTCAAGCATCAGTAGTGTCGAATCAGTGGTGGGCCTGGATTTGGTCAATCTTTCCGTTGTCTTAACCAGGGCATCCTTGACTACGGGAGTGCACTTTTGAGAATTCAACCCATTGCGTGTGGGCTGCTTATTCTCCGGTTTCGCAGTTATCATGGTTCTTTCTTGTTGTGTAACTGCTACTGGCTCAGCGCTGTAGTGGCAGTCTGTTTTCCTCGGTGACTCTTGTTCTATTGACGATCGATCTCCTTCATGAGTGGACGATGTTCTAGCTCTCTTCGGAGCTCCCACCTGTAAGGTTACTTCTTCTTGTCTTGTCAGGTTGGGAGCAGCACTGTTCTTCTGTTCACCGTCAGGCATGCCAGACGTTAATGTACTATCTGAAATGGGTGTCCTGGTTTGATTCTTGGACTCGTTTGCTGCCTCTGTTTGCCTCTCCCACTCCCACTCGTGTTTGAGACTGGCGAACCCCTTGACTATCCGGGCATGTACCTGTTTCTCTCTCATCCGGTGACAATCTATCTCTGTCACCACATTTGGTCCTCCTCGCAGGGTGACCGGATAGTCCGTTTCTACCTGGTAGATGCTGTCCCATCTCTTTGTTTTCCTTCTTTCAGTTCGTTGAGTCAGCCTCGCTGACCCCATCAGGGGTGACGGTATATTACTCATGTCTTGATATGACAATGACTGACATGACATGTTGTCCTTTGGTTCTATTGTGCGTTCGGGTGATTGATGCCATGGACGTGGTCGGGACCATGATTTTGTTGACCCAAGTGATCAGACAGACATGCTTTCCGACTCGGAGGAATAGTTCGCCGATTCCCTTTGAGAACGTTCCTTTGAAGGTGTCTTGACTGGTAAGTTTATTGAGTTGGTAGTCTGTGACGACATGCTCCTGAAGTCGGAGCTATCTGCGGGACATTCCTTTGGGTACGTCTCTTTACGTGTCTTCTGTGTTGTTACGGTGGAGAGGTTGTTTGTTAACCACGCGTTTTCTTCTTTAGTTTGATCCTGGAGCATTTGGTCTTTACCCCTCTCACGTGACATCAATTGTCTCTTCTCCGTTTTCTCACTGTCATGACTGTCTTGAGTGCACACGCCTCTTCCTTTTCGGTGTCGGAGTGGCTTACCACTACTCATGTGGTTGGTTCCTTCTTCTCCCTTGTTGGGTGTACTGACGTCCGTGCCATTGGGGTGATGTGTCTCACTGCTTGATGCTTCCTTGGACTCATCTACAGACTTTGGTGAATAGTGGGAGGATGCCCGGGGGTGTTCGTGTGCCAATTGACTGGATTGTTCCCATCTTCTGTAGTTTGTCTTTCTTGCCCTCTTGTTAGGCAGGCTGCCATCTTGTCCATTTGTGTGATCTGTCCCACTTGATACTTCATCCGCTTCAGAACCGTTTTCACCATCGGTTGACTGACTCCGTGAGGTTGTATCAGTGCTGCCATCTGTTGACTGACTCCTGGATGTTGAATAACTCCGTGAGGTTGTATCAGTGCCGCTATTGCAGTCCTGACTCATCCTGGTCTTTTGTGTGCTTTGTCTCTTGTTTCGTCTTGGCTCTGATCTGCCTTCACCCTCCCTCTTTTCGGTTTTGGTTGTTTCCTGGGCCTTGCCCCAAGACCTGAAGGGATGTCTCTTTCCAGACATCCTTGCATCTTGCATTCGAGTGTTTGTCTTTTGATATGTCTCTTGCTTTTACCCACACTCCAACCTCGGCCCCTCTGATGATTCTCTCTAGCGACCACTGCCCCTGAAGAATCTTGCGCTTCGTGTCTGCATTTGAGCAGCCTTCGATTATCCGAAGCCGAACGGCTTCTTCATTTGTAAAGGTATTGAAGTAGCAGCCAGGTACCAATCTTTGCAACCGGGTAATGAATTTTGGCAGTGGTTCTCCTGGTTCCTGCCGTGCTGTGGTGAAAGCGATGCAAGCATGATCCACATCTACCGGTGCGTGGAAATGGGTACGTAGCTTCTTTTGAAGTCTCTCATAGGTCTCTGTGTCCTTTTCCGGGAATGTTCTGACTAAACGTCGGCCCTCATGACCTATAAGCTGAAGGAGTAGAGTCAGACATTTTCTATCTCTTCGTTCACCTATTGCGTCGAGGAAATTGTCCAATGATTCCAGCCACTGGTTCCATTTGGGGCCCAAACTCTGACTGTCAATCTGGGTCACCGGGGGCGGTACTTCAATGCAGGGATTGGACCGATGGGTTGCTGCATCCATTGCCCCGAGGGAGGAAAGTTTCAGTCTGCTGCCGGTGCAGGATTGTTCGCTTTGCTTCCTGTCTTATTTGCTGACCACCTTCGGCCGAGATCCTTGGTCTGGTTGTTTCCTCGGAGGTTTATAAGCTTTGCAACTGTCTCGATCGGCGCTCGTTAATGAAGCTTGGATTTCTTGAGTTCCGAATGGCCACCCCTCAGCTACACTATGCGTGACTCGTGGCTCACTTTCTTTAGAGTTGTATGGTAGCTGCAGGTGGTTGGTGGCTCTTCCGCGATGGTGCCTGGCACATTTGACATCCAGTTCACTCATGTGTCTTTTCTGGATTAGTGTAGGTTATTCAATCACTTCGTTGATGAGAGAGGGCTTCCTTGACATTCCTCCACTCACGCTTCTGGATCATTCATCTTCTTAGCTCCCGTTACTTTTAATTGTTTGTCTTCACGTGGTGCTGAATGTTTGCTTTGGCACTTGTCTTTGCTCGTGCTTGTTACATTCGGGATCTGCACTTGCTTGTGCTTGCTGACTTCAGAGCTTGTGGTCACACATGCTTGTTTGTATACAGTGCAGTCTTCGCTTGTTTCCGGCATTGGCTTGTGCTTGACGCGCTGCGAATCGGGTACGTGCCAGTGCTCGTTGCTTACAGTTACTTTTGTTCATTCCTTTTCTTGTCACCTGTATTAATGCGTGTTTGTGTTCATCGTTTACTTTGCTTGCCTCTGGCATTTGCTGGTGCTCATTTCATCAGGGCTGGTCCCTTATTGTTCGCTTGTAGGTATCAATGCTCGTTTCATTTCTGTTACGAATGCTTGTTTTATTGTGTTTCCCGCATCTGCTTGTGCTTGTCTACACATTGCACTTCTTGTATGTACTCATGCTTATTTACTTGTTTGGCCTCTTGCATTGGCTCGTGATTGTTTTCTCTTCATATTTGCTCGTGATTCTTTACTGTGACCCTTGCACTTGCTTGTGCTTGTTGTACTGTTGTGGCTTTACTATTGCCTTTATCTGTCTCTTGCATTTGCATGTGCTTGTTGTGTCACTGTAACTTTCTCTTGCCAATGTTTGTTTTCTTCTTGTGGCCTTTCCACTTGTGTTTGCCAGTGTTTGTTTCCTTACATTTGCCAATGCTTGCTTCCTTATGGTTGCCAATGCTTGTTTTCTTGTGTCTGCCAATGCTTGTTTTCTTATATTCGCCAATGCTTGTTACTAAACTTGGCTCGCCTGACTTCAAAATGGCCGCCTACAGTTTGCACAGGGAAGATGTCCCAAAAGTTGCCTGACTTTAAGATGGCCGCCACCACCGAATTCTCACTTCTCACAAGGCTTCACCTCCAGTCATTCAGTCTTCTGACTCACCGGCAGCCGATCCCGGGGCAGCACACTCCAAATTCCGGATTATCAACAGCTGCCACAGTCAGGTGAGGCTTGGGGTGGGCTCCCACGGCGTCTCACCCGGTCCTGCGCTCACTCGGCGATCGCGTGCCAATGCTCACGCATCGGGAGTGAGGTTTCCGATGCCGGGACTCTTCGAGCTCCGTTTCGAGCTCCGCTTTCGTCGCGCTCGTTAGCGCCTGCCAGCAGGTCTTCTGGGGGCAGTCTCCCTCACCTGGGGCACTCTTCACCACCTTGGGGTGCACAGCAGAGTCGGGGTGGGCTCCCGACTCCTGTTCCTTCAGAGCACACCAACTTGCACGCATCAGGCTTGAGTCGCGTTTTGGTGCGATCGAGCGTTTCTTTTCTTTGGACGCTCGGGCGCTCGTTCCCTCGGTTTCTTTGGGGCTCCCTCGATCTCCTGGCTTTGGAGAGAGGGTTACTTGCTGCTGGCTTCTCTTTTCGGGTGGCAGCTCGGCTCCACACAGCAGTGTTCTTCTTGTCTGGACACTGCATGGAACAGGGTACTCTCTCGAGGTCCGGTGAGCAATGGGCATGCAGATCCCACCCTCGTCGCCAGTTGTCGTGTCTTGTGAATAACGACAGACAATTCTCATTGATTTATAAAGGAGCTTTATTCTGTACTTCCTTTCGTGTCCCTGTCCCTACTCTAACTGAGTTGGTTCCTGTCCCCGGCTCCTCCCGTTCCTGCTCCTCCCTTTCACTCCACCCCCAACCACTAGACTACATCGCACAATCCTACAATCATGGAGACCTCCGAAACGACAGTTAATTGCCAAATCTTTTAGGGCAGACACATAATCATCTATAGTCTCCTCCTTCCCTTGCCTCCTATGAAAAAATTTGTATCTGTCTACCCCCACACAAACTGTAGGTTTATAGTAAGCGTTCAAGTCGTCGATTGCATTGGAGAACACATCACCATCATTTACACCTCTTGTTTTCTTATTTATGGAATTATAAACCTTAATTCCTCCTGCACCCAAGTTGTGCATTAACATCTTGTACTTCTTTTCAGGTTTTAATTCAGCATCTTCTTCAATTGTGGAAATATAATTGAGGAAATAATCCCTCCATTCTTCCCACTTCAAAGCTGGTACACTACCAGCACGCAGCAATGACTCAGGGGGTGATAGATTCCAAATGCAACCAGTAGCCAGGTCACTCATTGTTTTTTTTTATAGTGTACTGCCTTAGGTAGAAAGAAAACTTTTTGAGAAATGTTCTGCAGCACAAGTTTAACCTTCCTTCCACTTGCTAGGTTGATAGTTCAAAAATCCCCTAGAGTGTTTTGCCTTAATACTTCAAGACACTGTGTTGCTAGTTTCAACTTTATTTATAAACTTGGATTACCGTTTTGCTTTGTTTCCTTTTATTCACCAATGCGCAGGTACACCTCTCGTTTCTGAAGAGATAGTGCCGTTCGCGGTGTTCTCCGCGCTCATCGTTCACTTCCTCGTTTTTTTTTTGATAAGCTAGACCGCTGGGCAGAATATGCGTTTCTGCCTCATCCAAAATGGCCGCCAATGTCGTTATCGTGATGACGCGATGACGTATTAGCCGGCTCCGATTCACTTCAGCTGTTCGTTGAAAGTGACAGTTGACAGCGACGGCCGTTTGTTCTTCCGTCAGGAAGGTAGTTGTTCTTATAGCTCACTCCAATGGTTCAAGCGATAATTTCTTGTTAAAAATTCATTACCAGGCTCAAATCTGCTTCTTTTACATTCTCGCCACTGCTAGCCGCCTGAAAATTTTCCTCAGCGCACATTTTGTAATACATAAGCTCGACGTCTCATTTAACTCACAGTTCATTGTGGTTCCTTTCTCCACAGTTTTCCTTTTTTTTTCTTTTAATGTTCAGCTCGTCGATATTCCATGCATGCGCTTGAGTTGTTCCGTTATTTTACCCTTTTTCTTCTTTTTCTTTTTTCTTTGCAAGGATAAAATCTTCATCTATTGGCAGCTTCGTTTTCCTCGTGGGTTCGTACGTGTTGGCCCCTCGTCGCCAGTTTTGTTAAGAAAATAAAACTATTAAGGTGTTCTTAACTTATTTATTTAGACCAACACGTTTGCTCCTAACATGGAGCGAAGCGGCAGTCAGCTCGGCGATCAGCTGGTAACTGTCGTATCTGACAGTTATCAGCTGGTGACCACACTGCTGGAACGGTGTCCTCGCAGGGACACTGGGGAGCACACCAGGTATGGTGTCCTAGAAGGAACACAAGTATTATAAACACAACACTCCTAGGTGTGAATATCGACAGTGCACAACACCCTTATGTGATCAGCACTTCACACAGGGGTCCGTTTCTTTTGCCCACGAACAGCAGGTAACAACAGTAGACACAGGGCTCGATCACTGCACCCAAACACACTTCTTAAGATGTGAATCATTACAGTGTCTAACGTTGATACTTGGTAAGTACTCCACACCGGGGCCCGATCAATGCCCCCGATTAGCATAATAAAATTAACGCTGTAACTTGCACTTTGCTAAAGATTAACGGCGCAAGATCTGGCACGCTTGGGTTTTTAGGGCGACCAATGGCAGGGTCACTGGTGGGGTTTGGGTGCCAGACAGCGTTAAATATATACTTTTATTTCCTTAAAAAGTGATTTCCTTGGCATCTATTTTCTGTACCTGTCAAGTTCCAGTTTTCCAACATCCTTGGGCTTCTCTTTTCTGTTTCTGTTAGATTGTTTTCAGTTTCATTAAAGTTGCACACGTGGATTCTTCTTCAAAACCATCACCAAATGTTGTAAAGAAATGGAAGGCCGGACCGCTGGCGTAGATTAAATAGATTCCTTTATTTAAGTTATTACAAGATGTTAAGAGGAAAACCCCACCAGGAGCAGCTGCCCTGCTACTCAGCCCTTACCCAACTGACACTCACTGACATCCAACATTCCATCCATCCAACATTCCACACCACACACTTTCTAGCTGAGCAGCAGGTAAACTTAAGTTACAACATTAACGTTTATTATAGTAAAATAAATTCTAGCTATCCCATCAACATTTTTCAATTCCTCCGTACCCTGTCCCCCTGAATGTGTTTAAACGCATAGCACAGGTGGTTAGAACTTTGCTGTGGGAGGGAGGACCCCCGAGAATTGCACTCCACAAGTTGCAAAAAGGGGTGTATGATGGCGGCCTGGCTGTTCCGGACATCAGGCTATATTACTGGGCCTCGCAGATTCAGGTGATAAATGATTGGGTCTACGTAAATGTTGATGAACCAACCTACAGAGTAGACAGAATGGTTATGCCGAGTGGAAACTGTGAATCCTTCCAATATGCTCGAAGGTCACGCCCGGAGTGGCCTGTTCACACTAAGGTGGTGCTGCAGTGTTGGCGAGAGGCTTATAAACTTCTAGAGTGAGTGGGGAAACTGACCGGTAGAACCCCACTGTGGATAGGCGATCAATTGCATGAAGTGCACTTGACGGGTTTCAAGGGGCGGAAACTGATAGGGATAGAATATTTAGGAGGCGTATGGAAAGGTGATTTCCCCCTCATGTTCGCAGATCTCCATAAGAAATACAACCTGCATTAGGCACAGGGTTATCATCATATCAGACTCCTGCATGCTCTGCGTTCACACATACATAGTGGTACATCCATTTCGGAGAATTTCCCGTTGGAGGATAGGTTGCTACTCAACCCCATTACTGAGAAACCAACATCCACAATATATCGTAAACTGGTAAACAATGTGCCGGATCCCCTGGCTGCCCTTCAGAACGCCTGCGCTAAAGACCTGGATGGCACAGACTACGAGGAGTGCCAAGAGGCACTGCAGAGCCCTAGGGAGATCGCAATACGTTCTAGATTTAAATTAGTACAGTTGAAGATTCTACACTGCACCTAGTATCATCGAACGCACCTATACACATGGGGCAAGATTCCGTCAGCGCAGTGTGTTAGGGGATGTCAGCAAGAGGGGATGTGCTAAAAAATGGGAGAGAGTGTGGGCGCCCTGGCAAAAAATATAGAGAATTTGGGGTGGATACATAGATGCTTGTTGAATTGGTAATTTTCTACTACCTTTACTTTTCCCTCATGAATACTTTGATATTGAATTCTGTGGTCCTTCCATGTATTGATTTATGGAACTCTCTTGTACTGCATGGTTTCTTGACCATTGTTAATAAAAAAGAATTAAAAAAAAAAGATTTTCAATTCTTTTATGGAGGCCAGGATTATGCTTCTCTTTACTATACAAAACATAGCAGAGAAATATTGTTCAAAACTACTTTTTCCAACAGTATGTCGCCTCTAATCACATTGACCCCATACCACTAAATAGGACAGACACCATCTTGCCACCACTTTGTTTGCGATAAAAGTCTTGTCTTTCGTCCAGTTAGTCAAAGATTTATATGGTAACTGTAAAAGAACAAAACCTCTGAACTTTGTCCAAACACCAAGACAATATAGTCCTCATATTCTATCTTCAGCCGACATCAGCAGTGCATTGCGGGCGCGCAAGTTATAGTTAGCTGAACTAACTATAACGGGGGAATTTCAATGGTTTTGTATGAGTGAAATGTCCAGCTAACTATAACATGTGTGAAACCTATGGTTTTATCAGTGAATTTCTAAGGTTTTTTAAATGCTAATTCCTAACTATAACGTGGCTGAAACGATGGTTTTTTCAGTGAATTTCTAAGGTTTTTTAAAGGCTAATTCCGAACTATAACATTGCTGAAACCTATGTTTTTTTCAGTGAATTTCAAAGGTTTTGTAAATGATAATTTTTAAATGTATTAATTGTTAGTTTTTTTAATACTGATTAACTGGCCACGCTAGCAACCAAGATGGCCGCGTAGGCTCCCGGCTCCGCCGACCCCTGGCTCCCACCGGAATATCCTGTCATCTGTCCTGTTCTTGCGCCCAGCCACCGTGTTTATGAACCTGCCGTGAGCTTAATGGAGCTATTCCGAACTCTTTACCGGTTCGGCTGACGAAGTTACGTCGAGTGGATGTTTGCGGCCTAGATCTGTCCGGAAGACGGGGTCTCGAGTACTGTCCCATCCAGGTTTCAGTTAAACAACATCGGCTGCGGTGGTGTGCTTGGGTCCGGTCCACCGGAGTGGAAAAATTTCTTTCGCTTTCTCGGCTTGCTATGGATGACGTTTGGCTGCCTTGGTGAAAGTCGGAGTAGGGGTGACAGCTCAAAGGTCGCGGCTGTGGACGGGGGTCCTGCCCGGAGACCCGGTAAAGGGCCCGCTGGTGTTCGCTGGGTCGGGGTCTCCCCCTGCGGTTGTGGACCTGGGATTTCATCAGAACCAATGAAAAGTCTCCCTCCGTAGACGACTATTCCTGACTCGCCCGTTCCCTCTCTGAGAGATCGAGTTCGAAAGGAGAAGCGATCATGACTGTGTCCTATTGTAGAGTAGAGGAGCGGACCGAGAGTGACCCATCGCTACGAACTGTGTGGCAGCCATTGAGTCTATTCACGTATACGTCGAAGAGCGTATTCAGACTATGATAGTGCGCTTGTCTGAGTTGGTACAAATTGGACCGGACCCTGCTCCACTACAAGAAACGGTGACGACCTTGACACCCACGATGGCCACTCTGCTGGAGGAAGTAAACCCCGTACTGTGTGCTGTGTTGGAGCCTTTGCCCAGTGTCATGGAAGATGAGAACAAACTTGATGCCACCAATGGATCACCAAGCTTACGATCGCTGCCGCCTATGGAAGAACTAATTGTTGTTCCCATTTTAGAGACTTTTGATGAGAACTGGTATCGGAATGGAACTGCGTCACTCCCCTATACATCGGAGCCGCTAAGATGGCGGAAGGATCAACGTAGGGACTTCATAACAGAGAGGGGAGTCTCTGGACCTGTCTGTGTTCACAGCACTCTCGTTCTTCTACCTTGTCTCGCATTGAATTCTCTTACATTTTCTTCGTCCTCGAACTGTCCGGTGGCAGAGGTGGTTTTCCAGAGGGGACTCCTGCGTTTGATCGTAAGGGGCAAGGATGAGTCTGAAAGACTGGGTTTTATTTAAGAACGATGGACACGGGATCTGTTAAACTTATGCCTGGGTATGGCTGGGTGGTGATTGATGTTCCCCTTGTAGAGACACATGTTTGTTATCCGATAGATTTCTTGACTTCAATTTGGGGATTCAGGATTCCGGCGGGGGGAGGGGCGACCGGGGGCCCGTACAAATATGCCCTCCTCCACTTCTCTTCTCTACTCTGGTAGATTTCTTCTTTTGGAACCTAGTTAGTTGGGGCGACAGGCACGCTGCTACTGGGGGTTAGGCAGTAACCGTTTGCAGGGGTGCCGGGTGGGGGGATGGGTTTATTGTTTTCTTTTTGTTATCGTCCATATTATATTTCAATTTTTTGATTTTTTTCCTAGTCTTTCCTATACATGTACTATTGTAGTAATATCCGGACTCTGATCCTTAACTTCTAGTGTCAGGTTGCCATGATTTTCCTGCTGTTTGATTTGTGGGTGAGTGGGTTTGGAGGATCCACTTCTAAACTGTTTAGCGATTATACTACTGTCAATTCTACTTTTGTGCTTAATATTGCTGACCACTCGAAGAATTTTGCTGTTTTAAGTCTATCCTGTCTTTTGTACCAACTCACCCTGTTTACATCGGATGTATTTATGGCACCAGATATGTCTGTTTATTTTTTATATTTTCGCTTTCTAATAATAAAAAGATTTATAAAAAAAATAATACTGATTTACTACATTGTTTTAAAGAATTTATTTTTAGATATTTTATTTTTTAAATTACATTACATATTTTTTATATAAATTGAAAAAAATGTTTTTAAAAATATTGAAATTGTAATATTTATTTTTTTATTTTATATTTTTTTAATTTATATATATTTTATATAGCAAACAATGATATCCTATGGAAGGAAATTCAAGTTACTGTAAGTATGGTTGGAGTTACTTTTCAGGATCAGTAGTGGGCTAAAAATTGCAGCACTGAGGTCTCTCCAGGTAACAGGTGAGTAAATCGGAATTCGTAGTTCGGCTGATTTTAAAGGAATTTTTTTTAAAGTTCCAAAACTCCACACACAAAAGAATTTCCAAGTGAAACCAGTCAATGTTAGCCTATGGAAGGAAATTCAAGTTACTGTAAGTATGGTTAGAATTACTTTTTCAGGATCAGTAGTGGGCTGAAAGATGCAACACTGAGGTCTCTCCTGATAACAGGTGAGTAAATCGGAATTCGTAGTTTGGCTGATTTTAGAGGAATTTTTTAAAGTCCAAAACTCTACACTTAGACGAATTTCCAAACGAAACCAGTCAATGTTAGCCTATGGAAGAAATTCAAGTTACTGTAAGTATGGTTAGAATTACTTTAAAGGATCAGTAGTGGGCTGAAAGATGCAGAACTGAGGTCTCTCCTGATAACAGGTGAGTAAATCAGAATTCTTAGTTCGGCTGATTTTAGAGGAATATTTGTACGTTTCAAAAATAGACCCTTAGAAACTTTTCTGGTGAAAACCACACAATAGATTCCTATGGAAGGAAATACAAGTTACTGGTAAGTACGCTTAGATTTACTTTTCAGGGTTCGTACTGGGCTCAAAGATGCAGCACTGACGTCTCTCGTGATAACAGGTGAGTAAATTGGAATTCGCAGTTTGGCTGATTTTAGAGGAATATTTTGCTCAATAGTGAAGGAAGGGGGCAGGGCCTGAGGTCACGTGTGCAAACATGCCCTGTGGCGCGTTTTAGGTTGGGAAATTAATTCCTCTTCAATCTGAGGTCCCCTGTGAGCCAACTAGCCCACCAGGTACCTCCAGTATGCGCCAGGGAGCTGCGTTGCAGAGAGGTGTTCAGAGGGCACGCCCCATTTTTACAAAACTCTGCAACGCAGCTCCGTGGCGCTTACTGGCGGTACCTGTTGGACTAGTTGGCCCCCTGGCGTGTTTGCAGAGGGGGAACTAATTTCTCTTGCATACTGGGGGTCCCTGGGGGCCAACTAGTCCACCAGGAACCTCCAGTTTGCACCAGGGTGCTGCATTGCAAGGAGGTGTATTGAGGCCATGACCCTTTTTACACCTCTGCAACGCAGCCCAGTGGCGCGTTTGCAGAGAGGGAACTAATTCCCCTTGCATACTGGGGGCCAACTAGCCCACCAGAAACCTCCAGTATGCACCAGGGGGCAGCGTTGCAGAGCGGTGTTCTGAGGCCACGCCCCTTTTTACACCTCTCTGCAACGCAGCACCCTGGCGCATACTGGAGGCTCCTGGTGGGCTAGTTGGCCCCCAGGGACCCCAGTATGCAAGGGGAATTAGTTCCCCCTCTGCAAACGTGTCGGGGGCGTGTTTGCAGAGAGGTGCAATGAGGGGGTGTGGCCTCCTCCCGATCCTGTTTTAAAAAAAAATTACTTTTAAGAACGGGGGGCAGTGTAGCCCTCCTTCTTTTTCTTTTTTTTTTGGCCCCTGGGGACCCCCTCCCCCAGGGCTTGCCCCCAATTTTTAATTTTTTTTAATTAGGAGGGGGCTGCTTTGCCCTCTCCTGTGGCCACTTTTGGCCCCAGGAACCCCATCCTCCGGGGCCGGCCATTTTTTTTTGGTTGGGGGCCAAGTGGCCCCCTTCCCGGGCCACTTGTAGCTCCGGGGACCCGTCCCCCAGGGCTGGCCCACCCCCCACGGTCCCTGATGCCTCTCCGCATCCAGCGGGAGCCGGCATTGCTTTTCTGCTTGGGGAGCAGCTAACATGCTGCTCCCCATGCAGAAAAGCAATCCGCTTATATTTTTGAAAGAGAGAGCAGGTTTCTTGCTCTCTCTTTCAAAAACCAAAGCAGTTTGCTATGGTAGGGTGAGAGCCGCGAGGCTCCCTCCCTACCATAGCAAACAGCAGTGTTCCGGGGGTAGGCACCCCGGGACACTGCAGGAGCCGGCCCTGGGGGGTGGCAGACACCAGGGCTGTCAAGGGCTCCAGGAGGGGGGCCGCTTGGCCCCCCTCCCAACAGTTAAAAGCCTCGGGGTGGTGGTCCCCGGGTCTGGGGGGTCCGTCACTGACCCCCCTATTTAGAATATTAGTACCCCGGGGAGGTGGCGCTCCCCGGGGAGTGTGGGGGGGCTTGAGCCCCCCTCACAAGTTTAAAAAAAATTCTTTCAAAAAAAGAAGCCCCGGGGGGTGGCGGCCCCTGAGGCTGCGGGAAAGCCGTGAGGCCCCTGGCATACATAAAATTAAAGCCCCTGGGGTGGTGGGCCCCGGGCCCCCTCTGGGCCCCCCATTACTATAAAAATAAAAAAAGCCCCGGGGGGTGGCGGTCCACGGGGCTGCGTGGGGGCTGTGAGCCCCCGGCATTTGTAAAGGGAAAGCCCCGGGGTGGCGGTCCCTGGGGCTGGGGGGCCCCTCTTGGCCCCCCATTAAAATTAACTAAAATGCCCCCAGGATTTGGCCCCCGGGGGCTAATTAACAAAAAAGCAGCATTTTTGGGGCCTTGGGGGTCCTTGCGGGACCCCCTGAGCAGGCCTAGGGGGTCAGGGTGTTTCTACCCTGCCCCCTTTGCGCCTTTTGCGCACTTGTTTTTCAATTTACTTGTGCCTTGGTTCTACCGCCAGTAGGTAATATATATATATATATATATATATATATATATATATATATATATATATATATATATATATATATATATATATATATAACCTACTGGCGGTCGCCAGTAGGTAGTTATAGTTAGGATTATTTTCAATAGAAAATCTCAACATTCTATTGTGAATAACTTTGGCACCGGTTGAGGAATCTGCCTGAAAATGTCCTCAAATTTGCCTCGCGGCGCTCTGGTCCTTCCCTGAAAGTTTGGGGGGGATTTGTCAAGCAAAGGGCGAGAAAAAAGGGGGGTCCCAAAACGTGTTTTCTCCATGTTAATTTCCGTAGGGCGGTCAACCTCACTTTTAGCCCGAACGGCTGAATGGATTTCCACGAAACTTGGCAAAATTGTAGGGACTGGTAGCCCGATGTGCCTTTGCTATGTCTCAAGATATGTGCTCCATTGGAGTTTGAATAATTTAGGTTAAAAAAAAAATATATACCTATAAGCGCGCCCCGGTACGCGCACCAGGCGCGCTACCCGAGTTCGCACGCGGAAAGCTGATTGGCTCTCGGGTGTCCGTAGACATTCCAAACAGTCCGGAGCGGCCGCCATCTTGTGTCTCGGTAGGATCGAGATACAAGAGGTGGCAAAAACAATGGGGAAAATGACCAAAAGGGGGCAGGGTAGACCCCCTCTGACCTCCTAGGTTTGATGTGGGGGCCAATAAAAGAGCGTACCGGGGAGCGTACCATGGGGAAAAAGAATGACAGTTTAAAAAAAAAAATAGCTGTTTTAAAAAAATGTTCTTTTTGTTGTTTTTTTATTTTTTTTATTTAAGTACCTACATGTAGGTACTAATGTAGAGACTAAAATTTAATGTACACCGTCTTCTCTGTAGATATCTTGCATGTTGTTACAGAAGTTATTGTGGTATATGGAATCCATACCATAGTCTGTCAGGAAAGCAGAAACAGATACTTTAAGCACTCCCTGAGAAGTCCTAGGGGATCATGGGTAGTCTATCCTGCTCCCTTATGATGAAAAAGAGATGTAAAATACACATTGGAGATAATATAGTGGGAGAAAGGTAGTAACTATGAGCAAACTTTATGTAACAAAAAAAAGTTGCACAGTATACTATAAGTCTCACTTTATATTATAATCATTTTGGTACTATTTCATGAATTACATATAATAACGAATAATGTCTCAAATAATTTTTAATTATTAAATATAAATTTATTTTGAGTGATTTTTCAAAATGTAAAAGAACTTCTAACATTAGATCATCTGGAATGTCCTCATTTTGATTCAATGATTCTATTGTTTCAACAATGTCAAGTAATTGTTGGTCCAGAGACTGATCCATAAAGTCCAAGCCATCCATATCTTCCTCAGGATTGTTCTCAACAACAACTTCGAAAGAAATATTAATTTTGTCTTGTTTTCCTTCCATTTTCTTGCTGTAAATTGCATAAAAAATAACTATATCAGTAGAGTTAGGGTATGGTTGGGTTTAAGTTCAGACAGGTACTTCTGAGTTTTTAACAGTGAAGTAATTTTTGAGCAGTGTATGGTTTCAGGCAGGAAGTAGAACTATTAAAAAGTGCATGTGATGAAGCCTAAGAAAATTCATAATTATACCAATGAAGCTAACTCAATACATAATTATAACAGAGAAGTCTATCTCAATCTCTAACTCTTACAGAGGAACAGTATATAACTATCAGAAAACGTTTTCCCAAATTAACTTAAAGTGCACAACATAGTTCCCCTTCCAAATTAACAACTTACCTTTTTCAAAGTAGTTGAAGTTTTCTGTGAAAATTCTTTCAAAATGTACCTCAGGTAGTATTCGTCAAAATGGCTGTGTTTCCCTCTCATTTTTCATATATATTCATGTACTTAACAAATCAAATGTCAGCACATAAAAGTACAAAATGTAAGTAACATTTTAATTGGTTGTAAATTCCAACACTTTCATAAGTGTTTTTGTCAAGTAATTTACCTCAGGATATTTAGACAGGGCTACAGCCTAAATGGCTCAATGGAATACCATCACATTTGGGAAAATGGTAGGGACTGCTATGTAGTAGGGTCTATTCTATATTTGGTGAAAGTGTCTCCAGTGGTTTTTAAGAAAATTTACTTCCCACATTTTTTGGGAGCGCTTACCGGTGCGCGCTCCGGTACACGCACCGGGAGCGCTACGGGAGTCCGCCAGTTTGTGTTTCGGTACAATTGAGACACAAGATGGAGGACAAACAACGTTGGGAATGGGTAGAAGGGGGCACGGTAGACAGCCCCTGACCCCCTAGGTTTTCTGAGGGGGGCTTAGGAGGCCTATATAGGCCAAAAAAAATGATTTAAAAAAAAAAATTCGCGGGATCAAAGATTGTGCGGTTTATTGAATTCTGTGTTTGAGAAATGTAGCAGTGATAGAGCAAAAATAGAAAGTGTTACAGAAATTCGAAATATTTTAGACATATGTTCTGGTCAAGAAAAATTTTCACAGAACATTTAGCAGGATTGTCAGGAATTTTTAATATATATGTTTGGTGTTTTGGAAGATGAAGGTGTAGATGTAGAAAATCTTTTTAGCCTTTCTTATCAATGGCAGCATGACTGCGACAATTGTAGTTTATCAAGTACTACTAGAATAGACACTGAAAGATTTATATATTTGACTTTACCAGACTGCAAATCAGTGTCATTTAATAATCTAGTTAAAGCAGCTGATCATAATATGGTGTGTACCCAATGTAAGTGTCCAATGCTGTCTATATTATTTATACAAACTTATGATCAGTATGTCATTTTAGTGTTCCAACGATGTAGACTTGATGGAACTAAATTGACAACTTGTATCAAAAATTTTGTGGCTTCTCAGTTATCAATTTCAGGAAGAACCTTTGCAACTGTAGCTATTATTTATCATGACGGTCCTTCGACAACATCAGGGCATTATACAGCTTATTTAAAATGTCAAAAAGGTTGGACTTACTGCAATGATTTTCATTTGACTTATAAACAACGTTTGCCTTTTGACTTAAAAAATTCTTACCTAGTGCTTTTAGAACCAAAGTTTAAGTAAAGGTAATTGGCCTATGAAGACGGGAGCAGTTAATAAAAGTTAGTCTACTGTTTAAAATTATATTGTGAGTAAAAGTGATCAACATAATATAAAAAATCCAGTTCTCATATAGGTACTGTAAGTGGATCTCATAGTAAGTGATATCAGTATTATAGGAAATGTTGAACATGAGTGATCCAAAAAGGGAATATGAATATTTAAACATTGTGAAAATGTCGTATGAGCTTTTCTTTCAAAACATCGGGTAAACGGTAATTTCAGAGTTTGATTTGAGAAATTTAAAAACATACTGATATATCTGACACTATTTGGCCGTAAGGAAAGGTGAAGGAATGAGCAAAGAGTCATGACTTAACACAAGGAGGAAATGAAAACGTTGAGAATTATTTCAGATGTTCTTAGAGCTTTTTTTATAGAAAGTCGATGAAATTTAAAAGAACAGCAGAGTATTTTCCAACGAAAAGGACCTTCACGATCTACTATTTGGCCTCAAGGAAAAGTAAGTGAATGAAAGATTAGTGTACATATATGATTTGTAAGTTTATATGGGTTTTTTAAAACACAATCTTTTAGATTGTTTTTTTTTCCCCGCTGTCATATGATGAATAGTTTGAACTCACTGTTTTTAGTGAAATTCAATATATTCTGAGAACAGCAAAAATAAACTTTCTAACATGTACAAGTTATTCTATAGTTTGTATTGTTTAATTTATATTGTATTCCCATTGTCTCACACTCACTTTCCATTTTCCATCCTTTTTTCAGCTCTCTTTACTCACTCACACTGCCTTTCTCTCACTCTGTTTCATCACTGTTCCTTTACTCCACTTTTTTCACAACCCCTCAATCCCATTTCAACTGTCTGCATCCCCTCTCTCCCTTGCACCACTTTTCAGCTTTCAGTCTGTCTACTTTACTTCCTTTTTCCGTCTTTTCCTCCTTTGCTCTTTTACTAATTCCTCTTTACTCACCTCTTTTGTCGCACTCTGTCACTATAACTCACCTATTCTCTCCCACTTATCTTTCTTTGCTTCTTTCTTTTGTCCTCTTTTTTCGTTCTCTACCTCTATGTCCTCAGTCCATCAATCTCCTTGTGTTATGCTCACTTGTGTTTATCTACCTTCTATCATTTCTCTTAGAACAACTTCACTCCTCCTCTCTCATCATTCTTCACCCCAGTTCTTTTGCTCCGGTTCCATTACTACCCCGCATTTCCTATCTTTCAATGTCCTTCTCTTTACTTTCATCACCGAATCACATTCTCTCAGTACCACTGCTTTAGTCCTCTTCTCCTCTCTTTCCTTCTTTTGCTCCTTTACTCATTTTCCTTTCTTCACTCATTGTACTCCACTTCACTCAGTCCTTCCCTTAGTCCTTCTGTGTACTTACTTCCTCACTCCTTTTCCCTCAATCCATCTATATTATCCTTACTCCCTTCATCCCTTCATTCTGTGACTCTCCTTCACTCACTCTCAGTCATCTTCCATGCCTCTTTCTTGTAAATGGATCCTCAATCAGACTCCTTTCCCTCTCACTCATTCCCCTTTTACTTACTCCTCTTTCCTGATTTAGTTTTGCTAACTCACATTCTTTTAGTATCTTACTTACCTTCAGTTCATTTCTCTCTTCTTCTCTTCATCTCTGTCACTGAATTTATCTGCCTTACTCTTAGTAATTTGCTCTCCTTCTATTTCTTTTTCCTTCTTTTCGTCCTTCCACATTACTTTATTTCCCTTTCTGTATCGTTCACTCTTGCTTTATTTGTTAGTACACTTTTATGATTTTTAACCTCTTGACCTGTCTCTTCTATTTTAAAATATATATTTTACTAATTATAACTTATTTATTCTTCTCTCTTTCACAGATACAAAGTGTAGAAAAAATATGTAATTAAGTTTACATTAATTATATGGTAAGTGTGACTAAAAAAATGTAGTTTGTCATCACCCTTTGCTTTAACCTCACTACTTTTCTCTCACCCTACCTCACCCCTGTTTCCTTACTCTGTTTCCCTCACTTATTCTTATCCTCCATGTTTACTTCTCTTTTCCTTACTTTCCTACCACATTCAACTTCTTTCAGTCTCCTTGCTCACATACACTCCCTCACTTACCTTTTTTTTCTGGTTCACTCAGTCCCTTTCTGTCACTCCTTTCTTTACTCTCTCTGTCACTCCCCATGTCTTTTCTTTTCTCAGTTACTTCCTCTAACACCTTTTCTCTGTCTTACTATCTATTACACAGTCCCTCTGTGTTCCTCCCTCTAGCTCTCTTTCTCTTAACACCACTCTCTCTGTCCCTTTTCTTCATGCTCACTCCTTCATTATTTTTTTTAATTTTTTTTTTGGTGCGCCAACGGGTTGCTCCCCGGTACGCGCACCGGGTCACGCCGAAATACTGCGCTTACCGATGAGCGCACCGGTACGCGCACCGGGAGCGCTCCAGGGCAAAAAAAAATAAGAAGATACATAACAAATAGTATTACATAAATATAGAATATAGGATTCATTTTATGAAATATTACATTTCATAGCTATAGAAATGTGGTATTAAAAAACCTTTGACATTCACTGAAAAAACCATAGGTTTCACACCAGTTATAGTTAGGAATTAGCATTTTAAAAACCTGTGAAATTCACTGAAAAAACCATAGGTTTAACACCAGTTATAGTTAGGAATTAGCATTTAAAAAACCTTTTAAATTCACTGAAAAAAACATAGGTTTCACACCAGTTATAGTTAGCTGGAAATTTTACTGACATAAAACCATTGAAATTCCACGTTATAGTTAGTTGGACTCACTATAACTTGCGCGCCTGCAATGCACTGCTGATGACGTCACATATTACATCACTCATGACATGGTCAGTGACATCACTCATGACATCACTCATGACACCATCCTTGTGACAGAGTAACAGACCTCCTTTCAGTGTAATGTAACCCTTGAAACACATATTCAAAAATAGAAACGAAAATTTTCATATAAATAGAGATACCCATACCAGTTACAACAACCAATTCAGTAATACCGCCATCTATATACACATCCACTCATTCCCAAAAGTTCTATATAGTCACTCATACAAATACTCACTCATCATATGTAGTGATACACCTATACATCCTGTTACACACCGACAGTCATCCAAAAGTTACTCACACACATACTCACACATGCAAATAAACTATTGAACATCCATTTATTTGCATATACAACTATACACACACTACCACCTTACTTCTAAGGAAACTTACACATACTTACTCTCTTAAACAAACACTTATAGAAAGACATACTTATTTAAACAGGAACTCTTGCAATCTCTCACTCTCACATATACTCACTTATAAACATCAATACTCACATATACTAGATTAAAACATATGTCGTTACTGATAAAGACACTAGTGAGACAGTCATTCACTCACTAACACACACATATACACACTCATCCACCCTTACAATCCTACACATATGCTGTATTCAAAACACATACAAACAGTGAGTCAGTCATTGATGCATCTATGTGCTAAGTAATACCCCCACCAAACCATACAGACACTCATACTGATACTAAAAAAAAATCTAATAACCCATATACACACACATGTAGGTACTCACCAACCCATGCAGCCACTTATACACAAAGTGAAACACTGATACATATATTTAAATATTTAAACATTACTCACTAATATATGTATTCACTAAGATACACTTAATCAGCCAGTAAACCAATCAATTTATTTTTTTTAAAACATCCATTTAGACACTTATTTAAACATTTATTCTTCCATCTACCTTTACATATACATGCATAAAACATATTTATTTTTCAGAAAGACACACATTCACTGGATGGTGTCATCAGTGATGTCATGAGTGATGTCACTGACCATGTCATGAGAGATGTAATATGTGACGTCATCAGCAGTGCATTGCAGGCGCGCAAGTTATAGTGAGTCCAACTAACTATAACGTGGAATTTCAATGGTTTTATGTCAGTAAAATTTCCAGCTAACTATAACTGGTGTGAAACCTATGTTTTTTTCAGTGAATATATATATATATATATATATATATATATATATATATATATATATATATATATATATATATATATATATATATATATATATATATATATATATATATATATATATATATAAACGCTTCAGTTTTCGGTGCCCGATCCGCACAGACTGATGGACTCTCAGGGGGTGAGTTCATAAAGACTTTATTAGAACTCCGCAGCAAACAAACAGACGCGTTTCGGCAGTCGCCTTCGTCAGTATCAGGTGTGCCGGAAAGAGGCACAAAGGATGCAGATAGAAGGGACAGAGATGCAGAAAGAAGCAAGAAAAGTGCAGAAAAAAGCAACAGGGGTGCAGAAAGAGGGATGAGGGTTGGAGATAGAGGCAAGAGAAGTGGAGAAAGAAGCAACAGAGATGCAAAAAGGGGGATCAGTGGTGGAGAAAGTGGCAAGAGGGGCGCAGAAATAATCAAGAGAGGTACAGAAAGAAACAAAAGAAGAGCAGAAAGAAGGAACAGGTGCAGAAAGAGGCCAGAGGGATACAGAAAGAGGGAAGAGGGATGCAGAAAGAAGCACGAGTGGTGTAGAAAGAAGCAAAGAGGAGCAGAAAGAAGCAAAAGTAGTGCAGATAAAAGCAACAGAGGTGCAGAAAGAGGCAAGAGGGGTGCAAAAAGAGGGAAGATGGGTGCAGGAACAGGCACAAGGGGTGCAGAAAGAAGCAGGAGATGTGCAGCAAGAAACAAAAGAAGTGCAGAAAGAAGGAACAGGTGCAGAAAGAGGCAAGATGGGTGCAAAAAGAGGCAAATGGGGTGCAGAAAGAGGCAAGATGTGGTGCACAAATAGGGAAGAGGGGCGTGAAAGAGGCAGAAAGAGTACAGAAGCAAGCAAGAGATGTGCAGAAAGAAACAAAGGAAGTGCAGAAATAAAGACCAGAGGTACAGAATGAGGCAAAAGAGGTGCAGAAAGAAGTGAGAGGAGTAGAAAGAAACAAAAGAAAGGCAGAAAGAAGGAACACGCTGTCCTTGACCCATATTGCACAGGCACAGGCAGCTCACGCTTCCAGTCGGCACATGCGTTCTTAGACCGCCACCATGGAGTCACAGACAGCTTCCATTTTCTTTTGGTCACATAGGCCTCAATTTAGGACTATTATAGAAACAAACACAATTGAATGTAAATGTATTAAATAAAGCCCTTCTGTTTACCTCCCCCCTTCTAATAATATCCCAGTTAGTATTTACCTAGCTTTAAGCAACACATATGTGTGAATTTACTTACCAATCTTCATGATTTATGCCACAAATAAACAGACAAAAAGCACATTGATGGAATTTCCGATTAGATTACGACAAATGCGTACCTTTTATGATGTGATACATAACAAATTAGTAAATTATGCTTGGCAATTACATGCAAATTAATATCCCACGTGTATTTGTGTGTGTACATTCTATTCTATGTTGGTTAATTTCAAAACCACATGTTTAGTACATATTACTGTTATGGAAAGTTATCTTTTCAAGGGGTATACAAACATTTTTGTTTCCACTTTGCTCCATCAACTTCCCCCTTTGGTAATTTTATCTCCAAATATCTCCCAAAATTTTGAAATTGTTATCTCAACATGTTTCAAAATCTTTTAATTAGTACGTGTTACATTTCTGTTTCCTCTAATTTCTTTCTATCTTTATTACATTTCTCTTTAAACTGTTCCATCTCAATATCACCCTTTTCCTTTCCCTGTCTTGTATTGCTTCAATCTCCTTCTTCAAAGACCTTTTGACATTTCTTCTCTTTTTATATTGACAACTTAATCTCAAAATTAAGATCACTATTATTATTTCAGTCACTGGTATTAGTATTTTCCCTATAATAGATCTACTTATTTCATAAAACCACTTTTTAACTGCTGATAAACTTCTACCAAGTTTTTTCACGAACACCTTCAACTTCCAGTGGTTCTATTTATTTATGTAATTGTGTAATATTTGTAATATATCTCTTGATGTTCTGACTTTTATCAGGAATGAAGGTACAACAGTGTTGCACCTTTAAAATTCCACAAACTCCTCCTTCTTTTGCCAAAATTATATCTAAAGCAAGTCGATTTTGCATTACCATACTTCTCATAGCAAACATTTCCGTGTTAACTATTAAAAATCCTCCTGCTGTGTCTATTGACAATCGGTCTACTATTGTTGACAATTTTCTAATTCGTTTGCATTAAATGATGTGCCTACTTCTGGTATCAGTGCTCCAAAAACATCCCCTATTATTTCAATTACATTTTCTCTTCTCCTCCGACTTAATGGTTTACCTATTTCATGAATTCCATTAGTACCTCTATCTACATGAAAGATTGTAGGAAAGACCAAGCCAACATAACATGATCCGTACCTGTGATCTGGTAATTTGTAATAAGCCTTGCTCTCACACAAAAAATATATTACCGGAAAAACTGGATCATTTCCACCTTTAAATCCCCATCTCCCTTTGATAATATAAGTATCTTCACATTGACTTGCACCCACAAAATAATTGTCATACACATGTTATCTATTCGAATACATAATTTCCTTAATAATGGTGTATCTATATTTATAGCCACATTTACTTTATGTCCCTCAATATTATCGTCTGAAAATGCCCACTTTGTAGATTTAGTCTGTTTCAGTTTTACCCATCGCCTATATTACTGTCTTCTTTCCTCAACCATATTCAGAAAAACGTTCTCTTAATTTTTCATTTTACAAGTCAAATTATGTTTAAAGGCATAATCATGTGTTAATTCTTCTGTTTCTAAGAAATATTCTCCCAAACATTTTGCAGGCTTAATCTGATTTAGTTCAGCAACAATTTTCAATTTTGTAAATACATCACCAGAATCATAATAATAATATTCTAATTTTCTATTTCTATAAAATAAAACTTGTTATTACACTACAGGTTACTCCATATGTTAATGGTAAATGATGGTAAGTCACAGCCCTCGGAAACAGATGCTGGTAATTTCACACAGACATAACAGTCACTGGCATCCATTGTTCTTACATATTCAGATAATCTCGAAAAAGTATTTTTAGAAAAGTCACTAAGGGACTTAGCTTGATGAATTTCAGGCCTATGTACATGTAATTTTTCATTTTTCAAATCATCATTCTTATCTTTCAAACTCTCATTTGCTTTAAATTTTTCAAAATCAGGTCTAAAAGGAATGATAATAGCCATTCTATTCAAAAGCTTTATTCGAGGATTAGACTCATAAAAGCACAAACATACATTTAAAATACATCGTTAAAAATTGTTTCCTCATTAATACAGTAAATTTAAGAAAAATTTTGCAGACATAGACAATTAATCAGAGCAAAAAAGCAATATAAAACTTTGGTACATGATTGCACAGATGCCAGAAAGGATACCCCAATCGATGTACTCTAGAGAAGAGCCCTCCGTCTGATAGACCATGCCCACCCCAGGTACTTGGCTGTTGCTAGGACTACAGGCATATGGGTGGAAGTGCAAATGATTCGTAAGGCCTCGACACCCCTGGATGTCCCTAAATTTTTACAAACAGGGACTAACCAGACTTTTCTAGGGGTGGCATAAGCTTTGCAAGAGAATAAGAAGTGGCCTATACTTTCATTTGATGCACCACAAGCTGGACAACATGAGGTGGAGGAACTCCTCCACCTACCTGTCAGTGATCTCAATGGAAGAGCACCTGATCTTAACTGGAAAAAAAGCTTCCTGTCCCCAGGGTTGGTTATGCTGTCCCAATAAGGTTCCAAAACTGGATACAGTTTAACTACCACAAAGCGCCCCGTCATGGAGTCGGATTTAGTTTTGTTCCAGACTCTTTCAGCAACCCGATCCCAATATAGATCTTTAATCGCATTTTTGCTTGGAAAGGGTTCCCCGGTTGGATTGTCCCATAAATTTGAGAGACCAAGATCGCCTAGAGCAGACCTAAGATTTTTTAGCCAAACTATCTTATGAAAGGTATCAGCATTTATTATGGCTAAAAACCCCTCTGCATAGTGCCGGATCTCCGGGGTAGTCCAGAGGCGTCTCCAATAGAGAATCGGGCGCAACCTCGCTAGGTCACTAACTGCTCTTCTCCCTAGGTCAAGACCAAGGGGAATCAGTGGGGTACACTGCGGGAGTCCTGTGATTCCCCTAAAAAACCTGTTCTCAGAGGTCTGCAAGGGGAGGAGCTTCCCAAAACCCCACAGCTCTGCCCCATAGAGAGCAGACCCAAGAGCCTTGGCGTCATATACTGCCAAAACGGGTTTTATTGGTTTGGACTTAGATTTTTTGTGTTCCACCCGAAGGGCCCCCGAGATCTGTTGGTGCCTCAAGACCGCCATTTCTATGTGCTGGGACCATCTCAAATCGTTTGTTATCTGTATCCCAAGATAGGTAAATACAGTAACCACCTCTAACAGGCAGTTGTTCAAGAATATTTTTGGCCTGAGTCTACGTTTTGATGCAAAGGCCATCAGCTTGGTCTTACCCACATTGACTTCCAGGCCGTGCTCCCCGGAAAAAGAGTCGAAAATATTCAAAGCTCGCTGCAGACCGCCTGGAGTTTTGGATAGAATTAGTGTATCATCGGCGAACATCAGGATCGGAACCCTGAGGCCCGCCAACGAAGGCGCATCTACACTGGCGTCCAGCATTAGAGACACTATCCCATTGATGAATAAAGAGAAAAGCAGGGGAGCCATTGCACACCCCTGGCGCACTCCACGTTCAACCGGGAAGTCAACAGAGGATTCACCATGCATGCCCCATTGGATTTTGGCGAAGTTGCACTCATGCAACCTCATTATCAGGGTAAGTAACTCTGCCGGAAGACCCATTTCGCTCAGAACTGCCCAGAGCTTTCTCCTTGGTACCAGGTCGAAGGCAGCCTGCAGGTCAACAAAAGCAACATACAGGCTGCCTTCGCCAAGCACCACCGTCCCCCACTGTAGCAGAGCAAAACGAAACACCTGGTCAACTGTACTGGTGGCCCGCCAAAAACCAGCCTGGTAAGGGGACAGGGCATTGTTCTCGTCAACCCAATCCATCAATTTGTTGACCACCATCCTACCTACCACTTTTTGGACGTTGGCGATCAAGCTTATCGGCCTGTAGTTAACTGGAAGAGACCGGTGCACTTTATTGTATATGGGTATGATGATCGCTCCCCTCCATAATTCCTGGACAGCCGATCCCTTCGCAATGGCATTTCCCAAAAGGAATATATGTCTGGTCCACCTTGCCTTATCATTAATGAAAACATCAGCTGGTACGCCATCTAGGCCCGGGGCCCTTCCCCCGGGGACAGTGCATAGAGCGTCTTCAATTTCTTTAAGGGTGAATAAATTCCCAGTGGAATATACAGCTAAGATTGCTTCCACATCCTTGTACTGTGCAGTCTCAGCATATTGGGGTTTGAAGTGATCAACCCAGGCACCCTCTGGAACGTTGTTACCGGGTTTGTCTGGAATTCTACCTCTACCCCACTTAACAATATTCCAGAATAACCTAGAGTCTTTAGCCCCCGAGGCCTCCTTTAGTTCGGCCCAATGCTGTTCGTCCCATAATTTTTTAGCTAGGGATAGGCTGGCCTTATAATGCTTTCTGGCGCCACTAATCGCTACCCTGTCCCTACTCTGAATTGCTCTACCCAAACTTAGCCTAGCTTCCCTACACTAGTGATTATACCACTTGGCTAGTTTAGGTGGTTGTTTGCTATTTGTCTTACGGGGCCTCAGGAAGTGCGGTTTTAGAAGGGAAAAGAGTTTATCATGAATATCAGTTATTTCCCTAGACCCTGGGATTACTGGGGTTGCATCCTCCATAGCGGGGATTGCAATATCCTCCTCAGAGATTATAAATGCCATGGATTCCACATTAGCCAATACACTCGGCCAGTTCAATCTACGCATGTCGTTAGTCATATCAGGCAGCGGACCATCGGTCGATTCAAGATTCCCTATTGTGACCGACCACCAGTTATGGGCCACGCAGAGAGGATTGTGATCACTCTCCAATCTGCCCTTTATTTCCATGTCGCATACTAACTGCCACAGGTTCAGGCTACAAAGGACATAGTCTATCCGGCTTTAGCTACGACCATTGTCGAATGTGCAGACACCTCCCCTGTCACTCTTCGTTCTCCCATTTAGGGCTCTCAGTCCCTGTTCCAGGCAGATGGCATTCAATCGTATTATGTCGTTTGTCCACCGCCTAACCGGGGCCAGATCTAAAGTTGGGACGCCCCATTGCGTATCTTCCTCTCGCCCCAAAGGATCGTCAGAGACATCTAGGGTTTCAAAAGTCCTGTTTAGATCGCCAGCAACTATAACTTTGTTGCCCAAGGACTGCTTTTCCAAAAGAGAGGACAAGGCCTCTAGAATAGGTGACTTCCCTCTAGTACTGCCCCTGACATAGACATTATAAATGTCTAGTCCTCCCCAATGGTCTGATACCATTCTTATCATTTGGATATCATTGCAACCCAATTCCACCATTTTGATTGTTACGGGTAGGCCTTGACGTATCCAAATTGTTAGACCCCCCATAGGTCGACCCTTGTCACCTTTGCTAGCCGGAATTGAGAAGTTTAAATAGCCAGGAAGGAATATAGGATCGCAAGCCCATGTCTCTTGGAATAGACATACATCAAAACCGTTGATGAAGTCTATCCAATTTTGGGATGCCAGCTTGCTACTCAGTCCCGCAATGTTCCATGAGACCATCTTACCTGAACTGGAACCATCTATAGGAGCTAATCCTACAGGGGGCGCCCCAGAATGACTAGTTAGGATTCCTTCGTACCCCTCCTCATCTAGGTTTTTGTCCTCGTTATTATACACAACCTCCTGGATACCAACAATGCTAGTTTCATTTAGATCCTCATTTTCTAATACCCCAGGAATTAATGCAAACTCCCCACACATTGCCTCTAAATTCATGCTTTCCCGATTAGTACTAGTTTCATTTAGATCCTCATTTTCTAATACCCCAGGAGTTGTTACAGACTCCCCACACAATGCCTCAAATTCATACTTTCCCAGTTAATCATGGTATAATCTGTGTTAAAATCTTCATATCCCGATCCCTGGAGATTATTACCATTTTGTCATTCAACCCACCCCGGATCTGCGATCGCTTCAAAACGGTTAAAGGTTGGTACATTATAATGGTTTCCCTGCTGGTAAGGTACAGTGAAAGGGTCAAATCCTGGAGAGAGGAAGTTATGATAACAACCTACTTCTGGGGTTATGCCAAAATGAATACCTGGTGGTCTCGGGTAGAAGAAGGTTAGGTCGACTACACCAATTCCAGCACTGCTTGTGGCCAAGTTCTGCCTCGTAATTAGACGTGCTACCCTGGGATCTTTAAAGTTAACAACTATACAATCCCCCTCCAAGCGCTTAGGAGTACAACCTACCCAACCTGTCCTTCTTACACCAATAATCAGCCCATCCACTTCCCTGGGCAGTGGTCTATTGGTCCTTAACCAGTGCATTGCCTTGTTTTTCAGCATCTGGAAGGATTCTCTCTGCCCAACCAACAATGGTGGTACGTTGGTGAGGATAGCGACAAAGGGATAGGAGTCTGGAGACAGATTCATGGGTGGTATCCTACGGGGCGCTCTAGTAGGGATTGTGTCGGGCAGACTAGGGGCGAGAGCAGCAGGGCGGGTCGTTGGGTTTTGAAGTGAGGCATGGGGATTTTTGGGTCCAGGATTTCCAGTTTTAGATCTATCATTGGTACCTGTGACCACAGGTACACAGACAAAATATCGAGTTTTAAATTTCGATATACAATTATATCGAAGTTTAAATATCGATGGGACAAAATATCGAAGGTAAGTAATATCGACAGTCTTAATATCGATATTAGTATGATATCAGTAATATCGAAGTTTTAAATATCGATGTCAATAATATCGAAATAAATAACTTCGATGTTACTAATATCAATTTTTAAATAAATTTAGTGTATATTATATTGTATTTATTATGTTTTATTATTTATTTTTAATGTAATTTAATTAAATATTGTCTTTTACTACTGTAGCGGGTTGTGGGTTTATAGGGGAATAGGGTGGGAAGTAATTTAATTATGTTAAATTAATTATTAATTAGTAGGAATTATTAATTAATTAATTGAGAATTAATTTTTAATTAATTTTAATTAATTGATTAATTGATAAATATGTTCTGTAGTGGGTTATGGGTTTATAGGGGAATAGGGTGGGAAGTAATTTAATAATAATTAATTAATTAATATATGTTTGTAAATATTTTAATTAATAATTAATTGGTAATTAATTTATATTAATTAGGTAATTAATTAATATTAATTAGTTAATTAATTAATTTAATTTTGTACATATTTTTAATTATTAATTAGTTGGTAATTAATTAATATTAATTAGTTAATTACATTAATTAGAGTAATTTTTTATATATAATTTTTGTTATTCTTAATTAATTCATTGGGAAAAATAATATTAATTATTAAATTTAATTAATTACAGCTAATGTGCTAATATATTTACTTTATTGTTATTGTTAATTAATAATTAATTGGTAATTAAATAATATTAATTAATTTTGGGTAAAGGAGTATTTTTAGGGTTCAGGGTCAGTTTTCAGTTTTTGGGTAAAGGGGTATTTTTAGGGTTCCGGGTCAGTTTTCAGTTCTTGGGTAAAGGGGTATTTTTAGGGTTCAGGGTCAGTTTTCAGTTTTTGGGTAAAGGGGTATTTTTAGGGTTCAGGGTCAGTTTTCAGTTCTTGGGTAAAGGGGTATTTTTAGGGTTCAGGGTCAGTTTTCAGTTTTTGGGTAAAGGGGTATTTTTAGGGTTCAGGGTCAGTTTTCAGTTTTTGGGTAAAGGGGTATTTTTAGGGTTCAGGGTCAGTTTTGGGTTTTTGGGGTACAGGGATATTTTTAGGGTTCAGGGTCAGTTTTGGGTTTTTGGGGTACAGGCGTACAGGGTAAAAATAAAAATAATTTACATTAAATCAATTAAATAAAATAAAAAAAAAGAAAATTACATTAAATTATTAAGTGTTTTATTTATTTTAAATGTATATGTATACGTTTTAATTTTGTTTTAATATTTTTATTTAATATTTGTAAAATTATATGTATTTTAAAATTATTTTTACATTATTATTAATACATTTAAAAAAACGATATTTTTAATTTCGATATTTTTGTACTACTATATTATTTTTTCGATATTTTTGTACTTACCTTTATGAAGATATGACTCCGATATTTTTGTATTTCGATATTCTGTCTGTCGATATTATGTCAGACATTCGTGACCACAGTATCTAAGCGCTTTTTAGGTTGGGAAGTAATATCGCCTTGAATGATCTGGTGGTGGGAATTAATCTTAGGGATTTGCCCTGAAAGCCGGGGCCTCGTTGTAGTAATAACAACAGGGGGAAGAGGCTCTCTAGCAGTTCCCTGAGAACACAGCAACCAGCCCAGCAGGATTGTCCAGATAAGCAGCAAGCTTCCAAGGGCACTAACGCAGTAAGAGTCCCGCCGGTCAGCAGCCAAAGAGGGTTTCTTTAAAGAACTGTGTGCAGGGGGCGGGGCTAGCAGGGAGAGCGGGCCAGGTGGTTCCAATCGGCCAAGCAGGGACTCCTGGGAGATGGAGTCCCCGCATACACGCTCGCAGCCCTGCCCTGCCCCTGAGCTCCCCTGTGACAGCGGTTGTTTCCTCTTCTACGAAGCGGGACCCGCGAAGCGGGTTCCGCGAGCAGTTCCCTGAGAACAAAGCAACCAGCCCAGCAGGATTGTCCAGATAAGCAGCAAGCTTCCAAGGGCACTAACGCGGTAAGAGTACCGCCGGTCAGCAGCCAAAGGGTTTCTTTAAAGACCTGTGTGCAGGGGGTGGGGCTAGCAGGGAGAGCGGGCCAGGTGGTTCCAATCGGCCAAGCAGGGACTCCTGGGAGATGGAGTCCCCGCACACACGCTCGCAGCCCTGCCCTGCCCCTGAGCTCCCCTGTGACAGCAGTTGTTTCCTCCTCTATGAAGCGGGACCCGCGAAGCGGGTTCCGCGAGCAGTTCCCTGAGAACACAGCAACCAGCCCAGCAGGGTTGTCCAGATAAGCTGCAAGCTTCCAAGGGCACTAACAGGGTAAGAGTAAGAATTAACCATACTAACATTAATATTCCAGTGCAAAGTAACCACATTCTACACCATTTTCTAAAAATAGAACACTTAGATTTAGTCACTTCATTAGTAGCCATTTTCTTTACACAGCAATTTTCACAATCTTTTCTCCTTTAAGTGATCTCTTTTTAACCTTGATTTCACTTACAATGTTCCCTTCAAGTTCAATTATAGCTTTTGTTTTTATATATATATATATATATATATATATATATATATATATATATATATATATATATATATATATATATATATATATATATATATATATATTCAATGAAAAAACCATAGGTTATAATCCATATATAGTTAGGAATTTGCATTTACAAAACCTTGAAAATTCAATGAAAAAACCATAGGTTATAGTCCATATATAGTTAGGGATTTGCATTTACAAAACCTTATTTTACTCGCATAAAACCATTGAAATTCCATATATAGTTAGATGCGCTAACTATATATCGCGCACCCGCAATCCACTGCTGATGATGTCACATATTACATCATTCATGACATGATCAGTGACATCACTGATGACATCACTGATGACATCTCAAATGACATCACTGATGACATCACTGATGTCAACATCCAGTGACTGTATGTTTCTGTAGAGTTAAAATATGTTTTACATATTGAAGAATGAGTGGATGTATAAGTGTCTGGATGAAGGATTTAGTAGGTGCATGACTGACTGTATGAAGGAGTGATTAAATGTGTCTCACTGAGTGCATGGGTTAGTGACTAAACTGTCTTAATTTGTGCATCAGTATGTTTGTTGTTGTGTAAGCTGCTGCATGTGTTGATCAGTAGCTATAAGAGTGGCTATATGGGTTATTTATTGGTTGCCCAAGTATTTGAATGGGAGGCTGAGTGTGTGTGTGGGTGGCTGGGAGGTGTGTGACTCTGTGCATAGATGTGTAAGCAGTTGATTCACTAGGAGTATGAGTTCAAGAGTGCATGTGGAAACAGCTATATGGGCGGTTGACTGTGCATGGGTGTGTTGGTGAGTGAATGGATTTCTCAGTGCTACATGTGCAAGTAAGTACGTATGTAAAACACAATATATGTGAGAGTTGACATATATAAATAATTGTGGATAAGAGCCAGTGAATGTGTGAGTGGCTGTATCGATCACTGTGAGCTTGTATCAGCGATTATATAAGAGAGTAAATATGTGTTAGTATATGTTTGAATAAGTAAGATGTGTATAACTGTATAGTTGAGGAAATGGAGGTGTGATTGATTCTTTGCATGACTGACTAGGTGTGTGAGTAACTCCATGGATGAGTGACAGTCTGTGAGTGTCTGTTTATACTGATTGTATGTAAGGTTATATTAGAGTCTGAAGAGGTTCATTGTATTATCACATGAGTGATGTGATCAGTGATGTCAAATGAGATGTCATCAGTGATGTCATTTGAGTTGTCATCAGTGATGTCATCAGTGATGTCATTTGAGATGTCATCAGTGATGTCATCAGTGATGTCACTGATCATGTCATGAATGATGTAATATGTGACATCATCAGCAGTGGATTGCGGGTGCGCGATATATAGTTAGCGCATCTAACTATATATGGAATTTCAATGGTTTTATGCGAGTAAAATAAGGTTTTGTAAATGCAAATCCCTAACTATATATGGACTATAACCTATGGTTTTTTCATTGAATTTTCAAGGTTTTGTAAATGCAAATTCCTAACTATATATGGATTATAACCTATGGTTTTTTCATTGAATTTCAATGGTTTTTTAAAAGCTAATATCTGTAGCTGTAAAATATATTCTTCTTTAAATCTTGAAATATATTTTTCATGTTCTTTACACAATTTTTTTAAAACATTTTTTTTTGTTTCGCTGCCAGTCCGCGAACCGGTCAGCTTCCGGGTAGCTCAATTTAAAGCCGCGGCTTAGTACGCGAACCGGTAACCGTTCCTTTAGCGTAACTGTTACGTTCGCATGACGTTTTGCATTATCGCGTAATACGTCATTGGACGCGCCAAGTTAGCGGACCCGAAAGTGGACCGGAAAATGAAGCAAAGCGCGAAACGTAAACACAGCAGGTCATGTGACTCGATAATAACACTTTTCATTGGTTCATTTCACTTTTGGTTTCCTAATGATGTAATAATTGGTCATGTGATAAAAAATTAACACTTTTCATTGGTTTAGAATTTTTCCTTCTCCCAAATGATGAAAACCCCTCCTTCTTTCCTCACTCTGACTTTCATCTTGGTGAGAGAAAGACCCTTTTTGATTCATCAGCAATGGCTTCAATGGTTGCTTCAGCCAGTGTGCCACCACCACCTCCTCCACCTCCTCATGGGAAGAAAGGACCACCTGCTTCAGTAATTATGGAAGAGGTGGAAAATCAAGAAGAGGAAGAAGAGGAAGAACATTCTGAGTTTTTGCCAGAAGAGCCCAGGAGATATAACAGGAAAGAAAATTACATCTGGCAATTTTTTAAATTTCCAGCTGACCAAAAAAAAGTCAATGCAAGATACGTCTTTTGCCGTATTTGCGGCGAACGTCTTTCAAGGGGCACTGACAAAAAGTACAGCTATGGGAATTATACAATGCACAGGCACATGAGTCGGTGGCACCCTAACAATTACAGCAATGCCCAGCTTCGCGACCAACAACAAAATCCCCCAGAAATGGCAAGAAGATCTGTTGTTCAGGAGGTATCGGGACCGGAGGCGAGGGAGGTGATCCCGAACATCCAAATCAACATGGGTGAAGTGAAGCAAGTCTGTGTGTGGTGCAACCAGACACTTTGCTACCGCGAAAGTAGCATTACCCTTATAATGAGAGCCATCAACAATCATGTGTGCCCAAAACGCCCCAAAAAATAAATTCATCTTTTTTTTGTTGCTCCTGTTGAGCCCTCTTCGATGAATCATTTTTGTTTCCCCCCTCCCCCCCAAAAAGTAAAAAAAAAATACAAAATGTTCAGAAAAAAACAAAAAAATATAAAAAATGTTCAGAAAAGTAATAAAAAAAATTTAAAACAACAAAAAGAAAAAAAAAGTTCTTTTCAGAACTACCTCCCCATTATTAAAAAAAATTGGTAGAATTCTTTGAACTCTGCCAAGCTCTATTTCTATTAGTTCGCTCCCAGTTCGCACTCCGGTACGCGAACTTTGAGCGCACCAAAAAATTTTTTTTTAAAAAAAGGAACAGTAAGTATAAGGAAAGGAAACAGACAGTTATGTTACAAAAAAGACAGCTATAGGGAGTAAAGAAAAGATACTGTGACCCGCAATTCACTTCTGATCATGTCATATATTACATTATTTTTGACATGGTCAGTGACATCATCAGCAGTGGATTGCGAGTAACAGTTTTTTTTGTTTACGTCCTATAGCTGTCTTTTTTGTAACATAACTGTCTGTTTCCTATCCTTAAACTTACTGTTCCTTTTTTTAACGACATAATAGATGTGAAGACCTACCATTGCAGTAAAACATGCCCACTTATTACATCATTCATAACATAGTCAGTGACATCATCAGCAGTGGAATGCAGGTTAAAAAAGTAGAAAACATTTACCTTATAATTCTTGTTAATTTTTAAAGAAAAATTTTCATACATTCAATCTGTAAAAGAGAGAAAAAAAAATCCAAAAATATTAAAACATGTATTTAAAAATTAGAAAAAAGAAGGGAAAAGGTTCAAGAAGAAACACTTTTTAAACAACTTTGACACTTATAGAAACCTCTACTTCTCTACGACCCCTACACAATCCTAAATATATTTATTTTCAACAAACAGTATCTTCATGCTGATGAAATGAGGCCTATTTTGAAATATGATGCTTCTTTTGCATTGCTTATGTCTCACAATAGTGATGCAATAACAGTGCAAAAGAGATGTAAAACCATCATAAAATTGTGTCTAACATTTAAAATGATTGTTTTAGGATGCAAATAAGATGTGTGCTTTCAAGAGCTTTCTTTGAGGTGAGGCCTCTTTTCTTTTTTAAAAAAAAAAACAGTACCCAGAAGTACAGCACTGTAAGCATTAAAATTGACACTTACAGAAGACTCAGCTTCTCCATATCTACCTCACATTTCTAAATGTATATCATAAGTACAAAAAGCATAACATTAATTATACATGTTAAATGGTTTATTTTTGCTGTTCTCAGAATGTATCAAATTTCACTTAAATCAGTGACTTGAAGATATTCATCATGTAACAGCGGGGAAAAAAAAACACAATCAAAATGACTGTGTTTAAAAAACCCATACAACCTAAGAAATCTGATTTCAAAACTCCTTAAAATTAACTTACTTTCAATGACGTCGAAGGATCTCCTATAAACAGCATCCACTCTGTTGTGCTATAAATATTTTCAGCCCGCCACTTTCTGAAAGAAAACCTCCATCGATACGTAAAATATGTTACATAGAAAAAAAGACTTCTCTCATTCTATCACATGTTTCCACTAGGCCAAATCATGTTGCCGCGATTCGCAAGTCTTGTAATTCTTCCAATCAAATCCCGACATTTTCTATTTTCGCAACTTTCAAAAATAAAATATTTGAGATTATTTTCACAATCCTGGACTACTAATATCTTACTCTTCTTTGTCACTCATGTTCTCCTTTTCCTATGACACTGATACTGCTTACTATGAAGCAGACTTACTTGCATCAGGTTTATATAGTTGGATTTTTAATCTAGACAGCATTGCAGACTTACATTCCCTCTACTTAAAATTTTGTTTTTAATAACACCAGGTAAGAATTTTTAAGGTCAAACGGCAATTTTTTTTTGAAAGTTACAACGGAATCATTACAGAATGACCAGCCGTTTCCAGACTTTAAGTAAGCTGTATAATGTCCTGATGTTGTTGATGGACCATCGTGATAGATAATTGCTACAGTTACAAAAGTCCTCCCTGATATTGACAGCTGAGAAGCCACAAAATTTTTTATTAAAATTGACAATTTTGATCCATCAGGCCTACATCGTTGGATCATTAAAATGACATACTGGCCATATCTACGTATAAATAATGTTGACATCATATCACATTTACATTGGCTACACTCCATGTTGTGATCCGCTGCATTTACTAGCTTATTAAAGGACACTGATTTACTGTCTGGCAAAGTTAAATATATAAATCTTTCTGAGTCTACACTAGTAGTACTTGATACCATACAGTTCTCGCAGTCATGCTGCCATTGATAAGAAAGCCCAAACAGGTGATCTACATCTACACCCTCATCTTGCAATACATCAAGCATATACATTAAAAACTCCTGACAATCTTGCTGATTATTTTCAGAGAAGTCTGTTTGACCTGAACATTCATCTAACAGATAACGAACTTCAGACACACTTTCTACTTTTGTTCGATCAGTGCTACATTTCTCTAACACAGAATTCAACAAGCAGCATAAACTTTGTTCCGAATTGAACACAATCTGTTCTTTTAAACTCTCTAGTGAAAAGAGAACATTAACCACTACATTTGCATAGCAGTTGACACCAGAACTGTTTTCAAATTGAAAACCGACTACATCTTCAACAGAATCCACTTTCTTTCTGCTAACAATTTTCGGTTCATTGACTTTTAGTCTTTTTGCAACAACCTCCCTACTATTACTGATATTTCTACGTTTCTGGCCTACCACACGTTTCTCAAACAAAGGATATTGAGGCAAATGTGGCGCATACTCTCTTCTTAACCTATTGTATTCCTTAACACAATCTAGATCCGCACAAATGTTTGTGACATCACAGTCAATCAAGTACAATCCCGATAAAGTTCTAACTCGTGACAATGCCACATATGCCATACCCTCCTTGAACACAGAACTGCCAATATTCACCAATGCACAGTCTACACTTAAACCTTGCGATTTATGGATTGTCACCGCATATGCCAAGCAAACAGGAAACTGTTTACGGCGAACATATAAGTCTTTAACAAGCAAAAACCTAGCAGAACAATGACCAATTTGCTGTACTTCCTCAATGCCATCAAATTTAATTCTTAAAAATTCTATTCCATCTCTATTTTTGTATTTCTCAAAATCAACAATATTACCCATTGATCCATTTACCAGACCTCTTTCTACATGTAAATTCCTTCTCAAAATGATTCGGCAATTTAAACACACATTCAAAGTCTTTTCAAAACCCGCTGTTTTAGATATAGTCTTCTCTAATGAATCCAATTTTGATTTCAAATTGTCTGACAAAATAATTGTTGATCCCATATGCTCTAATTTGTCGATAGCTTCAAGTTTCACAATCTCTTGCTTTTCTAAATTCAACATTTTGTTGTTGAAGATGGCACATTCTGCAAGAGTTGGCATGAGACATATCCCGGATTTCTTCTCAGTAATTTTCTGAAAAATATTCTCAGGCACAATCTCTTGTTTGGGATATAAATTTGACAGTAATCGTGCATTTAAAGCTTCTTTCCCATGCTCGTCACTTTTCCAATTCTAATATCTTGTAGAATATTCTTGTAATCTTCATCCTTTGCCTGACGCATATTTTCATGCAGTTCAGCATAATTGAAGTTTAACCATATATTGACGTTGCCAATGCTCCCTAGGCACTTCCTGGTATCTTCATGCGTGAGTATTTTGAACACAGGTTGACCTTTTACTGGTGTCAGCTGCAGAAGATCTCCGAAAACAATGATGTGTTTGCCACCAAATAACACATCATATTCAGTTTTAAGTACTTCTTGCATTCTCAAATGCACAAAGGCAAGCATGACATTGGAAACCATGCTTACTTCGTCAATGATAAGTAGTTTCATTTTCCTCAAGACTCTTGAAACTTCACAGCAAGCATCTCCAGATAACTTGTTGTATTGTAATTTGTTGTCATGCTCCACCGGCAGCATCAGTAGACGATGCAAAGTAATACCTTTAATGTTATGTGCTGCCAGTCCAGTAGGAGCGGTGACAACACAAGACAGCGATGACTCAGTCCTTTCCTGCAAATAACAAGAAATTGCTTTAATGAGGAAACTCTTTCCAGTTCCCGCTTCTCCACTCACGTACAGTCGGACAGGCTTCAACGACGTACATGAGCACTCTTTCTTCTCATGACTTAATCCGTGCTCAATTTCCTTGGTAACTTCATCATATATTTTCCTCTGCTCAACGTTGAGTTGTTTTTCCAAGTCTTCTAAGTTAACTGAATCCTCCTGAGCATGTGCCATGGCTCTTTCCACTTCATTCATAGCAGTGGCAGCTTCATTTTCGATAATAGGTCCTCCAAGTGGATCTTGACTCAATGAAACAGAACTCTGACTGTCCTGAGAACTGTCTCTGGCAATCTCGGCTGCAATCGTTGCTTCCTGCTCAATTTCCAAAGTTAGCATTTCTAGATATTTAGGAAAAGCAGGACATTCTATGGACTCCTTGGCTGCATTAAAAGAGTCTTCGTAACAGAGGAAATCTCCAAGCAGTTCCTCTTCTGCACGCCAAGGCTTGAAAAGTTGCAAAAGTGCTAAATAGAAAAACTCCTTTTTTTCTGGAGATTCACCACTCAATTTTCGATGGTTTACTAATTGGCATTTTCTTTGCTTGACCAGGCATCCCTCACTTCCAATTACAGCATACACTCCTTTCTCAATATCTTCTTTGATGTTCCTCTTGAATATATAATTTTGGAGAACCTCATATAGACAAACATTCTCAAGGTGACTGCTTCGATTTGGATAATATGTATCCAACATGTTGGTCTTCAAAATGTCGGTACTGTTTGGCTCCTTTTCCGCCAAATACTCAATTTCCCGGACAGGTTTTAGAACTCGATTTCGCGTTGCAGCAAGACCAAGACTCGCCCAAACGATATTCCTAGATTTGCCATAGAGACTTGCTGAAGACAATCGATCTGAACATTCCTAAGCTCCGATTTCTCGATGCGACAACATCTTCAGACTGAAACTGTACAACTTCTTGCTGAGGCTCTTTTCATGGGAAATGTCCTCCCACATATCCTTCAGTTCTGTCTTTTCTTTTTTGGTGATGTAAGATGTCACATACCGAGCCACAGCCATGCAGTTGTCACCCACAAACTGTATATCCATGTTAGCATTCCACATGGACAAAATCACTGGGTTGTAGTCGTTGATGTACTTGGACTCTTCGTTCTTTTTCAAATTGTATGTATTTTTTGGTGATTTCCTCGTCACATTATGTCGTAGTGAAGACATCAAACTGTTCACTTTTCCTTTAGAAATCACCGGCCGTGGAAAGTTGAAACGACATTTGGTGTAGAACTTGTCCTTGTTTCTGAATTTACGACGACAGTACTTTCCACAACGATGGCTTTGGAAACGTAGAACTTGTTCTCTTAGGCTTTTCTTCTCCGTTGCATTTGGAACAGCACACGTAGAATACTGTTCTATGAAATTCATCACTAAGTGATCGGGATCTGTTCCAAATTTAGGTGCATCCTTGATCCACAACAACATATGTATATGAGGAGCACCTCTTGCTTGGTACTCCTTTCTCCAGAAGAAATCCAACACCTCTCCAAGAGGTGGATTCTTCTTATTTGTGATGAAAGACATCATAGCTTCAAATTTATGATTGAAGTACCTGCATACATTCACAGGATCCAAAGAACACAGTTCTCCAGGTGTCTTGAATTCAATGTTTTCAATATTTCCATTTGCTTCTCGTAGAAATTCAAGTAAGTCTTCCCAGCCATACTCGGCACAGCTCAGAGTGAGGAACCATGTCGGAGTTCCTAAGTTCCTCAGCATACATTTTAAATCACCATGACGACGATACCAGTACTCATTAGTACCACGCTGACACGCCATGAGATTAATTAAGTGAGAATCCAAAATACTATCTTGGACATTGACTTTATGCATAAAGTCTCTTGCCGAGATATTTCGCATCTGTATACCACTTTTTAAGATGTGGTTCACTGCATATGACAGTCCAGACAGATCGCTTTCAAACAGGAGATGAAACAAATAGGGAATGCATTGACGAAACCTAGGATCTTCTCCATACAATCGTAAAGTCCGGTATTCAGACGCAGGAATTTGATGAGATCGCTCATCATATCTTCCTCCTCGACCTGTGGGAAATAGCTGTGGGAAACACCGAGCTTCCAAACTTTCCTCCCAAACACTAATAGGACTCCCTTTGGCTTGTTTCATTTGAAACAACTCAATAGCATTCCCCATGACTTCCTTGGAATGCAAAGGATGAACACTATAATGTTCATATATTTCTTCACTTTTAGAGGCCTCTACTTTCTCAATTTGGCCAGCACACAAATCGCTATCCTCTTCATCACTTACTTCCTCTTCTGCAACATACACATTCTTATAATACTTATTATTTTTCTTCAAATACACTGTTGCCTTTTTGACTTTCCTAACATCCACTAAATCTTGCCATATTTTCTTATTCTTTGTCGGAACCCCATTAACCAAGATAACCAGAGGTTCCTCTTCCACTTCTTCTACTCCAATTGTGTTAATGTTTTTATTCAAATCTAAAGGCAAATAAACAACTCTTCCCTTTAATCCTCTCTGTAAATCTGCTGGAGGCAACTTCCCTGTCTTTGGCTCCATTCTTACAATAGCCTGAAAGGGATGGATACTTTGAATCAAAATAGATTCATAAGTATTTAAATCCTTCAATTCAGAAGGAATCTCAACCAATTCAAGATTATTATGAACTGCCCTAGCAGGCATCTGGTTTTGGTTTAATTTATTACAACAATAAGTACACACACGTTGATCCGATCCCAAATCAAAATAATTTTCTACCATCAAGTATGTGGCAAAATCCTTCCATTCACTATTATTTTCCCTTTCACTTTTTGCATATAAATCCACTACCTTAGTCTGATTCTTATAATAAGTGCGTCGACAACAAACACAAGTGAAATTAGGCCTCTCACTTGATTTCATCTGAAACGTGGCAATTTCCTTCTGAAAATTATCTGTACTGTAAACCTGTACATTATCTTCCACATTACTCTCTACTTCAGGGTCAATTTGAACATTCTCATCTTTACTACTAAAGTAACAAAACTCAATTTCTTCACAAATATTCTTCACATCTATTTCAGAACCATGCAAAAGAGCAGCACATAATTGTTTAAGCATAATTGCTGGACTCTTTGCATAATACAACATTCTCACTAATTTTCTCACTTTATTATGATGCACTGCTAGCATCCTGAAATGATGAAAAACACTCTGGCATACTCTCCTGGAAAGACAAGCCAGTGAATGACCACGCAAACCTGTTATTTGTCTCACTCTGCAAGGATCTAAATCTTGCAACAACTTCATTTTCTGCTTCAAACTTTTCTTATTAAATGTCCGTATAAAATCACAAAGCAAATTGATGGAAACCTGTCGCACACTGCAAATAGAACTACACTTCCAAATGTACACAGGAGCCTTAGGACGTCTTCCTAAAACCTCATCACTTAGCGCCTCTTCTGTCTCTGTTGTCACAAGTTTTTCTTTTTCAACTGGACAACCATCCTTCACTTCATAAGCTCGACCACTGATGTCAACTGCATGCACCAAATCATTATCCTGAAAATAACTCTCCTCATTAAAAAATGCCTCAGAACTTGAACTATGCATCCATTCTCCGGAAAAAACTTCACAAAAGTTGCTACGATTTACTACTCTCTTCCATCTACTGTTTGTTTTAAAATCAGAAATTACCTTGCTTAGTTTCCTAATTCTATTGATTACCAAAATAAACAACTTTCGCTTAATTTCAAAAGCATGATCAATAATTTTCTCGACATTTTTCTTCTTCTTATAAAATGCCGCTTTCTGTTTGCATTTCTTAATATTTTTTATTAAATTAACTATTATCCTATTACGGAACATTCGTTGTCGAATGTCCCTAAACTGTTCTTTCCTTCTACTATCATGCACAGAGTTATCTCTTCCTCTACCAGTAACATTTTTCATGGGTCTTTCCTTTCCATTTAAATTACTCTTCTTTTTCTGAACTGAAACATTTTGGCGATAAATAATCTTTTTACTACAAATATTTTTTAAGAAAGATTTTGTGCTCTTACCCGGAGCTTTCTTGGTGTTTTGATAAGTATTTAGGGAAGAGGACTGCTGCAATAAAACATCACCGTGCTGTCTTTGACGTTTTCGAGCCTTTCTAATTCTATTTTTTGTAGGCATTTTCCAAACTATGAAAGAATCTGCAGTTGAATCTGTTGAAAAATATAATAAAAAATGTTAATAACCACTATTACCAAACAGTAAATGAATAACAGTCATCAAAAACTTAATGCCCTACTTATTATTTAACATAGCAAATCAAGGCATATGACTGTGTATGATGTTATTTTTCTTTTTTAAATGGAAAGCGTTCTTCATGGTGCAAGTTTCTTGTAAATACGCTCCCACCTGCGAAACGGAACTTTGCAATGCGAAGCTGCTTGGGTCCCCGGTGTCTGTCAACATTCTAAACAGTCCGGAGCGGCCGCCATCTTATCTCTCGGTAGGATCGAGAGAGAAGAAGAGGTGAAAAACGAAGGGGAAATTTAATGAAAGGGGGCAAAGTATACCCCTGTTGACCCCCTAGGAATGTTGTTGGAATTTTTAAAGGGTCCCCTGGGGAAAATAAAAAAAATATATTTTTCACGATAGAACCGCTTCCCAAACACCGAACTGGGCCGCAAACTGCACGAGAATACGCCATTTTGTGCTTCGTTTTAATTAAATTACTAGGAATAAGGAGGTGCGGGAGACGTATCCTAATCCCTTATATTTTCTGAGAGTGGCTGAGGAGTCTCATATATGTTGATTCATTTATAACAATGTGGTATTTTATCAAGCCTGTGCGCTAAAATTATCGCCGATAAAGCGGCGATAATGGGCTTGATAATATGCTCTGTGGAATTCCAATCGAAGCCCATTTTAGATGTCTTCACATCTAGCATGTGCTTCGATTGGAAATCCATAGAGCATATTATCAAGCCCATTATCGCCGCTTTATCGGTCGTTTTCGGCCGATAAAGCGGCGATAATTGAAGCGCACAGGCTTGATAAAATACCACATTGTTATAAATGAATCCTTATTGAGACACAATGTCTGCGCCAACTTGCCTTTTTTACAATGCCACAATTTTGTCGTGCACGGCAGCCATTTTACATGCCAGGCTGGTCTCAGCCTATCACCTAGCCCTGCGAATGTAGGGAAATATTATCAAACCTGAACACTAAAATTATCGTCGCATTATCGGCCGAAAACGGCTGATAAAGCGGCGATAATGGGCTTCATAATATGCTCTGTGGAAATCCAATCGAAGCCCATGTTGGATAACATGGCTAAAAACTACTCAGCACCATTGTTTGGACATTATTAACATGGCTAAGTAACTCCCATAATCAAAATTTAAATTTGCCAAGCACACTTGTGTTACTGCATGCCAGAATGCTACACCGAATATGCAATTACAATTTCGCAAAGTAACAAAATTATTTCTATATCACTACAGACAAAGCCACAATTTAAAAACACAGCTTTCTTCATCATTTTCTCCTTAGCGATAAAAAGCGGTAGCAATGCATGAATATCACGCTGAAAAGTCAGCGATATTCATGCATTATCCTGCAAATGCTCTTAGCCATGTTATCCACCTCCCATTGGATAACATGGCTAAGAACTGCTCGCAAATGCGAAAAAAAACGGCCGCAATGCATGAATAACGCTGAAAAGTCAACGATATTCATGCATTATTCAGCAAATGCTCTTAGCCATGTTATCCACCTCCCATTGGATAACATGACTAAGAACTGCTCAGAGCCCCATGAGGAACGCTTTCCATTTAAAAGAGAAAAAATAACATCATAGAAAAGAATCGTTTTTAAACACAGCATATAAATCAATTGTATACCTGCATTCAAGAGGAAATGACTGAAAATGTCCTTGAGACACACGAAAGCGTTTTCTGGAATGCCCTAGCACCATTTTTCCGACATTATTAACATGGCTATGTAACTCCCATAATCAAAATCTAAATTTGCCAAGCGCAGGTGAGAGCGTATTTACAAGACACTGAGGAATGCTTTCCATTTAAAAATGAAAAAATAACACTCAAATGCCTTATAAATATGACCCAAAACAACCTATGAAGCTCTAACAGTACATATCCAGAAATGTAATTGATTTCAAAATGGTTTTTAAAAACAACAGATCTGTTTCAGCTTACATAAGAGACCATGGAATGCGCTTCATATACAACAATACCTTGAGTTACTACATGCCAGAATCTTACACCGAATATGCAAATACAATTTCTCAAAATAACAAAATCTATTTCTATATCACTACAGACAAAGCCACAGTTTTAAAACACAGCTTTCTTCATCATTTTCTCCTTAAATCATTCTATTCTATATCTAAAATAAATACATCTTTTCTCACCTTAGCAAATACTTTTTGGATTTTAAAAACAGTCTCAGAAATACACCAAATTGTCTTCAGCAGAAGAAAAAGGATGCACTCCAGAGGCTGCAGCTATTGAAAGCACAGAAATACAGATATTCATTTCACATATCTCTCATATTAGCCAATCATAACTCTTCCCTCACTTTTTTCAAATCAAAACCCTTCCCCCCTCTGCCCTCTCTGCCTTTTTTCCATAGCAACGACCTCCTGGAAGACCTCTCATGTTTGCAAATTCACACAACAATGTTTCAATTGAACTCTGAACTCTCAGTGCACCTGCGTATCCAGTGCAATCTTTCATTAAAAGTTTCTTCCTTGACCATTGAAATTACATGTTTCAAGAACACATCCATGCACCCTAACTTTCTGTTTTCAGAAATGGAAATGCACCAATCACTGCTAATGAATCATTAGCATTGGAAATCCACAGTTTTTTTTCTTTACAAACTCCTACTGTTTCAACTGCCCTTTCATTACCACACTTCATCTGACTGCAGCACAACCTTCTCCCACCATGTTTAACGTCTGGATTGTTGGACATAGTTACATCCACTGGGCTCAAAGGTATGCTGACAACAGAAATTTACACAACCTCAATTTACAAGATGTGGAAATTAAATGGTTGGGCCAAAGAGGATTAAAATGTCACCAATTGATACCATTGGTGAAAACCTTTATGCATTTGCCAAAACCTGACCTGTTAATAGTGCATTGTGGAGGTAATGATTTGGGCACTTTAACAGGAGTAGGTCTGGAAATGCTTTTAAAGGACACCTTTGAGCAATTAATGGCACTTTTCCCTCAAACTGACTTGGTATATTCCAATATATGCCAAAGACAGAAATGGAGGTGGTCCAACCAATTTGGTCCACAAATTGAGAAAGCGAGGAAGCATGTAAACAAATCTGTTTCAGCTTTCATGAGAGACCATGGAATGGGCTCCCTGTACAATAATAACTTGCGTTACTACATGCAAGATATCTACAGAGGAGATGGAGTTCACTTCTCAGATGAGGGCAACAGAATTTTCATTCTGAATTTAAGACTGTGCATTGGTACCTACTTATAAGTACCTAAATGGACCATAAACCCAAAAGCTCTTCTCAGAGCTACCCTTCATCTGATCACTCACAATTAATACTTTTCTCTAACTTATTTCTGTAATTTTCAACAAACTACGCTCAAAGAGCGCTACCCGGTACGCGAACTGGAAGCTAACCGCCCAAAATTATTTTAAAAATGTTTTTTCTCCGCAAATATGGTCCTCCTCAGCCACCCTCAGAAAACCTGGGGGGTCAAAATACTTGTACCGTGTCCCCTTCTACCCTTTCTGAACATTATTTAACCTCCATTTTATATGTTAATTCGACCGAAACACAAAATGGTGGACTCCCGTTACGCTTCTAGTTCGCGGACTAAACTGCTTCCCGGGAAGCGGCCCAAAGAAAAGGTGGGAAAGTAATTCACAGAAAAAGGACTGGAGACACTCTCACCAAATATAGATTAGCTCATACTACATAACAATCCCTTTCATTTTCACAAATTTGATTGAAATTCCATTTAGCCATTAAGCCTGTAGACCTCTCTAAATACCTTGAGGTAAATTACTTCACAAAACACATCTGAAGTGTTGGAATTGACAACCAATAAAAATGTTACTTTCATTTTCTACTTTTATTACCTGATATTTGATTGGTTATATACCTGAATATATATAAAGGAAGAGAAGAAAACACAGCCATTTTGACTGCTACTTCTTGTTGTACATCACATTTCAATACTTACCTAAGACTTCAACTTGTTTCTGAAGGTAAGTTGTTATTTTTAAAAATGAAGTATATTGTGCACTATAACTTGATATGGTAGACTTTTTCTGATACATATACACTATCCCTCTGTAGTAGTTATGGATTTAGATAGACTTCTCTGTTATAGTTAGGAATGGAGTTAGGCTTCTCTTCGTTAAATTACATACACTTTTTTATAGTCATATTTCCACTCTGATACTATACACTGCCAAAAGAAAAATTCACTGATAAAAACTGCCTATCTAAAATTAATCCCAACAGTGCCCAATCTCTACTAATATATATTTTTTTATTCAAAATTTCAGGCAAAATGGAAGGCGAACAACAAGTTACATTTTCAATTGAACTGAAGGAGAGCAGCCAAGACAAAATTGATGACTTTATGGATGACAGTAGAGACCACGAACTTCTACAATGTGTTGAAGCAGTGGACAACCTGCTTCAAAATGAAAAAAAATTACACCCTATAATAAATTATGACATTTCTGACAATGAAATGTTAGAAAATTTAATAAAGTATGAAACACAATCATAATAAAAAAAAATTAAAAATAAAGAAAACAAAAAAAAACCAACAAAAACAACAAATAATTAACATACAGTATTAGAAAAGTCTATCATTCTTTTATCCTTATAGCTTTTATCCTTATAGTACGCTGCCCAGAGCGCTTCCCGGTTCGCGTACTAGGAGCTCACCACGCATAAATAATTTTTTTTTTTTTTGCCCTGCAGAAACCTTTTACAACCTCCACATAAAACCTAGGGGGTCAGGGAGGATCTACTATGCCCCCTTATTGAAATTTCCCCCTTTGTTTTGGCCTCCTCTTATCTCTCGATCCTACCGAGAGACAAGATGGCGGCCGCACCGGACTGTTTAGAATGTTGACAGACACCGGAGAGCCAATCAGCTTCGCTTCGCATAGTTCCGATAAGCGAAAAGTACGCGAACCGGATCGCTGCCCGGAGCGCTGTTACAGATATATATCTTGATTTAAACGTTAATTTCTCAAAATCCACTGAAGCACATATATTGAGACCTAGCAAAGGCACATCGGGCTAACAGTCCCTACAATTTTGCCAAGTTTCGTGCAAATCCATTCAGCCGTTCGAGCTAAAAGTGAGTCCAACCGCCCTATGGAAAACTCAATGTTAAAAACGCGTTTTGGGACCCCCCTTTTTTCTCAGCCCCCCCTTGACGAAACCCCCCCAAATTTCCAGGAGCTGCTCAGAAACAAAATGTACTATAAAGAGGGGGTTGTACCCAGATATAATTACGGGGACCTGGGCTATCAATTGAGGTATGGGAAGAGGTCCCAGTAAACATGAACAATAATAACAAAGAAAATATACACAATCAAAGAAACCAATTGAAAGGACACATTGTTTTATTCACAATGTGCCAGTATCATGCATATACGTCACTTCAAACATACATAAATCTGTGACTATTTAGTAGTGCCCCAGAGATTGGGAAAGGGGGAAGGGGTGTGTGATACGTGTGGGTAATGGGTGAAGGAGACGAGGGTTTTCAGTGACAGTAAAAATCGGCGAATAGGAATGATGCAATATGGTTACATATCAATGTACCCAGACAAAACGACCAATAGGTTCATATACATTCTTTCACAAAAATCATACTCCAAAAGCACAACTAATGAGAGCAATAGGGTGTGGAGTTGACTGTATAGACCATAATGATGTCGACGTTTCGACCCTCGATTGCAGATGTAGGTTAGAATCTTGCGGTGGGGTCTTCCTCAGGACTAAGAAGATGGGGGCACGTGACCTAGTTGGTGTACAAATATACACGAATTAGTGTGGGGGAAAAAAGAATTCCCATATATTACTCATCTTAAAAAACACACCACTCATTAGATGAAAGCGGCTGACCGTTAGCAAATTCTTATTGAGTGCATAAAATTCAAACAATGTGTCGCCACGAGTACGACTTGTTCAACCAGGGGATGTATTCTCAATCGAAATCATTGTGCGCACACACGGAGAGAAACAGTCTGAAGATAGGTATCGCCGCACATGGGCAACCCATCCAAAATACCTATGAGCTATACGCGATTTGGCAACAACCGCTAGTGCGTATAGGTCCAAAATGTTGATCGACATTATACAATCCATGGATACCCAATATACCAATTACAGGGTACAACTTGGAAAGGTTATAACTTACCACCGAGGTGGTGTGCATAGGGACCCGATAAGGTAGAGGGTAGATAATGGTAGTGGATCTGCAAATTAAAAACAAGTAGGGTCTTATTCTACTGAAAGTGTGTTTACGACAATATGCAAAGAACACCGCATTGTAGAGGACTTACCGAGGTGTTACCCGGAACAGCCTAATGAATTAATGGTCAGGGGTCCGTGGAAGCATCTGAAGGGAAAGTAGCTCTAGATGTAAAAAACATAGAGGGAGCCTTTGAAAAACTGTGCCCGCTGGGCCAGGGAGGTTAAAGCAATTGGTAAAAGGCAAAGACCGATCTAAAAACTTACCCAACAACCGTTTTGCTTCGACTTTCGGCGTGGGTTCTCTGGCAATCGCGCAATGGCGTCGAGTGCGTGGCAGGACTGTTTTAGAAAAAAAGTAAAGGGGTGTGCCTAACGTTAATAGTCTGCTAAGATAACGAGGACTGAGCGCATGAACTCCGAAAGTTACTGGCGCTTACCGGGGTGAAGAATTAATCCGGAGCCGTTCACTGCTCGCCGGGGGAATGGCGAAGCAGAGTTCCGCTTACACGGACGTTGTCAAGGTTACACGTCACGTGACTCATGAGCATAGTGGACAGACTAGAGTCAGGCCACTCGTTTGGGACACATACTGATTAGCACCCATAGCGCTGAATGGGTTGGTGCAATTGTTATTGTCGTCTTTAAAAGTGACTGAATAATATATTCAAAAAATGAGTGAATAGTATATTCAAAAAATATTCAAAAAATGATCAAAAAATGAGGTAGCGATCCGACACCGGGGTGGAGGTATTGCCAGCCAATTCCAAAAATAGGCAACCGGGTGCGTACTGGTCGGGCAGATTACGTGCTTATAAGTAAATGCCTCGATTAGGGGATAGATGTTGACATTCACAGACCATTGTTATTCTTAATAGCAAGCTGAGCATTGGCTAGGCACGAAAATACATGGGTGAATAATATCACAATGCCCACGAACAAATTATTATCATACCCTAGATAACACTTCATACCTTGGCTAGGTGCACTGATCCATGGCGTACCTCACACACGTGGGTATAGGCCCCTGTTACTCACTTCTGATGCTTATTTATGGACACAAATGCTGGTTGTTGCTCACAAGATGGTTCATGAATAATATCATCATAATCACAACACAGTTGGTCCGGATATTGGACACCCTAACTGCATATAGGCAATGGTCACATTGTGTGGCGTACCTCACAAACATGCGGGTATAGGCCAACGCAGCTCTGGAATAATGGTTAATAGTGTACATATCATCAAGGTTATTGCAACATTATGAGAGTGGCGTACCTCACGCACGCGGGTAAAGGCCATATACACAATGTTGCTGCGCGGCGGTGCAAGACTAGGCTGCCGATGTCTTAAGTAGACGCTACGGCTAGACATATTGGGTAATCATACTAGGTAGATTAGCTGGTAGACAGAGTGTAATGTCAGGCTCATAGTCAATTGCAGGTATGGATACAAAGACAATATCCTTAAAGAGTCATTAAGGTAGAATAGCCAATTGAGAGAATGAACTATCATGTTCGTTGAGCCCAGATTCAATGGAATTAAAAGTAAATATCCACTTTAATTCCCTGGTATTGAGGATGCTAGCAATATTTCCTCCCCGTGGACCCAGTGTCGCTTTCTCTAGAACTACCCACTTGAGGCTTTCTGGTGTGTGGCCTACTGATAAGAAGTGGTCCACTAGTGGAGCTCCCTGGGTTTTGCACCTGATCCGGCTCATGTGCTGGAGTATCCTAGTTTTCACTTTCTGTTGGGTCTGGCCAATATAAATCAGTTGACATGGGCACAGGATAGCGTAAATGATGTTTTCGGAGTTGCAGTTGGTATGAGATTTCATAACAATTCTGTGTCTTCCATGTGAGAATTCCTTTGTTTGGATAGTGCTGGCACAGGCTTTGCAGCACCCACATCTAAAGTGGCCCAGAATAGGAGGCAAATTCCACATAGTTTGGATAGTTGGATCCTCCGGTGTTTTCAGGAAGGAACGTACCACATGGTCCCTGATGCTTCTGGCCTTTTTGAATGCATGAAGGGGCAAGTCACTTTGCTGAATATCATCAGAGATAAGGGTCCAATGGTGGTTTATTATCTTTTTTATTTTGTTGCTGGCGGTGTTGAATGTAGTGACACACACGATTCTCTGTTCCGATTCATCTCTGTTGGTTTTGGGGGTCAAAAGTTCTTCTCGAGGATAGAACCAGGCTCTTTTGCGTGCACGCTTAACTAGCTGTTTAGGGTAGCCCCTGGACAAAAGTCTCTGTTTGAGTTCTTCAGACTCGCTGAAATAATGATCTTTCTTTGAGCAGTTGCGGCGGATGCGCAAAAATTGCCCGAAGGGGAGGTTGTCTCGGAGGGCACGTGGATGGTGGCTCTCGTAGTGCAAGAGGGAGTTTCTTTCCGCCGGTTTTCGATATAGAGTGGTGAGTAATATACCAGCTTCCTCATAGATGGTGAGGTCTAGGAAATCAATCCGATGATTGTCAGACTGAATGGTAAATTTTAGAAAAAGAGATTGTTCATTGAGCCAGACAAAGAACGCCGTTAGTTCTTGTAGATCTCCATGCCATATCAGAAAGATGTCATCAATATAACGCATCCACACACTCAATTGGCCTCTGAATGGGTTGATCTGGTTGAGTACAGTTTCTTGCTCAAAAGCCGCCATGTACAAAATTGCCACATCGGGAGCAAAGGGAGCCCCCATAGCTACTCCTGAAATTTGAATGTAAAACTTGTCCTTGAAGACGAAGAAGTTTTGGGTCATTGCTATACGTAGTAATGCCACAATAAATTCGGTGGGTACTTGCATCGGAGCAGGTCGCTGTTGTAGGTACCGAGTTACTACCATCAGAGCTTCCTGCTGGGGAATGCATGTGTACAAGGATACAACATCGCAAGTGGCTAATAGTTGACAATCTGGATTGAAATGTTGGCCTTCCACAATATTTATAGTGTGCATCGTGTCACGTAAGTACGCTGGAGTGGCTTCTGCAATGGGTTTCAAGAAGAAATCGATATATTGCCCCAGGGGTTCGAGGATCGACCCACACCCGGAAACAATGGGGCGGCCGGGAGGGTTGGTCATTGACTTGTGTATCTTTGGTATCGTGTAGATGGTTGCTAAGCGCGGATGTGGTTTGTTGAGGAAATTAAACTCAAGTTCCGATAGAAACCCTTGTTCGAGACCCCGTTGGGTTATTTCAAGGAAGTCACGAGCAATGGCCGACGTTGGGTCTGATCGTAGAAGTTGATAACTGTTGGTGTCATTCAATTGGCGGAGAATTTCAGATTCGTATGAGGTGGCATCCTGTACCACGATTGCCCCACCCTTATCAGCTGGCTTGATTACTAGTTGGTCATTGCTCGCCAGAGTTTGGAGAGCTAGTTTTTCTATTCTGGGCCACTTTAGATGTGGGTGCTGCAAAGCCTGTGCCAGCACTATCCAAACAAAGGAATTCTCACATGGAAGACACAGAATTGTTATGAAATCTCATACCAACTGCAACTCCGAAAACATCATTTACGCTATCCTGTGCCCATGTCAACTGATTTATATTGGCCAGACCCAACAGAAAGTGAAAACTAGGATACTCCAGCACATGAGCCGGATCAGGTGCAAAACCCAGGGAGCTCCACTAGTGGACCACTTCTTATCAGTAGGCCACACACCAGAAAGCCTCAAGTGGGTAGTTCTAGAGAAAGCGACACTGGGTCCACGGGGAGGAAATATTGCTAGCATCCTCAATACCAGGGAATTAAAGTGGATATTTACTTTTAATTCCATTGAATCTGGGCTCAACGAACATGATAGTTCATTCTCTCAATTGGCTATTCTACCTTAATGACTCTTTAAGGATATTGTCTTTGTATCCATACCTGCAATTGACTATGAGCCTGACATTACACTCTGTCTACCAGCTAATCTACCTAGTATGATTACCCAATATGTCTAGCCGTAGCGTCTACTTAAGACATCGGCAGCCTAGTCTTGCACCGCCGCGCAGCAACATTGTGTATATGGCCTTTACCCGCGTGCGTGAGGTACGCCACTCTCATAATGTTGCAATAACCTTGATGATATGTACACTATTAACCATTATTCCAGAGCTGCGTTGGCCTATACCCGCATGTTTGTGAGGTACGCCACACAATGTGACCATTGCCTATATGCAGTTAGGGTGTCCAATATCCGGACCAACTGTGTTGTGATTATGATGATATTATTCATGAACCATCTTGTGAGCAACAACCAGCATTTGTGTCCATAAATAAGCATCAGAAGTGAGTAACAGGGGCCTATACCCACGTGTGTGAGGTACGCCATGGATCAGTGCACCTAGCCAAGGTATGAAGTGTTATCTAGGGTATGATAATAATTTGTTCGTGGGCATTGTGATATTATTCACCCATGTATTTTCGTGCCTAGCCAATGCTCAGCTTGCTATTAAGAATAACAATGGTCTGTGAATGTCAACATCTATCCCCTAATCGAGGCATTTACTTATAAGCACGTAATCTGCCCGACCAGTACGCACCCGGTTGCCTATTTTTGGAATTGGCTGGCAATACCTCCACCCCGGTGTCGGATCGCTACCTCATTTTTTGATCATTTTTTGAATATTTTTTGAATATACTATTCACTCATTTTTTGAATATATTATTCAGTCACTTTTAAAGACGACAATAACAATTGCACCAACCCATTCAGCGCTATGGGTGCTAATCAGTATGTGTCCCAAACGAGTGGCCTGACTCTAGTCTGTCCACTATGCTCATGAGTCACGTGACGTGTAACCTTGACAACGTCCGTGTAAGCGGAACTCTGCTTCGCCATTCCCCCGGCGAGCAGTGAACGGCTCCGGATTAATTCTTCACCCCGGTAAGCGCCAGTAACTTTCGGAGTTCATGCGCTCAGTCCTCGTTATCTTAGCAGACTATTAACGTTAGGCACACCCCTTTACTTTTTTTCTAAAACAGTCCTGCCACGCACTCGACGCCATTGCGCGATTGCCAGAGAACCCACGCCGAAAGTCGAAGCAAAACGGTTGTTGGGTAAGTTTTTAGATCGGTCTTTGCCTTTTACCAATTGCTTTAACCTCCCTGGCCCAGCGGGCACAGTTTTTCAAAGGCTCCCTCTATGTTTTTTACATCTAGAGCTACTTTCCCTTCAGATGCTTCCACGGACCCCTGACCATTAATTCATTAGGCTGTTCCGGGTAACACCTCGGTAAGTCCTCTACAATGCGGTGTTCTTTGCATATTGTCGTAAACACACTTTCAGTAGAATAAGACCCTACTTGTTTTTAATTTGCAGATCCACTACCATTATCTACCCTCTACCTTATCGGGTCCCTATGCACACCACCTCGGTGGTAAGTTATAACCTTTCCAAGTTGTACCCTGTAATTGGTATATTGGGTATCCATGGATTGTATAATGTCGATCAACATTTTGGACCTATACGCACTAGCGGTTGTTGCCAAATCGCGTATAGCTCATAGGTATTTTGGATGGGTTGCCCATGTGCGGTGATACCTATCTTCAGACTGTTTCTCTCCGTGTGTGCGCACAATGATTTCGATTGAGAATACATCCCCTGGTTGAACAAGTCGTACTCGTGGCGACACATTGTTTGAATTTTATGCACTCAATAAGAATTTGCTAACGGTCAGCCGCTTTCATCTAATGAGTGGTGTGTTTTTTAAGATGAGTAATATATGGGAATTCTTTTTTCCCCCACACTAATTCGTGTATATTTGTACACCAACTAGGTCACGTGCCCCCATCTTCTTAGTCCTGAGGAAGACCCCACCGCAAGATTCTAACCTACATCTGCAATCGAGGGTCGAAACGTCGACATCATTATGGTCTATACAGTCAACTCCACACCCTATTGCTCTCATTAGTTGTGCTTTTGGAGTATGATTTTTGTGAAAGAATGTATATGAACCTATTGGTCGTTTTGTCTGGGTACATTGATATGTAACCATATTGCATCATTCCTATTCGCCGATTTTTACTGTCACTGAAAACCCTCGTCTCCTTCACCCATTACCCACACGTATCACACACCCCTTCCCCCTTTCCCAATCTCTGGGGCACTACTAAATAGTCACAGATTTATGTATGTTTGAAGTGACGTATATGCATGATACTGGCACATTGTGAATAAAACAATGTGTCCTTTCAATTGGTTTCTTTGATTGTGTATATTTTCTTTGTGACCAGAAACAAAATGTGCCATTTTCCTGAAAATTTCAGCCGATTCCGTCCACAAACGCCAAAGTTATTAGACATAGAATTTTCAGAAATCCCATAGGGAAAAAATCCTAACTATATATACCTACTGGCGACCGCCAGTAGGTAATATATATATATATATATATATATATATATCCTTTCTTTTCACGGTTACTCCAAACCTCTTGAGAATCCTTTTTCTTTCTTTGTGTCACGATTTACTCACTTTCTTTTTCAACACCTGGACAATGGCAAGTTTTCCTGGCTGCTGTTTACTTCACTTATTAGAGGCAGCAACATGTAGGTCCACTCAGGTGATTTATATTTTTGATTTTGTCTTCTCACTCTTTTTCGCCTTTGCACAACCTCTATTTTCTTTCCCAACAACTCCTTTTGACTGGTTATTTAATTCACTTGATCTTCTTGTACTTTTGCTTTGTTAGTTTAATTTTCAGTCCATCGGTTTCTTTAGGCCAATTATCTCCTTTTCGAACACTTTTAATTTCAGGTTCAGTAGTGTTTCGCTCCACTCTCGAAGTTCCTTTTCGTGAACTTCTCCTTAATTGAGTGTCATCATCACTGTCATCCGTCTATGTTTCAGATCTTTCTATAGTTTCATTTATAACGAATTTTTCAGAGCTTATTTTCTCTTTCGTCAGTTCTTTCACTCTGTTAGGAATTTCTCCATAGCTGGTACTTGGAAGCTCATCCTCATCGTGAGTTATTTCCCTTTCACTAGTTTCGAGATTTCGGTTCCTGCTTTCAGAGCTTTCAGACTGTCCTTCAATATCTCCTTGATTCCCTGTTCTATCTTCACTTAGCTCAGTGTCCTTACTGGTATCAGTCTGTCACGGGGTCACGGGATCACCCGTATTATCCCCCGTGACTGATTGTCAGTCTCATTTACAGGACTGGGTCGGGCCCTTTAAAGAAAGCGAGGGCTTCCCCAGACTGACGCCTACCCCGTGATGTCGGACTTCGTGGGCCTATCGCTGACGACTGATCCCGAAGAAAAGGTGGACCAGGAAGAGCTAGGGTGGAAAGTAGGACGCCTCGTCGCGGAGAGAAGAGGAAGCCGGACGGAGACGAGATGTACAGAAGGAGCAGAAGGAGTTCTATTACGGGAGGAGAAGCCGAGTCCACAGAGGGAGAGGAAGCCGAGTCCACAGCGGGAGGAGAAGCCGAGTCTGCAGCCAGAGGAGAAGCCGAGTCTGCAGCCAGAGGAGAAGCCAGGAGGCCACCGACAACACGCTCAGCCCCGCCACGCAACCGGAGACGCGTGGCTAAACAAGGTACAGAGTCGGTTCCATCTTCTTCTTTCTTAAAGGGAGGGGCCGGGTAACGGAGGGAGGAAGCGTCTGCCAGCACCGGGTAGAACACTAAAGTGCAATCCCTGTACCCTGTCACTGCACATGTCGGTGTAGTGTGTAACACTGCATTAAGTGTTCTTCTTTTCGTTGGGTCAATTGGTGATAGTTTTCTGTCCCCACAAACGTTACCCTCACCCCCTGCCCCATAGCGCTCATAAGTCACAACAGTAACCTGAATACTACTCTCCTTTGTTTCTCTACGACTGAAAACAGTGACCCAAAAACCTGTTCCGAAGGACCAAGGAAGAGGAAGACTAAGAAGAGAGCGGAGAGACCCAACCCGACAAGACTGTAACGGTTATGAACTGAATAACTGAGATCCACTGAAGAAGAAATAAACCTTCTGGCAAACCCATCACGTGGTCTTTGTCTCTTTCCCTCCTTGTTAACCCTAGAAGGTTAAACAGTCTCTACCAAATCGCGACTTACAGGCCGATCTTCAAAATTTGGTATTTCAACAATTTAATTTTCTCCTTCTGATCCAGAGCTAGTATCTGATATCTCCAGATGTCGACGAACAGGTCGAGCTTCAGTATCTGGATCTTTTTCTGGTTCACCCTCAGAGTCTGAGTCAGTGGTGCTTTCACTTTCCTCTTGCAGATTTTCAGGCTCAGACACACAAATAGTGTGGCTGGCGTGCACCCACCTTTTGACTCCAGCACATTTACCTGTAGTGGTACTAACCAGAATAACTTGTTGAGGTTTTTGCCAGCGAGGCACTAGACAATTTCTTCTCCTGTGAACCTTTATCCGAACCCAATCTCCAGGGACTAGATCATGAGCTGGATGTTTCTCTTTCGTTTGTGCCTCAGTTCCCACCTGATGGAACACAGAAGTTACCATGTCAGACAGATTTTTTCAGTAATCCAGTGTGATATCATCATTGATACTCAACAATTTATCAACTGGTACAAATGCTTGTCTCATTACTCTTCCCATCAAAATCTCATGGGAACTTAATCCTGTTCTTTTGTCAGGAGTACTCCTCAGGGTCATTAGAACAAGTGGCAGTGCATCAGGCAATTTTAGTCATGTGGCCAAACACATTTTTGCAATTCAAGTTTTTATTGTTCCATTTACTTGTTTAACCACCCCTGATACTTCTGGTCTATAAGCACAGTGTAACTTTTGATGAATGTCCATTGCTTCACAAATCATTCGCATTAGTTCATTATGGAAATGAGTTCCACGATCTGTTTCAATAGTTACTGGGAAATCATAGCGTGGTATTATCTCACGTAACAGGAGTTTGGCAACAGTCACTCCATCATTCCTCCTAGTGGGGAATGCTTCAACCCATTGTGAAAATAGACAAATGATCACAAGTACATACTTAAGTCTGTTACATGGTGGTAATTCAATAAAATCCAACTGCATTCTTGTAAATGGACCTCCCTCCCGTCCTATGGTCCCCAAACTCACAACAGTTTTCCTTCTTGGGTTTAATTGCTGGTACACGAGACACCTCTGACAGAGACTCTCGGCAATCATCCTAAATTTAGGATTATACCATGTCTGTCTAAACATCCTGATCATAGCGTCTCTTCCAATGTGTGCTTGACCATGATACAGTCGGGCCATATTTGAGATCATGTTATCACGCATTACAGGTCTTTCATCTTTGTAAACCCAAATTTAATCTTCTTCGCTTTGTCTACATCCTGTTTTTAACCAATTATCTTTTTCTTCTTCACTAGCTTCTTCCTGCATTTGTTTTACCTCTTGCCATGTCTCAACTACTGTGGTTAGCATCAAAGGACTTGAAACATGTTCAGTTTGCCAATCCCGATTTATGGATGCAAGATTTTTGGCACAGTATTTTGCAATTAAATCTACATATTTATTACTGCACGTGATGTAATCATCTCCTTTTTTATGAGCTACACATTTCACAACAGCTATCTTGTCTGGTAATTGAATGGCATCAATTAACATTTTCACAAATTTAGCATTTCTAATGGGGGATCCTGCCGAAGTCATATAACCTCTTTGAGACCACAGTTGGCCATAATCATGGACAACCCCAAATCCATACTGACCCTTATCTCTTTTCCTAACTCACATGCTCTAATCAAAGCAATCAATTCCGCAATTTGAGCTGAACGGATTCCTTTCAGACAAGATGCTTCTAGGACATCTGCTACTGTACAAACAGCATATGCAGCGCTCAGTACACCTTCATCTATTCTCAAACATGATCAATCAACAAACAATTCATAATCAGATTCAGGCAAAGGTACATCTTTGATATCAGGCCTTGGTTTAGTACAGTATTCTAGAACATCCAAACATTTGTGATCCACTTGATCTCTTACTTCCACATTCATGACATCAGGTAATAATGTAGATGGATTCACATTTACACATCTTGAAATTGTTACGTTGTCTGCACCTAGAATCGTTTTCTCATATTTTGTCCTTCTATTATTGGTAAGGTACTGTGTTTTGGTTCTAGTGAGGAAAATCTCCACCGAATGAGGTACATACACTCTCAAAGGAAATCCCATCACTATACCTTCACTTTGTTCAAGACTCATACTTGTAGCAGCTACTGCTTTAAGGCATCCCGGCAACGCCCTTGCAACAGGATCTAAAACAGCAGAAAAGTATGCAATTGTTATGTTATGTTATGTTATGTTATGTTATAAATTGTTTATATAGCGCATAACACCGCCGGTCTCTAAGCGCTAAACAGAAGAACATGATCTCAGTTTTCCATGCCTCTGTATTAGAACTGACAATGCACATCCTTCTCTCTCATTGCAATATAGTTCAAATTCTTTTTCATAATCTGGCATTCCCAATGCTGATGCTTCACAGACTTGTTTTTAGCATCTCAAAAGCTTCCAGTTCTGCCTTATTCAGTATTATTGGATCTTTTACATCTGCTTTTGCCAGTCTCTGTAAGGGTTTAGCTATTAGTGAAATTCCACTAATCCATTGTCGACAGTATCCAACCATTCCAAGAAACATTCTCACCTGTCTCTGTGTTTTTGGAGGTTTCATTCCTTGTATCATTCTAATTCTTTCTATTGTGACTTGTCTAATTCCCTTAGCAATCTTTTTTTTTTTAAACACTTTTATTTGCATTTTATTATAACTCAACAATACAATCATGTCATCAGCAGTTCGCACGCCCCTGACTCCCACCCACCACCCTCCCCTCCTTACATCTTTAATAAGTTCCATGTCAATCCGACTCAAAGTCCAAAGTGCAGTGGTACGATTGTCTCTTGCTTCCGGGCTCTGAAACCTCAGGTGTGGACTCATACATGCACTTATCTTACTACTATTCATGCTTCCCTCAGAGCCCCCCATCCAACCCATGGTAGTGTCTCCATTTGCCCCAGACATTACGGAATTTCTTCTGGCATCCCCTCGCTTTATAAGTGACCCTCTCAGCAGCCATGTATAGGTCTAACCCTCTCCTCCATTCTTCCAAGCCTGGCGGTTCCGGTGCACCCCAATACTTAGCTATGTCCCTTTTTGCTACCACTAGTGCCAGAACCAGAAAGATCAGTAGGGGACGTGCTAGGTCTACGTCATTCGTCATGCCTAGAAGGGCCAGCCTGGGCTCAGGTCGGAGCGAGATCTCCAACACCTCGCCCAATTCTTCAAAAACTTTACCCCAATAATCTTGAATCTTGCTGCATGCCCATATGATGTGGTAGGAATCCCCTTCCATGTCTCTGCATCTAAGGCACATTGTGTCGTCCGTCCTACCCATTTTATGGAGCCGCACTCTGTTGTAGTACGTTCTATGAAGCACGTTAAATTGGATGAGTCGCAGCCGGGATTTAATTGCCACCTCACTGTGATGCATTAACACCACGTCCCAGTCAATATCCTCCATGTCTCCCACCTCAGTCTCCCACGTCCTCCTAAGCTTGCCCAGGTCACCTAGCATATTATTCGTTAAAGTTTTATATGTAAGTGATACTGCTTTTCCCTGAATCTGCTCCTGTAGCAGCCGTCCCTCTAGGGGTGCGTATTCCGGGAGCTTGTCTGATTGAATCTTTTTTGCTCGCCAAGCATGTCTCAGCTGCACGTATTTGAAGAGCTGCGTGCGATGCAACCCAAAATCTGACCTCAGAGCCGTGAATGATTTCAGTGCCCCCTTGGCCACTATGTCCCCCAAGGTGGTGATACCTATATCATCCCACCTCTGGAAGCCTTTTAATTTGTTCAATTCTGTCAGCCACGTACAGTGCCAGATCAGCGTCTGTCGTGTGGGTTTCACCCCCCCCATCCCGTACGGTTCATTGCCTTATTCCAGAGCTGCAGAGTAATTCCCGTAGCAGGGAGGAGCTGTCCCCGTCTGGCACCCCCATATAGATAGGACATCAACGGCCTAGGTGACATCCTATGTCTCTCAAGGGCATAAGTGGGGTGATCCGCCTGCGCATGTAGCCAATCGTTAATTGGGGCTATATGTTCCGCCCAGTAGTATGCTTCCAGATTCGGGAGCGAGCTCCCTCCGCTATATTGATGTCGCTGAAGGGTATTCAGTGCCACTCTGGGTTGTTTACCCAGCCAGAGAAAGGACCTAAGCTCCGCATGTATTCTCTCGAACACTTTTTGTGGGAGTGGACAATACTCATTCTGCAGGGCGTATAAGAATTTGGGTAATGTGACCATCTTGAACATAGCTGCCCGACCCAAGATAGTGAGAGGGAGCTGCCTCCAGCGGGTCATGTCCACCATGAAATTCAATATTATTCGTTCTAGATTCTGTTGATAGGACCGCTTTCGATCCAGGGTGACAAACACTCCGAGGTACTTAAAGCCCTCTACTGTCATCAACAATCTTCCCGGAAGGCCCGGCCATCTTCCCCGCCCCTTAGGGTCATAAAGGATCGATTATTCCCTTAGCAATCTTGTGGCCCGAATATTGTACCTCTTTCTGACAAAATTGTAGCTTTGATGGTGACACTTTATGTCCTTCTTCGGCCAGATGATTTAACACAGTGCAACAGTGTCTGAAACACATGCATCTTTTGTTTTTGACGCCACCAACAAATCGTCAATGTACTGTACTAGAACTGACTCTCCAGGCATGCTTACATTTTCTAATGATTTATTTAACAATTGATTAAAGATAGAGGAACTTTCAGTATACCCCTGAGGAATTGGGCACCATGCCAAAATACGGTCTCTGAATCGGAACGCAAATATTGGCTGGCTTTCAGGGTGTAATGGAACAGTGAAGAACGCATTACATAGATCAATGACTGTATACCATTCTGCATCATGTGGAATTTGGTATAGAATTACTGCTGGGTTTGGCACAATTGGACAACATGGAACAACAATCTTATTTATCCTTCTCAAATCCTGTACTATTCTGAATGTTCCGTTAGGCTTTTTCAATCCCATTATAGACGAATTGCAAGGACTGCTTTCTATTTCTATCAAAATCCCTTGCTTGATCATTTTATTTATTACTGGTGTTATTCCTTCAATTGTTTCAGCTTTCATTTTGTATTGGGGAATATTCAGATAACTTATTCCTTCTTTCACAGAAACTTTCACAGGATCTACGTTTTTCATCAAGCCAATTTCTTCTCCTGTGAAATTCCACACCTGTTCTTTGACTACCTCTTTCAGTTCATCAGGTATTTTCTCTCGATCAAACACAGGAAACATACTATTCTTTTCTGCTTCTATTAGTGACATTGTCATTTTATACAAATTATCCTCGTCTGGAGTTTGAAGCTCAATGCCATCTGGTGAACAGTAAATGGCACAGTTCATTTTGCATAGTATATCCCCTTCCAAGAAGAGTAACAGGACTACTGTCACACACTATGAATCAATGCATGTCTTTGAAATTTCCAATTTCTATTTCAATTGGTTTTGTTAAGGACATTTTATTCTGCTGATTAGCTACTCCTACAACTTGAATGGGCTCACCAGAGAGTGGAAGATTATGAATTTCCACTGATCTAACAGTAGAACGGGTAGCACCTGTGTCCACTAGGAAAGTCAAATCTACATCATTCACTTTCCTATTCACATATGGACCAGACTGATCTACCTCTAGAGTAGTGCCAAATACTCACTCTTCTCCCTCTCTCAGGCACCGTCAGAAACTGTCATCCGACTCACTTCCGTCTTCTTTCAGCCAATATTGCAGACTCACATGCACTCTGGGATCTCTTGTAACCTGATCTCCTGCACAGAATCCTGTCTCTGTATTGTATCTCTGTAAGTTTACATTGTGAGGAAATGGAGGTTGTGGCACCTGACACTGTGGATTAACTACCTGTTGCTGTGGCGATGGCTGTTGAATTACCTCATTCTGCACCTGCGGATTCAATGATGTACTTTCTGAATTAACTTTCAGTGGAAACTTACACTCTTTCCTCCAATGCCCCATCCTATCGCAATTATGACATGGATATTTCGTCTTTAATTCTTCTATATTTCCAGTTAATTTTTGCTTACTGAAATTTCCCTTTACTCTATTTTGGTTCCCTTCTGTAGTTTTTTTTTCTAGTTGAGCTACTTGATGCTCTTCAACCTTTACTTGTGCCCACATTGCTTTCTCCTTAAGTTTCCTTTGTTTTACTTCAATTTCATCACTACAGTATTTTGCATGTCTGAAGACTTTGTCCACAGAACATGACTGCCATCCCATTAAATTATGCTTAATCATGTATCCTTTTTCTGGTCTCAATCCGAACACAAAACGTATACAAAATGACTCATATCCTTTTCATTCAGTTCCTCATACCCACTATACTGTTTAAACACTAATAACAGTCTCCCATAAAATGCATGAACTGACTCTTTTGCTTCTTGTATTGTCCTGTCTATTCTTACCCAATCTGTCTCTTTTGGTGGAATTTTGTTTTTCAGAAACACTATCACTTGCTCATATTTTCGCATTACTTCAGGTCCAGGAGCACCTGTCACTTTATATCGTGGATATTCAGCTTTTGGCCAGTCCACTGTAATCTTGCATTCATACCATAGATCAACTGTTACTACTATGTCAAATAACCCATCTAGGTCTTCCCACAAAACATTTGAAACCTTCACAAATCGATCTACTTGCCTTTATCACTCTACTGGTTTCTCTCTCAATCTGGGAAAGTCATTTGTAAATGATAAAATATCTTGTCTACTCCAAGGTACATGCACATATCCTACTCCTGGTATTTCTCTCATAGGAAACTCATTTACCACTTCTTCCTTTTCTATTACTGGGAACGCTAATCTGGATTTGTCACTGCTTTCCTCTCTTTTCTTTGTCCAAATCATTTTCCACTTATCAATGTCTCCCCATTTTCTCAATAACACAATCAACTCTTTTATTTGAGTAATTCTCCCTGCTGTATTCATATTTTCTATATCTTTGCCAGTAAAATCCACTCTATAAGGTTTCTGCAATGCTTTATATTTTGAAAAATCTACATCCATTTCACTTGCCAACACTTCAAACCGATCATGCATGCTTTTGATTTTCCACGTAATACTTTTACACATAAATGTTATCTCATAGTTCTGATAATTTTTCAATCTATCTGTACTAATCGTTGCAATTATTAGTTCCTCCACATAAATTTTTAGTCTCGCCACATCTAAAAATTTTGGTTCAGTTTCTTTCAATTTTAAAGTTTTAATCCAATCACTTAATTCCTGCTCTGATGTGCCTACTGGAGTTTGTGTTAAATCAATTTTCTCTACACTTTTCTCAGGAGTTATAGAACCAGACTCCGCTTCTGTTGGAAATTTATACGGAAGACTCTGATTAAAAGTCAAATCAGGTGGTGTCATTTGATTAGTACGTTTAAGTCTGGGTAAACCTTTTGTTTTACTTTTTGTAAACTCTGATTTAAAGGAATAGTTAAAGATGGTTCTTTTATTTTCTGATTTTCAAACACTGGGATTACAGGACCTATTGTTACTGGAACAGTTACGGCTTCTATATTTTTAGTAAGTTCCTGTATCTTTTCAGCCAATTCATTTGTTAAACGTATATATTCAGAGGTACTCTGTTGTGCTTCAATTTGTAGTTCTACTCTATTTCCAATTTTCTCTGTTCCATCCCTTTGTTTAGGTGTCTCAGTGTATCTGGTTCCTATTAATGGAACATCCGAATCATATCTCATTTCTACTCTTTCAGGAACATCTCTGAAGTTTGAAAATCGTTTTGGAGTTTCTGCTAGTCTATCCTCTGTGAAACACTTGGAGCTGTACCCATAGAATTTGGTTGGTATGGTGGTGGTCTCCTATTAAGGATATCCTCCAGGACTGCATCCTCAGACCCACAATCCTCATAACTTCTTTTTCCTGTTTCTATATTATTCCTCTTTTCTGTACATTTTCGCCCTTTTTCCTCATCAACCAATCTGACCGGATACATTCCATCACACATGTAACCATTCCTCCACCTTCGCATTCTAGTCTCATGTGTCTCTCCTTAAAATCCACGACCTCTATTCCTTGGTCTCATGTAGTCTCCAAACCTTTCTTGCTCTAAATCATGCATTTCATCTTTCCCACTGAGCTAAAGCTTCAAACTGAGTCGGTCTAGTTCTTGGTTCAAGCTTCATCTTTTTTTTTTCTCTCAAATTCCTCAGAACTGCAAGACTGAAATATCCTACTTCTGGGAAAGCTAATGCAACATAATTTTTAGTATACCTTGCCCAATTTTATATGCATGATGGTAGCCATATTTTGTCATCATGTATGATGCAGGTTTTTTCGGCGGAGGAATTATTCCCCCCCCCTTGTTTCAATTACTTTATCCTTTTTAAACACATTTTTCAATTTTTGGAACCATGAAGACTTTTCTTTCTGCATTCCGTAATAAAATTCCATTTTGCTATTAATCTCCTGTCTTTCAAAAGATCGCGCACTCTTCCGTAAACTGCTTCGTAACACCAGCCTACCACAGCGCGGTTCACACTAACGCACCAATTAGAACAAGATACGTTTCATTGGTGCTCAACCAATTATATCAGCCCTTACTTTGTCTTGATCACACGGACCAATCCCAGCGCGACACCTTTGACGTCAGCCCTACTCTGGCTTCTGCAGCTTCAACTGACCCCTCCTTTACAAAATTTATCGGCACACTGTATTTACATCTTTATACAGCAAAATCAGTTAGTAACTACATAAAACAACTCCATTGGTCTGTTTCGCTAAATCCAAAGTGATAGTTTCCTCAATCACACAAGAATTCTGTATTTCCAGTAGACAGCGCTTACCTCTTCTCTACCACGGAATATTTGCTTTTGCCGATAAAGTAGCACTTCCCTCTACCTTACCCTTCTCTCAAGCTTAGGTTAAACTGTTTAACTGTCTCCGGGTAGAGTTTTAGCCAGAATATACAATGATGCCTATGCTCAGTCCCAAGATTTCACAGGTTGCCTTCACTATACATTCACGACTTTTACACATAAAGGTCCCTAAACTTGTAACATACGACGATGTCACCACTTTGAAACAGACTATGTGATGTGCGACTTCACTTGCCACACTTCCTCTGCCTGCAGACAGAGTGACCAGCTTCCCACACTTTCCGGAAGCCTTTTCCAGACTTCATATAACGTAATACGAACTCAACAGATGTTAGTCCAAAATTTTGTACATCAAAATTCTATATATTCTACTCTACACATCATATATCCTAGTCAACCTATAGCAACCAATGCTCTGCTACTAAGCATTACTGGTGCAGCGCGGCTCCGGAAATTCTTCATAAACCATCACCTTAACCCAAGAAGCTGTTCACAAATTTCTCATCAGTGGGCCCATTACACTACAATTCATTCATTCACACATTTACTCTGCTCCGAGTATTAAGTGAAGACCAAAGGAGAGCCGCGGGGCTATAGCGGAGTGTCTAAACTTAAGATTTTATACATTATTTACATCAGCAGTTTAAATTCTCATACCATGGTTTTTCTCTAAAGGAAAGACTTAAAGCACCCCACCATTAATTTTCGATGAATCAGCTAGTAAACAAGCACTGGCGTTGCCAATAGGTCTTGCAGTAGGAAAGTTTGAGCTATTGGTTTTCTAAATGACATTTTATTTTTTTGTTTTGTGATTTACAATGCCCATACTTTTAACTTTTCGCATTAGGAAAGTTTGAGCGATTGGTATTGTAAATGACACTTTTTTAATTTATGTGTTGGTTTTGAAAATAGCAAAATTAATTGCTTTGTCAGTTACAATGTCAGTAGTTTTAACTTTCGCAAATGTGACACCCATAGCATTTGTAATGCAATGTGTGTTGTATTTATGTGACTTAGATGTATTGATATTACAAATAACAATGGCTTTTAATTTTGTAAATAATTAATACTTAAATAAAAGTTATTGTAATTTATAATGGCAATAGCTTAAACGTTTGTAAATAAATTTTGTGAAGATTATGTTCAGTGTATTTTATTGTGATGAAAATCCAAGAACATTGCATTTGGAGAGTGGAGGTCCTGAGCAATTTCCCACTTCGCCCATGCCTTAAAACGTCTCTGTTATTATGATAAATCATTTCACTTCACTGCCCTGGTAATTCGCCTCCCAATCTAAAACCACAGATTTCTAAATGCAGTCTTCCTTCATGCAACTTAATCGTCGGACGGGAGGACCCTTTTTGTTAGCAATTTTTGCGCCGTTGTATACTAAATAACCCCCACCGTCATTAGAAAGCCGACATGTAAATTAATAAGGGGGTTCTCACCGCGCGCCAACACCATGGAAATACACTTTCTTCTCCTGCCTTTGCATGAGTAGGTTTATGTGCCTCGTCCAGGAAGGAAGGAAACAACCTGCAAAACGTGTGTGAATACCCACACACTGCACTTCATATGCCCACCCATGCCAACCGTAACCCTGAAATGAGCATGCAGATGACCCACAGTGATACTGCCTGGCTGCTGTACTGAGATATAGATGCGGGTACAAATGTTCGCAGTACCAGAGTCTGCCAATCAGAAGCCTGGCATCTGTGTGTTGAAAATATGTTTTTGTGCACACAAGCTGTTGGTTGTGCGTAAGCCTTGCCAGTCAACCAATATACAACCAAGTGGACAGCAATTGGGGCGGGGGTAGTATGTGGGTAGCCTTCAGCTTGACTTCTTCAGATAGGGTATCCAAGAGGCTAGAAGTGAACTTTCCGTCTGCAGCCTTGCATTGAGGGCCCTGGGCTGTCCTTGCCTTGGAAGGTTCTTGCTTACCCTCTGGCCATTACTGCCCGGTGCCAGGTAGGAATCGACGCTGCACCCAACCTCCCTGTGCAGGCTGAGAAAGACCTACTCTCCCATAGTCACTAGGATCAGACCCCAGGGCGGCTTGTGGAGTGACCCGGTGCCCTCCGGGCGGGGGAGGCAGATGGAGATGTGTGTGAAAGAATGTTCATCTGATGGGGGAGGTGCGGGCACACTCCCCGACAGCTGCCCTGCATGCATCGCACATTCTTTGTGTAAGCAATGAGCTGCATGGCACGTGAGGGGCTTACTTTGCATAAAGGGTCGTGCAGGCTTTTTGATTGTGTCATGGTACAGCGCGTGATTTCACACGTTCTCGTGTTGATTAATTGCGCTGCAAATGTTGTCTTCGGGGGGTTTTCAGTGCTGAGGGTGTCGCGTGGGCGGCCCCCTAACCCGCCTTCCCCATCCGCCGCAACTACGTACAGATGCACGAGCTCCTCTCTCTATATACTGTCGTGTCTTCAAGCGCTTTGAAGCTTCGCTTAACCACACAGAATGCTATACCACAATTTGAACTAAGAAATACAATACACGAGTGGATTTTGGATGCTCTGGTGCCCGTGGCCCTTTCACTCCTCTAGTGCGTTAATTATCACGGGTACCACCGGCCCGTTGCAGAATCTACACACCTGTATTGGGGATGAAAACACCGTTCGCTTACAAATGTTTCACACTATGATGGCTATAAAGCGGGGAGCCTGATTGTTCTAAATGTACATTTTATTTTAGAAACAAAAATTCTACTCTTTCCACCCATCCCGAGCAACCTCGAATGTAGCTTATTTCACGCCCTGCAATTAAATATGTACGGATTCAAATCTCTATACACTAGGATAGATGTGTATTAGTTCACGTTGTTTTTTGCAGACACTTGCAACCAGAAAGGGGAGGGGCGCTTCTTGTGTTCGAATAGCCCAGGTCTGTTTTGCACCACAGCTTGAAAAGACGAGTTGGTCTTACCGCATGGCCTGTTGGTTACGCACAGGTGATGCGGTCTCTTCAAGAGTTTTTCTTTTAGAATCTTTGCATAAATTTGGGTTCTGGAGTAGCATGATGCTCGCCGAAAAGCGCTTTGACGCATCGTCAGTGGTAGGTAGCGCTATATAAATACGATGCTGAAATGTGGGGGCAGTGCCCTTCCCGGTTTCGTTCATCTTCTATGCAGACTTTAGGAAATTGTCTCGTGAGGTAAATCCTGCGCGCATCTTCCAATGTAAACCTCCGAGTTGAATTACTGGAACTCGAAGCAACCCATGCCTGCTACTGTTGTAAAGCGCTCAGAGCCTCTGATATCTTTGGCTAATGTTCGCGCTACATAAAGGCAGAAGGTGGAAAGCGCAAGTCAGAAAGAGAAAGGCAGGGAAATGAAACTAGGAATTCCAGCATCTGCCACAAATCTTCCTGTTTAAAACAAAGTGTTTGCAAAGGAATTCAAAATAACTTTCAAGGAGACGCTTGAATTTCAGCTACATGTGACCGGCCAGCCATGAATAATTAGGGGAGGATAAGCCTGGGAAGCCGCAGAGTGCACGCTGGGAGAAGCCCTTTGATGTGGTGGCGGCCGTGAAAAAAAATGCAATTAGGAGGGAGGGAGGGAGGCTGATGGGCGTGCTTGTTTGGGCACGTGATTCACGTGAACTCAAAGAAAACCGCACCAGAAAACCCTTGGTTTGACGAGTATTTTGAGCACTTGAATTCCCGCCATTTTCTAATGGAAAAGACGAGACCTAAAAATAACTAAAGGACAACAAGACCTGCTTAGTTCTCCATTTATTTAATCTTTATTTAGAGATGTAATCTCCTAGCATGATCTCTATAATTTACTTAAAAGAAAAATTCAGTTATGCATTAATAATCCTGAAAGAAAAATGTTATTTAAAACATTAATTTATTAGCAGTTTAGGAAAATAATTCAAAACATATTACCAAGATGTAGAGATGCAGACATCAGCATAGAACAGAATAGTTCCCAAAGAAACACCTCTCTATCTCTCTTGATGTTCCGCTCTCATAGGACTTCGCACCCATTTAAAAATTAATGTTCACAAAATTTGAAAGTCCCTGCGCCATAGGAAAATTGCGCAGACCGACAGTATCTCGGGGTGCAAGATTAAGTCGAAAAGTAAGCTCCTTTCATTGTCCCAAATGTCCTCTTTTATACCCTTTTTCACTAACTTATTTATCTAAATTCGTAACTCTTACGTCCTAGAGTGTCCATGATTGGTCTATTTAGAGGTGGATGAGCATCACCTCATCGCCTTACTGTTCAATTTATGTTGAGTCATCATTATAATTGAAAAAATAGGGGTGCCATTGTTCATGTTCTACTTCCTTCGAAGTGACCTTTAAATTGTTATTCAATGCCCCATTTCCACGGCTCATCTGCTAACTTTCATAAAATTTGGCATCTGCTCCATGCAGCAGGCCACGCTGTCCTTGACCCATACTGCACAGACATAGGCAGCTCACGCTTCCAGTCGGCGCATACGTTCTTAGACCGCCACCTCGGAGTCACAGTCAGCTTCCATTTTCTTTTGGTCACATAGGCCTCAATTTAGGAACTATTATAGAAACAAACACAATTAAACGTAAATGTATTAAATAAAGCCCTTCTGTTTACCTTCCCCATCTAATAATATCCCAGTTAGTATTTACCTAGCTTTAAGCAACACATATGCGTGAATTTACTTACCAATCTTCATGATTTATGCTACAAATAAACAGACAAAAAGCACATTCATGGAATTTCCGATTAGATTACGACAAATGCGTACCTTTTATGACATGATACATAACAAATTAGTAAATTATGCTTGGCAATTACATGCAAATTAATATCCCACGTGTATTTGTGTGTGTACATTCTATTCTATGTTGGTTAATTTCAAAACCACACGTTTAGAAGTTATCTTCACAAGGGGTATACAAAAAATTTTGTTTCCAACAGCCTAGCTGCTTCCTCTCTAAATTGATTGCGTGTACATTAGGGACACCCCAGATTGGTTACTGGGTTATCCTTGTGAGTACCTAGTATATGGTACCTTAGGTACCAAGGGCATAGGTACCTCAGAGGCCTACCAGGGGCTGAAGCATGTATTATGCCACCCCTGGGAAGCCTTCCAAAATGGCACCACAGGTCTGCTACTGCAGCCTGGGTAAGGTGGTACTTGTACCCCTTACTTAGATATAGTATACCTATATCTACCTATATATATAGACACATATAAACCTATAAGTCACTCCTATGGCAGGCCTTGACAATCCTGAAGGCAGAGTGCTTGGTTTTGTGTGAGAGGGTGCCCAAGCATGAGCTCAGCCCCACTGCAGCTTTCGGAATCCCTTCCTTATAGCTGTTCTATGATACCGCCATACCATATACTCTTAAGTGGATTATAACCTCGCGATAAATGCTAACTTTGGAATGGCTGCATCAAAACATGTCGTGTACGGATTCCAAAGTGTTTGACTCCAAGCTCATGTGCTGATGGCGGCTGGGGGCCGTCATGAACCCGCCCACTTTTAAAAATGGCCGCACAGGCGCAGAATCGCGGCCGCGCCCAAGGGGTTAAACAAGGCCCCTCGTAATATATACCAATAGCCAACAGGCTAAAGAGAATAACGGACCCCTCAATGGTAAACTCAGCAGCATAAGCAAATAAATTCCTACCTGAAACGAATGGGAATTTGGGGTATGAAAAGGCAGGAACAAATAGGGTACTGGTGCAAATAAATTCCTACCTGAAATGAATGGGAATTTGAGGTATGAAAAGGCGGTAACAAATAGGGTACTGATGCAGGATAGAACAAAACAAACACAAAAGGGTAGGCGACAAATGATTGAAGTCTGCATATCTCCAGGCCAAGCAAGAATATAGACAGGCATTAAAGTATATATGTACGCTCATCATGTATGAAACAGATTAGGTTATTGATATCCATCCATAAGGAACCAAAGGGACCAAACTTTACACAATAGCATTCTCCCATGGGCAGAGTTCATTCAGTCCTTTTTTACAGAGTTCAGGAGGTAAATCCAAAACCCTCTCTTTTTCTTCTAATAGTGGTGGGATCTTTTCCCATGGGGACTTGTATTTTCTCCAAAATAGACCACTTAAGGTCTGTGTCCGTATGGCCAAGTTCCAGCCAATGATTGACCAAGGGGGCAGAAGATGTCTTTATTCAGATGTAAGATTTGTGCTCTCTAATCCTGGTTCTGCAGTCTCTGCCTGACTCACCGACATATGCCAATTTACAGGGACAGAGGATAACATATATAATGTTGGAGGTACGGCAGTTGGTCATTTCACACAGGGATACAGTGTGCTCACTGATTTTGATGGTGTCGCCCACTATAGCATTGGGGCACGCCTGACAAGTACCACAGTGGTGATCCCCCTTGATAGGGGGAAGGCCAGTGATAGCTTTTTGGCTTATGGAAGGGCGATCCAGGATTTTTCCTTTGACAAGATGGTTCTTGAGGTTTTTATTTCTCCTAAAAGCGAATAGAGGGTTAGGCAGTTTGTTTTCACAACCATCCATGTTTAATAAAAACCACAAAGAATTGATGGTTTGTCTTATTTTGTGGTTAATGTTGGAATGCTTGGTCACGCATACCAATTTGTCCAATGGTCTGGTCTCTTTGTGTTGGAACATGGTGTCTTTAATCAATCTGTAAGGGTATCCCCGGTTTAACAATTTCTCCTTCAGAATGTCAGCTTGTTTGAGAAAGTCTTTCATATATAAACAGTTTCTCCGGAGACGGAGAAACTGACTGAAGGGGATACTCTCCCTTTGGCAGCGGGGATGATAGCTGCCGAACTGCAAAAGTCGGTTTAGTGTATAAGGAGACAAAAAGTTTGTTGTCTCTGGGATCAATCCAAACATCGAGAAATTCAACTTTACAATTACTTGATTGAGCAGTGAACTTCAGATTCACGTTGACAGCATTAATCTATTTAATGAATTGATCCAGGGATGTCTGGTCCCCCTCCCAGATGAAAAAAATGTCATCAATAAAACAAGACCAAGATCGAACGTTCTCCTGGAAGGAGGCCATCTCGTTGTATAAGATCATTTTCTGAAAGTGTCCCATATATAGACAAGCTGCGCTTGGGGCACAGGCTGCCCCCACATGCTTTTTCCCTGTATTTGTTGGAAATAACTGTTGTTAAATTCAAAATAATTCTCACTCAAGACAATGTTAAGACATTGAAGAATAAACGGAGCGTTAGTGATCTCAGGTTCTGTGAGCAGAATTTCTCGGAGTACTGTCACAGCTCCTTCTTGGGGGATGTTTGTATATAGGGACTCCAAGTCCAGTGTGACTAGAAGTTCCCTATCCCAATAGTACTGCATCTTCTCAATCTTAGAAATAAAGTGACCTGTGCCTTTGACATATGACTCCAGGTTACTCACAAGGGGTTTTAAAAATTGGTCCACGTATTTCTAGAGTGGCTCAGTGGCAGATCCAATAGTGGACACAATAGGTCTCAGTGGTGGGTTAAACTCATTTTTGTGAGTTTTGGGGACTCCGTAGAAGAAGGGCATACGGGTGTAGGAGGGAGTAAGATATTCAACCTCCTTGGGACATATGTATCCATCATTCACGGCGGCCTGCAACATCGTTAAAATCTGATGTTTTAAATAAGGTTCAGGGTTCTTAGTGATGTGTCTATTACGTCTGGTGACTGAGAGGAGGTTGTTCATTTTTTCAATATATGTGGGTGTGTCAAAGATAACAATGGCCCCTCCTTTATTACAAGGTTTGATTGTTAGGGGTTTGTTTTCTTTTAGTTATAGGAGGGCTGTAGTTTCTCCTCTTGGTAGGTTATTATTTTCTGTATTTTAGAGATGACCTCTTTGTAAAAAATGTCCATCTCGGGCCCCAACGTGTCCAGGGTGGGAGTGAACTCAGATGGGGGCCTAAGACCTGATAGGTTGTCCGCAGAATCAATAGAGGGTCTGGTCAGAAAGAATTTTTTTTTGTATTATTTTCCGGAAAAAATGCATGAAGATCTTTTATTAGTTCAAACTTATTGACATTCACAGTGGGGACAAAGAAAAGGCCCCTGGAGAACAAAGTGGCAGCTTCTGGATCAATATTGGTGGTGGATAAATTAAACACAGCAAGTCCCACACAGTGGGTTTGTTGAGTCGTTTTTAGTGGCCACTCCCCCTTTCTCTACCACTCTGCAAACGCACCTCCTGGCACACTACTAGTTGGTGGTTGAATGCTGGATGAAGAGGACAGGGCCTCCTGCGAGTTGCCGCTACTTAAAAAAATAATTATCTTTTTTTTAACAAGGGGGTATCACCTGGGGCCTGCCCCTTTTAAAACTTTTTTGTTAAAAACAGGGGAAGGGGGTCACGCGGTTCCCCCTCTTGGCAGATTTCGGCCCTGGGGGCCCCATTTGCCAGGGCCCTATAACCTCATCGCCAGGCAACTCAATCCCCCTGAGGGAGTGGGATACTAATATTCTTAGATGTTAGAGCAATCAAAGGTTTTGCAATTAAAAAGAAATTAGGTATCCACTGCCTGCAAAAGGAACTCATACCTATAGGCGCAAACATCTAATTGTGTCTGGGGACGTTTAATTTTCTGTACCAAATCAATTCTTTGTGGGTACAGTCTTCTACCCCACTTTGACAGGAGGTGACCTAAATAGGCAACCTCCTGTTGACAAAATTGCATTTTAGATAAGAACACTTTATGTCCTAAGAGTGCTAAATTATGTAACAAATTATTTGTTGTCTCCTTACAACCTTCCTCTGTATCTGAGGCAATTATTAGATCATCAATGTATTGGAGTAATACAGAGCCTCTTGAGGGGGTAAACAGATCTAATTGTTTTTTCAAAGGTTGACTATATATACTGGGCTTTCTGAATAACCTTGAGGAGTACACGTACATTTGAGGGAACACCCTTGGAATAAAAACAAAAAAAGCTATTGACTTCCTTTAGAAATGGGCACACTAAAAAATGCATTTAAATCAAGCACAGTAAAATATTTGTCGGAAGGTGGAATCATGGTAAAAATAGAATTCATGTCAGTAGCAACATGATATTGGGGTACTACAATTGTATTAGTTGCTCGAAGATCAATCATTAATCTATATTTATCAGGGATTCCCTCTGTGGTTTTTTTAAGAACAGGAAGTATAGGACTATTACATAGGCTGCCTTTTGTTTCTTTTGTTATCCCGTTATATATTAAATCATAGACAAACTCTTTGAGACCTTCCTCTCGCTCCCAGAATATTTTGTATTGAGGAATGTGGGGTAAGGAAAAACCTTTTTTAACAGTGATTACTATAGGATATGTGTCCATTTTACCAACGTCATTATCTCCTGATGCCCAGATCATTTTATCAATTGCCTGTAATTCAGAAGGTAGGGGAGTAACATCTGTCATTGTAAAACAATTGCTAAAATTATCAGAAGCTATTGATATAAAGACACCATCCGGAGAACAATAAATGTTAGCATTCAGTTTTTTCAATAAGTCCAGACCTAATAAGTTCTCAGCATAATTTGTAGTGAGCACAAATGGGACAGAGGTGGTAAAGGGACCTATAGTAACATATAGGGGTTTGGAGATAGGGCTCTAGATGGGGATACCCACTGATGTTTTCATTCTGCCGGAGAGGGAAACCCCTGGATATTGGTCATGAGCCACAGAGGTGTGAGTGGCACCTGTATCAACAAGGAAGTAGCGTACTTCCCCTTCTATATCCATGGTGACATATGGACCTACTTGATAAACTGGAATCCTGACCCTATTTCCACCCTTTCCCTTGCTGTCCTTTTGTGAATACTCAAAGGTATTGTAATCAATGTCAGTAAAATCTTCAGTATAAAACTTCTGTCAACTTGTTGACCATCAAAATAATTCTGACGTCTAATGTCATTCTGACTCTGGGTGAAATCTTGCCTATTTGTGCTCCTTGGTACGGAACTACCTCTTCCTATTGTCACAGTTGCTTGGCCCTGTAGGCTATCGCATTCATCCTTCCAATGACCCTCTTGAAAGCAATAGGCACACTGATTTTCACCTAATCCTGCTCTGTGTTGCTGCGCAGGAGCTGATGTGACTCTGCCAGTCCCTCTTCCAAGTCCACCTACCCTCACATTTCCCATACCCCTTTTTCTTTCCCTATCTGGGAATGCTTCCTGTAGCAAAACCTTTGTTTTTAATTCTTTCAGTTTCTTATCATTCTTTTCTTTATTTATTTTCTGGTAATTCTCATACTATGTAGCCATTACCAACAGATTTGCAGGTTCTTTAGTTGGCCAGGTGCTCTCTGATACTTTAATCAACTCTCCTAATTCTTTCATCAAATTATTCACAAATTCATCAGCAAACATTCTCTTCCCAGTGACAGTTGCCAAATCCTGACTACTATGAGCCCTCCATCCTAGGGAAATAGTTTGAGACTTCTTCTGTAGGTTTTTGTTTACAAGCTGTTATTTTATCCCAGTTTAAATCTTCCCTTGATCTTATTCGTAGTAATTTAGCAAAAATAAGTTCAGGTAAATCAACTGTAAGTTGATCTAGTCTGTCTCCTGGTCTTCTCTGTGTGCCATTTTTCAAAATGTACTCAAGCATGTCCAAAGTGTGCTACATCATAATGTCTACGTATTCCATTCCATATTTATCTAGGGAGTAAAGCATAAAAAAATAGATCCAAGTCCTTGAATGTCTTTACAAATAATTTAGTGGCTGACTCTAAGGCTGCATAAAACCCCTTTGGGTTTTCCATAAAGTCTGGCAAATCTTTCATTATTGCCATTAATGTATACTTACTCCACAGAGTATGAACAAATGGAGGAATGGGGCTCTGAACAGGAACACCAGCAGCAGCAGGGGGTGCAGGAAGGGGGTGTATTTCCCTCATGGGATATTCCCCATTCATTTTTGGATATTTTCTTCTTACCTTAACACCCCAATGCAAACAATTTTCAACAGCCCATGGGACAGCTGGGGAAGGGATCATGTGACCTTGTGCATCATGCCACAATTGTAGCACCTCTTGTGGGGTATTTTTATTACGCCATGTCCACCATTCCTCTATCCTTTCAGTCATATATTGAATGAGTACGTTTTGCTGAAAAACATCAAACCTATTTACAGTTGGCATAACAGTATTCATGGTGGCAATATTTATGTCATCCACCCATCTATTTGCTATCCTTTTTAACTCTTCTGAATCAGCTCTCTGTGATCCATATCTAGTATTAGGTCTGTCCCATCAATTCCCACTCCTATCTCTCAAATTACCACTATCCTTGTGAACCAAATGTGGGGTTTCTGCAGGCGTATTTCCAACAGATTGGGATGCAGAAGGGGTTTGTCCAGTAACTAGCCTTGGTAAAAAATGTACCTGAGGGGTAGTCAATACATTTGGTGCAGGTATCGCTTGTACTGCTTGTGACTGCTGTTGAACAGCAGACTGATTAAGTATTGGTTGGTGGGACAGGCAGTTGTTGACCTGGTAATGAGGCAGAAAGAATTGGTACATTTGGAATGGGAACTAGAGGTGCATTTCCCTGCTTACCCATCTGTAGTGGTACATTTTGTGCCTGTGAGGCAGGTATGAGAACCTGTGGGACATATGGTGGGGGATTCTCCAATAGTCTCTCTAACACCTCATCCTTGTCCACATGTTCTTTCTCTTGTGTCACAGATGTCTTGTTAGTGGTCATTCTAAACTCTCTGTCCATACATTCAATACTTTCAGTTTGTTTTAATTGATCATATGCTTTAGCTGTCTGCAACACTCCCTTTTGTGTTCTCGTTCCTTCTCTTTTTGTTCTTTAATTACTAGCATTGTAGCATGTTGTTCCCATTTATTAAAACGGTCCCCACATTGCTTGTCTGACCTTTTTCTCAAACAAACATTGCTGCAAATATTGAATTTTATCTAGATCAAATGAACTGTCCAGCTGTCATCTCAAATCCTCAAACCCCTTAGTATATCAATGTCTGTTCCACAAGTTCACACCTTTCCCATATTTTGTCATAATCTTCCATGCAGGACTACCCTCAACTGGGACTGGTTGGAACTCATCCAGGCATGGACTCATGAAACAGCAACAACACTGTGAAATATATTTCATCAGTTTGCTCATTGTGCCTTAAAGTCAAAGATCATCTAAATGAGAAAACTTACCAATACAATCAATACAGGCCTATTTATCAGGTCCAACCTGAAACTCAACCAATATAATGCAATAAATTTCTCATTACCAAAAACTAATGGAACCTCTGCTGGGGAGATCCTTTTGCCGAGGGACAGCAGTTGGCAGCTGCCAGAAACTAGTCTCAGTAGCAGGGGCCCCAGCAATCCATCAGCCTCGGGTCGTGTCACCTCAGGCACAGACACAAATGCTGTCAGATTGCCCACATATAGGCCCCACATTGGGCGCCATTTGGGGAATACACACCTCTTGTCCAGTTTAAATTCAATGGAGTACAGGGAGTCGGAGGTAAAACAGATCCGTTTATTCAAGCTTAAGCGGATGCAAAACCAAAATGTAAAAAGCTGTTCCGTAAAGGTAATGAACAACTAAAAATAATTCTCCTTTCATATTTATAGTATACTTCAAACAAGTGTGCCTACAGACGTCACTCTTCTCCCCTAATCCATTGGAAATTTCCTTCCAGTTATACATACAGAAAGAATATCTAACCACACTACATTTTCAAGATAAGTAATCACAAGCCATCGCTAATTGCAAATTGAATGGAAAAAGACCAGTATGGCTTTCCATCTCAGAGAAGCACAAATGATTAACAAAATGTAATTATTCTAGCAACGACTTACTTTTCCAAGGGCATGGAGAAAAAATAAAAGAATGCACAATGTCAGAACGTACATGGACAGTTCCTCAGACAACGTTGTACAAAGTCAGGTGCATTTAAAAAAATGTCTGCGCTCATGTTCATAACCTTTTCCTCAATAGACCACTGGGATATATGCAGAATTTTCCCCAGCTAGTGGCTGTGTCACTCTCTGAGTTGGCTCTCGACTACGCAAAGATACTTCTCCTTCTCCTTGGAGATTTTAACTATTGGGCAAAGGAAGCCAGTGGTGGCCAACTGTATTTAGACCTGACTGACAGTCAAACCACTATCAATCTTGACCAACATGTATTGGTACCTACTCACAATAAAGGTCATACTCTTGATCAGGTTTGGACCTCCAATTTAACCATAGCTCACCTCATTGTTACTCCTTGCATCTTGCCAGATCGTCACGTAATCCAATTCACTTTACACGACTTGTCCATTACAAAATCCCCTACCCATACTGATATTTCTACCAGAAACTGGAAGGGCATGGACTTAAATTCACTCTGTAATACATTGTCCCTTTCTCCGCTGACTTCCAGTGAGAACCTGGAGGATGCAGCGGAAGCCTTATCTGATTAGCTCACGTGTGATTGTAACACTTATGCCCCGCTCCTAAAGCTAAGCCCTTCTGCTGCAACAAAGCTTCTAAATGATTACAGCCGAGTTAAAAGCTGCTAAACCTGAACTCTGGCAGGCAGAGCGGAAATTGTGTCACACTTACCTTCCAGAAAGCAGGGCAATGTACGTCCCATGTTTAAACACATACAAAAAATGTATATTACAGGCAAAATCTAAATTTTTCTCAAATACATTTCTCAACTCTGGAAATAAAACCAAGGATTTTTTTAAACGGTCCAAGAATTTAATAATCCTGATAGGCTATCTCTACCTATGGTTACTACTAAAACTCTGTCCGACAATTTAAATTCCTTTTTCATTGAGATAGTAAAAGGCATAAAAAATAGCATTCCATCTAGCATACAAACCTTTGACATATCACCATAAGATAGAAACCATATGACATTGGCAGCCTTCCCAATCATCAGTAAAGAGCACCTCTCTGAGGAGATGGCCACAGTTAAGACTGGCTCACATCCAAAAAAACAATGTTTTCATGCTTTCTGGACATAGCCATCTCTTTTGTACGTATCCCACACCCAGGGCAAAGTCCCCCACTCCCTTAAGGAGGCTGTGGTGATACCCCTTTTTAAAAGATCTGGGGACGACCACGCAACACTAAACAACTATAGACCAATTTCTTTGATATTTATCTAAGATATTAGAGACACATCTTTGCTCTTTACTGGAGGAATCAGGCTTTCTTGACTCCCATCAGACCGGCTTCTGTCTGTCACTGTTAGGACACAAACCGGAGCATCCACAACAAGCTAACAGGATCGTTCCGCTCATGGAACTACAACACCCAGAACAAACCCCGCCAAGAACTACGTTTCCCAGAGGGCAACGCAAGGAGCCTGCGCAGATCGCGCCGACATAAAATGGACCCCGCAGGCAGTGGACGGCGTCGGATATTCCGTGTTTCAGTCGTGGGAACACTCCGTCGGGGATTCGAGGAAGGTGAGCCTTTGATTCCGGTCAGGGATTTTGCAGCTGAGGGCCGCGTTACCGAGACAGCGTCAGAGCCCGCAGGAAGGGTTCCGCTATCTGTTTGTTGTGTCTCTGCTGATAAGATCCGCAGTCCCCGCTCAAGGGTTATCGAGCGTGAGGGAAGCTGACCCTCGGTGTACCTTTGCCTGTCCCCGCTCGAGGGTTATCGAGCAAGAGGGTCACAAACCCTCTTTGTGCATTTGCCTGTCCCCGTTCGAGGGTTATCGAGCGAGAGGGACACAGACCCTCCTTGTACATTTGCCTGTCCCCGCTCGAGAGTTATCGAGTGAGAGGGACACAGACCCTCCTTGTACATTTGCCTGTCCCCGCTCGAGGGTTATCGAGCGAGAGGGACACAGACCCTCCTTGTACATTTGCCTGTCCTCGCTTGAGGGTTATCGAGCGAGAGGGACACAGCCCTCTTGTACTTTGCCAGTCCCCGCTCGAGGGTTATCGAGCGAGAGGGACTAAGAAACTTCAACGCGGGTTCGTAGAACCACAGTACAAGGGCTAATCAGGAACGGCCATTCATCCCGTGTGTTGCCCTCCGTTGGAGAGTGTCGGGACCAACACCAATGCGGAGGACGAACTGAGGAGTACAACCATACCTTGCTCATTACTCGAGTGGCATTGTCGGCCACTGCTTAGCACGGTGTCCTCTGTTGGTGAATGCCGGGACCGGCATTCGTGCAGAGGACGGTTGGACCTAACATCCTTGATCCTACACTGGGTGACCATTCGCGGTATCGTTCTGTGTGCTGTTTTCCATCTGGCAGTACAGTGCAATATTGAAGCCGGTTAACATAACCCTACAAGTCTGTTCTCTGTTGTGGTACTGTCCGGTGCGTCAAGGGGGTTTTTGTATTTACCCAATCCTGAGGAAATAGAGGATTACATAATGTCCGACCTTACAAACTAACACTAATCATCCTCCCGGTTGGGTCTGGTACCATGGCCTCGATGGAAGACGTGATGGCAGAATTGCTAGAATGAACTAGCTGCATCTCGCCAAGAAACGGCGGACCTACGAGCTAGGATGGACAACTAGCAGAGAAATCCGTTCAATGCAGGGGCACCTAATACAGGAATGCCTGCTGCGGTGGTGGTAGAAATGCCAGTGGCGATACCGCTTGCCACCCCGGAGAGATACAGCGGGGACTCCACCACAGTCCAGGTCTTCATAACGCAGGTGGCCCTCCACTTCTCCTGCAAGCCGAAGTCCTTTCCCACAAACCAGGCGAGAGTCGCCTTTATGATCTCTTACTTGGCGGTGAACGCTGCGCAATGGGCTGTCCCTTTGGTGAGCAGGGACGACCCGCTTTTGTACGACTGGGAACTGTTTCAGGAAGAATTTGTGAAGATGTTTGACCGGAGAGCAGACTCCTACACCACTGATAGAGAATTGCTTGAGCTGAAACAGGGCACCTCAGGGCTCGTCCAGTATCTGAACGCGTTCAGGTGCCTCGTCGTGGAAACCAAATGGCCACCCGCAAAACAAATCGCGCTCTTCCACAAAGGGTTGAGCGAGGAGCTGAAGGACGTGATTGCACAAATTGACCCACAGCCAGTGCATTGCGAGGACTTGATCAGTCTGTCCCTTCGCCTAGAACACCGTTTAATTCAACGTCGTGGGGGTGGTCATAAGAAGGACAAGGCACCTCTCGCTTCGGGCCATCCGGTTACCACAGAGGCATTCCCGCACATCGTACCGAATCCATGGACATAGGAGCCGTCAGAGCCAGCCTTACGGCAACCGAGAAGGAGTCCCGCAGAAAACAAGGCCTTTGTTTGTACTGCGGTAAGAAGGGACACTACGTCCGCGAATGTCCGGCGAAACCAAGAACAGAACGTTCTTGCCCCAGCCACGTGTCGACTGCGACGGCGGACAAGGGGGCGGAAAACTAACGGGCTCCCGGAACAACGAAGGGGATTCCCGGAGTCATGGATTTATCCCTTCAGCGCAGCTGCAAGCATCGACTAGTAACAGACACATGTTTATTCCACTACAGTTAAAGGTGCGGAACGAGTGGGTTTCGGTCTCAGCAATGATCGACTCAGGGGCCACTGGGCTGTTTATGGATGAGAAAGAGGCACACCGCATTGGGGTTGCATTAATGCTGTTTGCAGTCCCATAAGAAGTCTTTGCTGTAGACGGGCGCAGGCTGGTTTCGGGGCCCATCAGCCACTATACTGGTGACATCGAAGTGGCGTACGGAAAACAACACAAGGAGGTCCTGGACTTTAACATCATCTGTGCTCCCCAGTACGGTATCATACTAGGGTTTCCATGGCTGAAAAAGCACAACCCTTCGATTAACTGGGAAACCCAAGTTCTGCGGATGGACTCCCCTTTTTGTTCCTGGTCCTGCGGGTGGTCTTCGGGGTCTCCCACAACAACAGCGATTATGGGGTGGGAAGTGGCCACAGCAGCGGAGAAGGAGGTGGTCCTTCCTGTGGCATACCTAGCATACGGGGACGTGTTCGACGACAAGCAAGCGGAAACACTCCCACCCCATAGGGTCTATGACTGTCAGATCGATCTGGTCCCTTGTGGTAAATATTTTACCGTACAATTTTTGAATACATTAAATTACATAAAGGACAGCTCAATCAAATGAGAGGCAGAGTCCGTGGTATCTGAGTCATACGGGCTTTAATGAAATGCTTCGAAGCATGGGACATCGGGTTCCATCACCACTAAGGTTCAGGAAGGGACATTCAACATTTTATTAACATCACACATTATATATAGTAAAACAGTATACTTGAATTGAATACAGTAGGCGTAACAGGTGAAAAGAGAGAGATAAGAACACATGTGCGTAACAGGAGGCGTGTAAGAAGGCGTACACATGGGCGTGCACTGGACATGTCAGAGAATCGTCACAAGAAACGTCACATGTGGGAGGATGATGTAATGACCGGATTTTCTGCTTAGATGGGATCAGCCCCTAGGGGCCCCTCTAACCCAGCCAAAACGTAATCACCTCCCTCCTTAGAACGTATTTACAATGGATATGGATACATATATGTACATTTCGTACCTAAGGATGGGGAAATAGCAATAAACATGCATAAGTTTTCTACCATATCCTATTCATATCAGCTAGTCTCGCGGCCACTCAGACCCAGACTAATCTACCCTGGGGCAGATATGACACACAATCCGGCGTGTCTACACACATGGGTCTGCAGCCCCAGTGCTCTCATTTACACACGGTCCGCAATCTGGCAGACCTCCATGCTGGTCTCCTCCCCAACGCTCTCATTTACACACGGTCCGCAATCTGGCAGACCTCCACGCTGGTATCCCCCCCAGGGTTCTCATTAACGCCACTTACCAATGACGACCACTTTCCTATGGACACCTATGGTTTTCTCTCTATATGTTGGGAAGTCTCTCTCACTATTCACTAAGGGCTTGCTACTACAATATTAGGAGTTAGCCAATTACTAATATGTGCCTTCTGCTCCTGGCATCAAAGGTCCCCTCGCTTCCTATTTGCCTGATCACTCCTTACCTGATCGGGATTTCACATCCGTTCATGCAAACAATGCTTCAGCGAGAAAGATCAGTTACCATGATTGAACAAGAATACAAGGCACATGTCAGTTCACTAAGAACTGGGGTCATCTTTAATATGCAATATAGACACATACACAGATCTGTATTATAATGGACACATCCACATGTAACTGACAAAAACTATAAATAGAACACACTGCTGCAAGGAAAAGGATTAGCAATAGAATGGCCTAGGGAATAAAGACACGATTAAGATGTAAGTGTAAAGTAAACTAATATGACAGGGCTGATATCACCTGATTAGTGTGAAGTCTTGTTCTAGCTGTCATCTGGGCTCCTCTCTCGTCTGTGTCTTGGCTCATCTCAGACTCTCTCTCTCTCCTGCACTCTTGGATACACCTCTGCGCTGATCACTTTGCACTGGATTTCTCTCCCCCACGGACTCTCTCCACCTTCCAACTTCAATCTAATAGTTTCGGCCGTTCTGATACTGTTCATTCCACTAGCTTGTTCACTCTGTTTCAAGGTTTCTGTGCCAATGTCCAATTAACTCCAGCTGCTCCCACAGGTTAATCCACGATATACTTCAGTCTCTTCTAAAAGGCATTACTTCAGACTCCAGCTATTCACAACTCCTCCTGATAAGTAACTGCTTCTGACTGCTTCCTTCAGTTCCAGCTCACTGACTGTCTGTTTGTCTTCTCTCTGTTCCAAGCATTTTCTGTCTCTTCTCCTCCTGCAGTTCCACTCCTCCAACTCTACCAACACTCTCTGCTTCTCCAATTCAACTAACTGCAACTTCAGCTCAGCTCTCTCTCTCTCTGCTCTTCCAACAACTCCTCTCTCTTCTACCACTCTAGCTCAATTCCCTGACTCCGCCTCTGCACTTCACTGATATAGAATGCTGTTTCCTCATGGAAAGTTCCAGCCAGCAGCTTCCTCCCACCAATCCCATGCACCAGGCTCCTTGCGCTAGACGCTCCCACAGTGACCAGCTGCTTGTTTCGTCTAGAGACCTGAGCCCAGGGACACTTCCTGATTAGATTCAGCTCTGGCCGGTTCTCTCCGGTCCGCTTAGGGCGAACAACAGCTTTAACTATAAACTTTACCTTTACTCTGCAAGCCTCTCAGCTCCATCAAGATGGAGACCCTCTAGTTCTGGGCCTGTATGCCTGAGAAGGATGAAATACCCCTTAGCTCTGTCAGAGTACCTACATAAACCATACCAATGTGTAATATAAAGTCAGGACCACAGGATCCAACCTCTACTATAAGCAAGAATGTCAAAGCCAATAGGCAATAGACAGATTAGAGTCAAGAATAAGGGATCTATCATCATATTAAGCAGCTATCCTCTTCTAGGTCTGGAAAAGGGGCTTAAAAGGCCCAACATAAGCTAGGAATACATATCCTAGATGTGAGCAAGATTAAAGTCTATACTACTGCTAAATAGAGCCAAAAAGCCTGTCAAGACAGATGCTTTACGGTAGATTTGCAGAATCAGCAGAAATTTGTTATTACAGATGCGCGCGCAACTGAGCATGACGGGGGAGCTGGGGCTTTGACTTTAGCACTAGTAGAGGAGACTAATGTCTGAGATGTCAGAACGACCTGCACATACAGCATATCTGATATTGTATGTTTGGAGGATGTAGTGTCTGGAGTAAAAGGTCTCTCGGGCAGGGGCCGTTCATCACTGAATGCTAGTGCGTGCATATGGATCTTCATGTAGAGTGCGGGGGCCATGGGCCTACCATGGTAACGGGAGCAGTAAATTGCTTGCAAGGAGACAGGAAGGCAGGGCTCTTTGCTCTGCCGCCGGGAATATGTTTACCTATTTCACTAGACTGGAATGTGTTTTCGAGGAGGCTGAGCAGATAACTTGTTGGTAAAACATCATCTTGGCAAGCAGACCAGGCCGAGCCGGGCACCGCTCGTCTGAGCAGGAAGTAAGGTAGAGGTCAGGGATTCATACCTAAACGGCAGCATTCAGAGGCAGAAAAGAACTTGGAGCCTCGATTAAGGGTCTGGCTCGCCTGGGCCAGAAAACATGGAGGAAAACGTGTGCGAGATTCAAAAGTGCACCATGTAAAGACGTTGGCACCATAGGCCTAGAAGCCTAATTAACGTGATTTTCTAGGAGAACTGTATAACTGACATGTTAACGTTGGACGCAAATGTATTTGCGTCTTTCTAGCAGGCACGGAAAAGGAATTACATAACATACATGGGACACGTGTGCATGGATGGGGTGCAAGTGGGGGACACATAGGTTTACCTAAAAATTTCTATTTCCTCATTCCCTCCTTGGCCCCTACTACACCCATTAGGATACATCTATTTTCATGAGACCCTCTATCTGTTCATATAACATCATTTGTTCATCTTTTATCATTCGAGAACGGGAACTTGGACCTGGAATACAAGCTGTGGCGCACAAGCCGCAAATCGCTGGCCCACATTGCAGACAGAGACAACAACTAAATAGAATAAGCAGTATTATTCCTAGGAATGATAGCAATTTCCATCCCCAGGCAGCCATTACACTCCAGAGCCAACCGGACCAAGTCCAGGTGCCTGGATTCTGGTGTATCAGGTGAGCAATTTCGTGAAGCCGTGTTATGGCCTTATACACGGAAGGCGCGTTATTAGGAATAAACACGCAACAACTGGATCCGATCACTCTACAAGCCCCGCCCCTATCGGCCAGGATGACGTCAAGGACAAGGCGATTTTGAAGAACAACAATCCTCATAGCAGATTGCTCTTCGGTCAGGTTACCTAAAGCAGACGTAGTTTCATTCACCACCGCTTCCAGTGTTCTAGTCAATCTGCGTATCAATTTACTGTTTTGGACAGGACCTACAAAGAAAAAGAATCCTTTATTGAAATCTGTATATTGTTCCCATGTTGTCTCAGTCTGATCGACTATTGGGGACTTGATCTCCCTTCTATGTCTTACATGCACAAGGCGTGAATTTCGATGATAATCAGGTGGGGCTAGGAAAACAGGTGGTAATAGGAACGCAATGTAACACGTCCCATCCCAATCAGGGGGCAGATGTACATAAGCGGTGTGACCACAAATGAAATAAGAATGGCGAGATGCTTTAAACGTAGACTTTCCTTTGTCACTGAATTCGACCACAGTATTACAATCACTGTGTCCTAGATGTACTGAACCATTCTTTCTAACACATAGTTCGCCTTTCACTGGCAAAACTGTTATAGACGGCAAGTTCGAATTAGTCTCGGACTGGACGTTCAGGATCATGAGATTGAGGGAAAAGTTACCTAATTCATACACTTCATTTTCTAGGTCGGTCCCTCTCCTTTGGGGAAGACTGTCTGCGTCTGGGAAACATGCTTTATTCATGACTGTATTCAGGTTCCCCCATATCCAATTGCCTTGGGAAACTTTGGACTTACTGTCTAGGGAAGACATTAAAGCAAACCATGCTCCACATGAACCATTATGTGTAAACGGGTAGGGAAAGAGGGGCAGAGCTCCCTTGTATTTCTGATAAGGTGGGAGTCAGCCACATACCCAGCAATTGGTGGCATTGCTGGTCTGGTGAGTGTGGTGTAACATACGAATGAATGTATTGTTGCGCATTGCTAGTCGATAGGATAATTCATGAGGGGGCAGGTCGCTGAAAGTGTGCTCTACAGAGTCATTAGAGGAATTATGTGCACTTGAACCAAAAGAAGGAAAGAAATCATGTAACATGAAGCTTATACAGATAATCGAAATGCTCAGAATAAACATGAAAATTAACGTTATGATACATCGGCTGTGCAAGTTTTTGTAATATTGTTCTCTCTTCTTGATACGCCTATCTCTCTGACTACTTGGGTCTGTCTTATTCATGTCAGAAACCTGTCTAACCGCTTCACCCGAGGGGGACTTAAACAATTAAACGCTGTCTGACTTACTAGACCTCAACTTTGCTCGATATTCTTGTTGGGGAGTTTTCTCTAACAGGGGGAGTTTAGAGTCAGTGTCCGAAAGGGGGCAGTCTTTGATTTCAGTTCCTGGACACAGTCCGTAACACCGTTTAACGTGGCTCGAATGTAACCACCCCTTGCGACCTTCTAGTTTCACTGCGGTCCTCGTCGTCATCAACACCAACTTTGGCTGCTTCCACCTCGGCTCCAGAGGGCTTGTGCGGTCGAAATTTCGTACGTAGACATAATTCCCAGGAACGATTTCATGCGGTTTTACTTGGGTGTTGTCCAGGAAGGCAGCCGCGACCTGTGAACGACAAGATAGTAGTGCAGACATCAAGGAAGCTAGGTAATCTGTCAGCATATTACTGTCGACATCGGTAATTCTACGAGGCATAGGCGTTCCCCACATATTGGGAGGTCGGCCGAAGACCACCTCATAAGGAGATAGTCCGGTTCTAGAATGAGCAACCATGGGCATATATAAGAGGGCAACTGGCAAGGCTACTATCCAATCTACTCCTTTTTCTGCACAGACCTTGGCTAATCGTGTTTTCAGAGTTTGGTTGTGGCGTTCGACGAGACCTGCTGCTTCGGGGTGTCGTACACAGTGAAATTTCCACTGGTAACCTAACAGGAATGATACCTGTTTCATAAGCTCGGACGAGAATGGCTGTCCATTATCCGAGTACACAACACGGGGCAAACCGTATCGTGGGAAGAATTCACGAACCAACTGCTTGGCAGTGGTCGCGGCAGTGTAATCTGGGACTGGATATGCTTCGGTCCATCTGGAAAGGGCACATACAACTACGAGGACATATTTAAAACCTCTACATCGGTCCATCTGGATATAATCCATCTGGAGGACTTCAAAAGGATGGTCAGGAGGATGGAATCCACCTTGTTCCACGGGAATGCCTTTGCCTGGATTGAACTGACAACAGATCATACAGGTACGCACTTTCTGCTTTGCTGCTGCACGTAAATGCTTGTTGAACCAGAGGTTTTGAATGCTGTCTAACATGGCTTTTTCTCCTAAATGTGCTGGACTATGTGCTGTATTAATGATAATTTGAACCATAGAGTCGGGGAGGAACCATGTGGCTCTTCCCTTCGTCATCCATCCCTGATCTGTCTGGATCCCTCCTTGTTCAGTCCATTTCTTGATTTCGTCTGGAGTGGCATGTGTCTGTATGTCGAGTACATCTAGAGTGGGATCCTTTACTGTCATACAATGTGTCTGTGATGTTACTTCAGTCTTTGTCATGTCCGTTGGAATGTCTGTTTGAGTCTGAGCTGTGAGTTTAGCTGTTCGATCTGCCAGGTCGTTACCCAGGGAAATGGTATCTGTGGCTTTCGTATGTGCTTTGCACTTCATGATAGCAATGGATGTAGGTAAGTGTATGGCTTCTAACAGAGCTTGAATGAGGGGACCATGCTGTATCTTGGCTCCATGAGAAGTTAAAAAACCTCTTTCTTGCCAGAGGATACCGAAGTCGTGAACAACTCCGAATGCATACTGTGAATCTGTATATATGTTTACTTTCAGGTTCTTGGCTCGGATGCAGGCTTGGGTCAGAGCAATGAGTTCTGCTGCTTGAGCAGACAATGTATCAATACGATGTGTTTCTATGACTTCAGTTTCAGTGGTCACTGCATAGGCGGCCACTAACTCTCCTGTGCTTGTTCTCATGCATGAACCATCCACGTAAAGTGTCAGGTCTGGGTCGGGAAATGCAATGTCTGTCAAGTCTTGTCTGGGTTTCGTTACAGTATTGATGACTTCTACGCAGTCATGCGGTGTCGGGTCAGTTGTGCTCGATGGTAACAATGTGGCAGGGTTTAATGTATTGCAACGTCTGATCTCTATGTGTGGTTGAAACAATGTCAATTCATATCCTGTCAGTCTTGCTATAGTCAAGTGCTGTGTCTGGGTACGGTTCAGAAGAACTTCCACTGAATGTGGAACTTGTACTGTCAGGGGATGTCCTAACACTATTGAGTCGCTTTGTCTGATTGCTAGAGCTGTTGCTGCAACTGATTTGAGGCACGCAGGCAGAGCCTGGGCCACTGGATCCAATGTACTAGAAAAATAAGCACAAGGTTTATTGTGTCCTGCTTGATCTTGTTTGAGCACAGATAATGCTGTGCCATCGCGTTCTGTGACAAAAAGTGTAAAAGGTTTGCTGTAACATGGTGTCGCTAAAACTGGTGCTTGACATAAAGCTTTCTTTAACTCGTCAAAAGCTTGTGTGTGTTCCTGAGTCCAAGGAAGGACTGTCGAAGTCGCTGCCTCCTGTGTTGTCAACTGTATGAGTGGTTTAGCTAGATATGCATACTGAGGAATCCATTGTCTGCAGTAAGAAGTGAGGCCAATGAAGGCCCGTACCTCCTTTTGTGTCTTGGGTTGTGGTAGATGTGCAATTAGCTGAATGCGGTCTAGTGTCAACTGTCTCCCCCACTTGGACAGCAAGTGCCCAAGGTATACCACTTGCTAGGCACAGAATTGTAGCTTCGAAGGGGACACTTTATGCCCCTTTTCGGCCAAGAAATACAAGACAGTCAGTGATGCGCGCTCGCAGTCACGTTCGGTCCGTGCTGTTATCAACAAGTCATCCACGTATTGCAGCAGAGCAGTGTCAGTAGGTATGTGGATACTGTCTAGTTGTCGTTTCAGGGCCTGACTGTAAATACTAGGACTTTCCGTGAACCCTTGAGGTGCACGTGCAAATTTAAAGCTACGGCCATTTAAAGAGAATCCGAAAAGATATTGACTTTCCGGATGAATGGGAACACTAAAGAAAGCGTTCTTGAGGTCAATTACAGTAAAGAACGCTGCTTCAGAATCAATGGCAGTCAATAAGGAAGAGATGTCTGGCACTACTGGGTACTGGGGAATGATGCATTTATTCAGCTCTCGAAGGTCAATCACCAATCGGTAGACTGGTGGTGCATTTGGGTCCGTTCGTTTAAGAATTGGAATGATTGGAGAATTACATACGTTGGAATCAGTTTCTATAACTACTCCTTGGGCAATCAGTTCGTCAATAATTTTCAGTAAGGCTGCTACAGCCTCAGGGGGCAATTTGTATTGTCGGATTCTGGGTAGTACAACTCCTTGCTTGAGTGTAACACGATAAGGTGTAATGTGCATACAACCTACATCAGTCGGACCTTGCGCCCATAAATGTTGTGGTACATTCTGCAATCTTGGATCAAAATCTCTCAACACATAATGACCTTTGAAATCACGTAAAAATAATCTCACTCCTTCCGGAGAACAACATATCACTGCTCCTAGCGCTTTCAACGTTTTAATACCAAGCAGATTTTCAGGACATGCTTTCGTAAGTAACAAGTCAGTAGTACGGGACAATGGACCAACTTCTAGGGAAACTGGTTTTGACACTTCGCTAACAATAGGCTTTCCTGAAAAACCCAGGGAAACATTCTGTGAGCCTGAGAGGGGTGCCCCTGGAACCTCGTCATGACTGATGGTAGTTCTGCTCGCCCCTGTGTCAATCAAAAATTTTCTGTCTTTCCCTAATACCTGGCTATGTACATAGGGACCTTCTTGATCTACAGGAACCTCGATAAGAGGCAAGCCAACCTCCCTCTCTAGGCTGTTTCATGAGTACTGCTGATAATCGGGGTAATCTGACTGTGCATACTGGTACATTTGCTGTGTGACATGTTGCGTGGCAGCAATAGGTTGGGGTTGGGGTACTGCTACTGTTTGCTGTGCATGCTGTGGAGGTTGCGTATTCTGGGGAATATTCTGTGGAACATGTTCTGGTCTGGGAGGACGCGGTCTTTCTTTCGTCCTACCTGTAGCAATATTATATTTCAGAACAGTGTATTCGTTTATATAGTGACCTGGCTGTTTACAGTAGTTGCAGTTCCCTTTAACGGGAGCTGCAGAATGACTTGGCGGTGCTGTACCCTTTTTCTGACCGTCTGCTGGAACAGACTGAGCAACTAGTACTTTCATTTTTGTGTCTTTCATACGTCTCTGTTCATGATCATGTTCCTCTCTAATTCGGTTCTGGTGGTACTGTAACATTTGTAGCATTTGAGAAGGGGTATTTGCTTGCCATGTGCTCTCGACTTTCAGAACTCTGTTTTTAACTTGTGGTAAGGAATTCTCAACTAATTTAGTCACAAAAAGATGTGGATATGATTCACTACTTGTTTTCAAGCCGCTATTAATAATAAAACATTTCTCAAATCTGGAATAAAAATCACTAGTGTCTTCGTCTTGTTTCTGTTTGCAGGCTGAGATTGCATCCCAGTCTTCCTTTTTAATTGCCAATAACCTCGGCAAGACCTGTACTAATAATCCTGGTAATGCTTTAGCTTTGTCCCCAAGACCCATGCCTGGGACTCGTCTATTTTCTTCGTCTTCTAATTCAGTCCAATTAATCTTTTTATCTCCCACCTCCCATTCTTTTTCTTTAAGCTTTTCGTAAATACCGGCTGGCAACAGTACTTTTAACATTTTAAGAATATCGGAATATGTATAATCCCCCATGAGTAACATGTCTTTTAATTCACGGTGAAACCCTGCTGGATCTTTATCATGACAAGGCACTATTTTCTTCATTTCCAATAGTTCCATTTTGCTTAAGGGTGTGTATACGAATACTCGTTGAAGCTCACCCCCTGGGGTCTGGACGGGGTGAACTTCTCGTAAGGAATTCTGTCTGTCTATGTAAAAGGGTTGTCTTACTGGAGGTGGGACAGGAACAAAATGTGGAGTCAGAAAAGTTCTGTATTTGTGTCGTTGTTCTAGAATGGTATTAATTAAATCGGTACCTAGGCCTCTCCATCTTTTTAGAAGTAATTCTTCTAATATGTTATATAAGGGACCTGGATCAGAATGCTGACTCTCATATAGTGAAATGAGATGCTGGATCATGTACATACCAGCTAGTCGCTGTTCGTCTGGGGAAAGAGTAAAAAATGTTTGCGCTACTGAATCATCTTTATATACACAGTTATTTCCGGCCCATTGTACTGCTGATCGGGCTAATTCTTGTTCACGCATAGTACTAAGTTCAATGTAACCTATTCGTTGTTTCAGTACTTTATCAGTGTCTTGAAATAAATGTTCAAGAGAACATTGCTCTGGTATGGGAGAAAGAAAACGTTTCTTGCTTTCTAGGCGAATGGGTCTGTCAAAAGGTCTTGCTCTACCTACATACGCTATAGTTCCTGGGGCTTCCCCTGTATCTAATAAATCGTCCTCTTCCTCTGTGGTGTCATCTATCTCAGCTTCCCTAGCTGCGTTTTCCCTTTCGTGTATCAGTACAATTTCTTTACGGATTTTTCTGTACATGGCTTCTATACAACCTTGTGTATTATGTTTACCGTCAGCTATATTGTTACTCCACTTAATCAGGCCATCCATTTCTTCTTTGCTGTGGCCTGGCCGATCTCGTTCCCTTATCAAACAATTTATCAAAAACTGTAAAATCATGCTTTGTGTCTCGACCTTATTGTGTGCCATGGCCTCTTGAATGCATTCTGGTCTCTCCCCTGTTCTAATGAAATTATATATGTTATCTAGATGTGTTTTCATATGTGGTAGAAGAACCAAATAATTTGCGACTCGCCGTAAACGTAGGGAGTATAGTACCATCCCGTCTTCGCCTGGTACTGGGTCATATCTGCAGTCTGTAACATACTCTTTAACACCTTGGCTGCTAGGCGTTTTCCCGCTGTGTGCTGGAAATTATTTTATTCCTTTATTTATGACGAGCTCAGCTCGTCATCAGCACACGACACCCGTGGGTGATGACGAGCTGAGCTCGTCATAAGCATCGAAAGGGTTAAGGGCTGCGTATGTCACTGCCCTGGGTGTACGTTGTAATGCTAGGTCTCTAAGTGTCGTTCGTTTTATTTGAGGCGGGGTGACAGGGAGACCTCCTGTTGCGCCTCCTGAAGCGGAAGCAAAAGCATGAACTGGCTGTGTCATCGGTGGAAATGTTGGAACTGGTCGGATAGGTGAAGTAGTAATAGGAGCAGGCAATGTTTGTGGCAACGTAAGGTGGCCAAAAGGATTACTAGGACCAGTGACAGAAGGAACAGTAGCAAGTGGGACAGTGGGAGGGGTCGTGTCATCATGAACAGACTGTTGAGGAACAGTATTAGTAGGAGCATTATTGGTAGGAACATTATTAGCAGGTGCAGGTGGTACACGTACATTGGTATACTCTGGAGCTACATCATCTAAATAAGAGGAAAGGAAAATGTCTGCCGCGGTCTGTTTGTGACGTAATTTAGTCGGGACCAATGGTGGTGGCAAGTTACGGGGTACTTCCGGGGTCGCCTTGGGCAGGCCCTCGGCGAGAACAGGATACATGCCTGTAATAAGGGCATTTCTTTGTCTGTCTTGTTGTTCTATTCTGACTTGTTCTCCTTCTTCTAGTAACTCTTTTTCTCTAGCTTTTTCGGATTCTTCTCTACTCCTCTCTGCTTTCCTGAGTTCTTTCTCTGTTCTTCTATGCGCTTCTTTACGCCATAATTCTATGGCATCCTTCTGGGATTGCCTGGCTTTCTTTTTCCATAATGCTTCTTCTACTCTCATGATGCAATCAGCATCCCATGTCCCTGAGACAGGCCATCTATACTTCTCTTCCAGGTCTTTTGTATAATCCACCCACAAATCTAGATACAGTATGGCATCTAAGCCGTGCTTGTGGTACATAAAATGTCCAGGAGTGTCCCTAGGCGGAACAGGAACTGCTTCTTCGAGTATCCCTTTCCTAGTTCCTAACTGACGTAATTTCGAGAACAGTGGCATTGTCGGATTGCTTTAAACGTGAACACAGTAAACACAGTAATGAATAGCAAAACAGTCATTCATACCACGACATTAAAACCACATTAAAACATTTCAGACGGATATTACCTGATACATAGAAGACACATGAATACTGAAAATCTCGAGATACAATACTAGAATACTGAATCACTGAATTTCTAGATGCACTGCTAAAACAGTACAGACAATACCGGTCCCATAAAGAGACACGTCATACCGTGTCCACCGAAATGAACACGTCTGGACCAGGTCTGTGTACCCAGACCTGTCTTGACCGGGCACAAATTAATGAACCCGTCTAGATGCGTTCCCAACAACGGTACTCACCGGGAAGCAATAACTGAAGGCCTCGGAAACTGGACTGGACTGGACTGGACTGGTCTGCTACGACATCTGGCTGCTACTACGCCGCATGCGCCTCGGAACAGGTGGGCCTCCGGATACCTCGGACCTTGCTCTCTCGACTAGGGGCTCTGGTCGGGATCCTCCGCATTCCTCACCGCCTCGTCTGGATGCCGGGTCGCAGTCTCCGTCTCCTCCGAGGGCCTGAGGGAGATAGCAGGAAAACCCGCAGGAGTGCACTTGTTCCGTCAGGGGTCCGTAGGGGTCAAGGCCTGTGGTACATCGCCGGCGAGTGGGGAAGGGGGGGTCCCTGTTCGGGCGCCAAATTATGTGGTAAATATTTTACCGTACAATTTTTTAATACATTAAATTACATAAAGGACAGCTCAATCAAATGAGAGGCAGAGTCTGTGGTATCTGAGTCATACGGGCTTTAATGAAATGCTTCGAAGCATGGGACATCGGGTTCCATCACCACTAAGGTTCAGGAAGGGACATTCAACATTTTATTAACATCACACATTATATATAGTAAAACAGTATACTTGAATTGAATACAGTAGGCGTAACAGGTGAACAGGGAGAGATAAGAACACATGTGTGTAACAGGAGGCGTGTAAGAAGGCGTACACATGGGCGTGCACTGGACATGTCAGAGAATCGTCACAAGAAACGTCACATGTGGGAGGATGCTTTACGGTAGATTTGCAGAATCAGCAGAAATTTGTTATTACAGAAGCGCGCGCAACTGAGCATGACGGGGGAGCTGGGGCTTTGACTTTAGCACTAGTAGAGGAGACTAATGTCTGAGATGTCAGAACGACCTGCACATACAGCATATCTGATATCGTATGTTTGGAGGATGTAGTGTCTGGAGTAAAAGGTCTCTCGGGCAGGGGCCGTTCATCACTGAATGCTAGTGCGTGCATATGGATCTTCATGTAGAGTGCGGGGGCCATGGGCCTACCATGGTAACGGGAGCAGTAAATTGCTTGCATGGAGACAGGAAGGCAGGGCCCTTTGCTCTGCCGCCGGGAATATGTTTACCTATTTCACTAGACTGGAATGTGTTTTCGAGGAGGCTGAGCAGATAACTTGTAGGTAAAACATCGTCTTGGCAAGCAGACCAGGCCGAGCCGGGCACCGCTCGTCTGAGCAGGAAGTAAGGCAGAGGTCAGGGATGCATACCTAAACGGCAGCATTCAGAGGCAGAAAAGAACTTGGAGCCTCGATTAAGGGTCTGGCTCGACTGGGCCAGAAAACATGGAGGAAAACGTGTGCGAGATTCAAAAATGCACCATGTAAAGACGTTGGCACCATAGGCCTAGAAGCCTAATTAACGTGATTTTCTAGGAGAACTGTATAACTGACATGTTAACGTTGGACGCAAATGTATTTGCGTCTTTCTAGCAGGCACGGAAAAGGAATTACATAACATACATGGGACACGTGTGCATGGATGGGGTGCAAGTGGGGGACACATAGGTTTACCTAAAAATTTCTATTTCCTCACCCTGGTGCTATCATACTTATTGCATTATATTGGTTGAGTTTCAGGTATCATACGCTTTATCAGAGCCAGAAAACACCCACCTCCGTTCCTATTTGGACAAGATGTTAAGCCCAGGGTTCATAAGGCCATCAAGATCGCGGGCGGCATCACCTCTGTTTTTTATCCCATAGGCCAATGGGGAACTCCGCGCCTGTGTGGACTTTAGGGCGCTCAACGCCATCACGGTAAAGAATCGATACCCCTACCACTCATCAACGTGCTCCTGGAACAAGTCAAGAAGGCCTGTGTGTACACCAAACTTGATCTAAAGGGGGCGTACCACCTAGTCCGCATGCGCTGCGGGGACGAGTGGAAAACGGCCTTCAAGACGCGGTTTGGACTATTCGAATACAGAGTGATGCCGTTCGGGCTTTGTAACGCCCCTGCAGCGTTTCAGTTCTTCCTGAACGACATTCTGCGAGACATACTGGATGTGTAAGTAGTCGTCTACATCGACGACATCTTGATCTACTCGGACAACACGGAGGACCATGTGAGGCATGTATCTTCTGTTTTACGGATCCTGCGGGAGAACTCGCTCTACTGCAAACTCAGTAAATGCGACTTCCACGTAACAACAGTAGAATTCCTGGGGGTCATGCTGAGCCCCGAAGGACAAACGATGGCGGAGAGGAAGGTGAAAGCCGTGGTAGAATGGCCAGCCCCTAGGAACATAAAGGAGGTTCAGAGCTTTCTCGGCTTTGCCAGCTTTTATCGAAGATTCATCGAGGGGTTTTCGGGACTAGTGGCTCCCATCACACATCTTCTGAGAAAATCAGCTGCGTTTCTGTGGTCTACCGAGGCTGAAGGAGCGTTCCGTGCTTTGAAGCATGCCTTTGTGTCAGCTCCTGTTCTTGCCCATCCTGACCCGGAACAACAGTACATTGTGGAAGCAGACGCCTCGGATCTGGCGGTGGGGGCTATCCTATCACAGAGGAACCTTGCGACGGGTTTGCTACATCCCGTTGCCTTCATGTCCAGGAAGCTGAATATGGCGGAACAACACTATCACGTCGCCGAAAAGGAGATCCTGGCCATCAAGGACGCCTTTACCGAATGGAGACATCTACTGATGGGGGCCAAACACGTGGTATTGGTGTTTACCGATCATAGGAACCTCCAGTTCATGACGACAGCCAGACAGCTGTCTCCCCGTCAGCTGAGATGGATGCTGTTCTTCTCCGGTTTCCACTTCACCATCACATATAGGCTGGGCACAGAAAACAGGAAGGCTGACGCTCTTTCGAGGCAGTCCACGGAGTCGGAGCGTCCCTTACCGACCATCAAGTCCATCATACGCCCGGGTGCAGTTGTGGGAGCGATACAGCCGTGGTCCTTCCTCCAAGGGATACAGAGAGGCATCAACTCCTTCGGATGGAAGACTTGGCTTTGTAGGCACGAGGAATGGCAGGTTCGTGATGGTATCCCGGTGAAGGGGCGGAGTGTCTTAGTGTCTACAGTACGACTGAGGAAACAGGCCTTCCGGTGGTGTCACGAGTCGCCATGTGCTGGACATTTTGGTCTGGGGAAGACGGTCGACTACGTCTTGCGCCAATCCTGGTGGCCATCCGTGAGGGCTAACATTCGGAGATGGATAGCCTCATGCACAATCTGCTCCGCCATGAAATCGGATCATAGCCGCCCTCAGGGACTCCTACAACCGCTTCCAACTCCCACGAGACCGTGGGACAACATCTCCCTGGATTTCGTAGTGGGATTGCCCGTGTACCGCCATCCTCGTGGTAATCGACTACATGACCAAGATGGGTCATTTCATCGCCTGCAAAGGAGTGCCAACGGCCGGACAACTGGCTATCACACTCCTGAAGTAGGTGGTGAGGGTCCATGGCCTACCCAATGTGATCGTATCGGACCGGGGATCACAGTCCACGGCGCGTTTCTGGAAAACCTGGTGTTCGGCGCTGCATGTTACCTCCGCGTTGTCCACCAGCTATCACCCCCAAACGGACGGCCAAACAGAGCGTCGCAACCAGACGCTGAAGCAATACCTCCGCTGTTTCGTTGACCAGGGCAAGGAGGAATGGGTGGATAAGTTGTGGCTTGCCGAGATCGCGTACAACAACGCCGCGCATACCTCCACAAAGGTGTCTTCGTTCTACAATAACTACTGGCATCATCCCAGGTTCCTCCCTCTGTTGCACCCCACAACAACGACGGGCATTCCTGAAACCACCAGACGAGTGGCTTGCATCAGGGAAACGGTCGTTAGTACTAGGAGTTGTTTGGAGGAGACCAAAAAGGTCTACAAGGATTATGCAGACAGACGACGGAGGCCGGGCCCGCTGTACAAGGCAGGGGATGATGTGTGGGTTTCCTCGAAGAACCTGAGGTTTCGTAAACACAGTGTTTTCCACCCTCGGTTCATCGGACCTTATTGCATCAAGGAATGCGTCAGCCCTGTGAACATGCGGCTGGAGTTGCCGGATAGTATGCGCATCCACCCGGTGTTCCATGTCTCTCTGCTCAAACCCTTGTGTGCGACCAAGCCTTCTGTCCCTAAGCCTGTGATGGTGAACAATGACCGCGACTACGAGGTTGAGGGCATCAGGGATTCTAAGTGGAGAAGGGGCAGGCTGTGGTACCTTGTTGCATGGAAAGGCTATGGGCCGGAAGAACAGTCGTGGGAGCCTGTCTCCGGGATCTGTGCGCCTCGGTTGGTGTCTGCATTCCACAAGAAACATCCGGATAAGCCCGGTCCTGCTGTGGGCCCCTGATGGAGGGGGAATGTACTGTTAGGGCACAAACCGGAGCATCCACAACAAGCTAACAGGATCGTTCCGCTCATGGAACTACAACACCCAGAACAAACCCCGCCAAGAACTACGTTTCCCAGAGGGCAACGCAAGGAGCATGCGCAGATCGCGCCGACATAAAACGGACCCCGGAGGCAGTGGACGGCGTCGGATATTCCGTGTTCCAGTCGTGGGAACACTCCGTCGGGGATTCGAGGAAGGTGAGCCTTTGATTCTGGTCAGGGATTTTGCAGCCGAGGGCCGCGTTACCGAGACAGCGTCAGAGCCCGCAGGAAGGGTTCCGATATCTATTTGTTGTGTCTCTGCTGATAAGAGCCGCAGTCCCCGCTCGAGGGTTATCGAGCGTGAGGGAAGCTGACCCTCGGTGTACCTTTGCCTGTCCCCGCTCGAGGGTTATCAAGCGAGAGGGACACAAACCCTCTTTGTGCATTTGCCTGTCCCCGCTTGAGGGTTATCGAGCGAGAGGGACACAGACCCTCCTTGTACCTCCTTGTACATTTGCATGTCCCCGCTCGAGGGTTATCGAGCGAGAGGGACACAGACCCTCCTTGTACATTTGCCTGTCCCCGCTCGAGGGTTATCGAGCGAGAGGGACACAGACCCTCCTTGTACTTTGCCAGTCCCTGCTAGAGGGTTATAGAGCGAGAGGGACTAAGAAACTTCAACGCGGGTTCGTAGAACCACAGTACAAGGGATAATCAGGAACGCCCATTCATCCCGTGTGTTGCCCTCCGTTGGAGAGTGTCGGGACCGACACCAATGCGGAGGACGAACTGAGGAGTACACCCATACCTTGCTCATTACTCGAGTGGCATTGTCGGCCACTGCTTAGCACGGTGTCCTCTGTTGGTGAATGCCGGGACCGGCATTCGTGCAGAGGACGGTTGGACCTAACATCCTTGATCCTACATGGGGTGACCATTCGCTGTATCATTCTGTGTGCTGTTTTCCATCTGGCAGTACAGTGCAATATTAAAGCCGGTTAACATAACCCTACACGTCTGTTCTCTGTTGTGGTACTGTCCGGTGCGTCAAGGGGGTGTTCGTATTTACCCAATCCTGAGGAAATAGAGGATTACAGTCATATTCTACTGAGTCAGTCATCCTCATTGTATTGGATGACATGAGGAAGGGGGCAGATCACAGGATTACTCAGGCCCTGGTCCTCTTTGATCTCTCATCAGCATTTGACATGGTCGATCATGCTCTTCGGATTGATCGTGTTGGCTCTGCCGGGCTATGTGACACTGCCGTCAAGTGGTTGGCCTCTTCTCTCAAATATCAGACTCACTCAGTCTCTCTCCTCCCTTATCACTCTGCTGAAGTCCCCTTGGGCTGTGGGGTACCATAGGGATCTTCCCTGTCCCCTTTCTTGTCTAATCTCTACATCCGCCCCCTTATACAATCCCTTCAGGAGCAAAAGGTGCAAATTTACAATTACACTGATAGTATGCTGCTGAGTTTCTCCATCAACAACACCACAGACTCCAAAGCATTATTTTAAAACACTATGCGGTATATTCAGGACAGGGTGAACTTTCACCAGCTGAAGCTTACTTTGGACAAAACCGAAGTAGTGGTTATTAACAACAAACTGAACCACTGGAATCCCTCGTTCTGGACCCCTGAATGGGACACTGCACCCTTGCCAAAACATATGGTAAAAATCGTAGGAATTCCTGTTTTTGAGGATTTGTCCCTCAAGCCACAGATTGGAGCTGCATTATCCCTCTGTTTCTTCCACCTTCGGAGAATAAGGAAAATTAGGAGATACTTTATGGAGGAAGCTGTCATCCAAATCCTTATTGCCATGGTGATTTCTCGGATCAACAATGCCAACACACTCTACCTTGGACTTCCTACTGGTCTCCACAAAAAAGCTGCAATTACTCCAAAATCAGGCAGCTCGGCTGGTCTTCTGTCAACCTCGACACTGCCACATTAAGGGGTATATTAGGATGGCGTGCTGACTTTTGTCGCCCTCCAACCTAGAGGTGCTGGAACCGGCCTCCAGTGGTACGGCGGTCCCGGACCGGCAATAAGGATACCACCTCCATGGTGGTGATGGCATGCCCCATCCACAATATTGTGGTGGGAGGTGCTCACAGCACCGCCTGCCACAATGCCATGGATGCACCTTGTGCATGCAAGTGCAGGGAGGTACCATAGGTACCCCCCATGTGCACCCCAACCACCAACACCCTGGGGACCCAAAAAGGGCCCCCACAGTCATGTACCGCATGCCTTTCCACGGGAGCAACGCCGCCATGGAAAGGCACAAATCTGCCTGTATGCTAATATGGATGGCGGTGTCTTCTAGACACCACCACCATATCCAGCCACTTTTCCGTACGGTCGACTGACATAGTAATATGGAGGGGGGAAATGGGTGGCGGGTGGTGTATAATGGCAGTCAGATCGCCACCGCCATACGGGCAGTGGCGATAGGCCCAACATTATAATAGACCCCTAAGTCTCTAATGAAAAAGCTTCACTGACTTCCAGTAGTCCAGAGAACCATTTTTAAAACCTCATCCACTATTCTCAAGGCTCGTCATGGTAAAAGTCCAGCATGTGGGTCCTCCAGAACTCAGCGCTACACTCCCAATCACTGTCAAAGATCATATCACCACAACTTACTTTTGGAGCCAAAATATAAGAAGAGACCTAGAGGGGCGAGCTTCTCCTTTCAGGCTCCCCACACCCGAAATTCTCTCCGTCTCATTATTAGATCATCCTCTAACTAAATGAGTTTTATAAAACTCTTAAAAAGTTGGCTGTTCCAACATGCTTATGTTTAACCTGGAATTCAGTTGCTGCCTTTGTTATCCTAGCGCCAAGAGACCTTATGGTGAACATGCACTGTATAAGTGGCCTATAAGGTAAGGCATTCATCTTTTATCTTAGGATCTTATGCCACAACGGACCCGATAACCACTTCAACTTCTCTGCATTAGGCGCCACATTCACACATCAACTTAAATCAACGCTGCATAGTACCACACAAACATTTCAAAATATTTCAATTTAAGAATAAGCAATTGCAATGCACAACCCTATTAGTACTCACACTCCTCTGTTTCTACATGTCATTTCTGAACCGCTCGATCTTCATCGATCCTTCGACCTAACCATGGGCTTTTGGGATTGTGACTGGACTTGAGCAATTTCGAGATAGAATACCCTAACACCCTCATGTCAGTGGATAAACCCTCCAACGTGCTACCAGATTTGATATTGCGTTTTCTGGGACCACTTTCTTACCATGGGTCCTCCTGGACCTTTCTGAACCCAAAGGAGAGGTAATAGGAGTGAGACTTTGCATTTACATTCAATCAAAATTTCAATTAACAATGCAACCCATTTGGCTACACAATGAGGACCAGGAATCGGTAGACAAGTTTAACAAGGTGTATTATAAATTAACAATCAAGTTCAAATACACCACTCTTAAAACAGTTCTGTAAAGGTACAGAATAACAACTGGAAACCCCAGCCACCTAATAAAATTGAGGCTGGCTAGTATTAAACAAACAAGCAGTTCTGTGGTTGCGAAACAGAAAAGTAGCATCAATATCTGGTGCTTAGAAAATAATCTTAGACTGTCTCACCTAAACATTTGTAATCTAGGATTTCAAAGCCAAGAGGTTAGGTAATAAAGAACTCACAAATCAGGGAATTTCCTTCAAGGAAATCAGGACAGGACAATAGGATATCAAGCAAGAAAGTGTTAGCATCACAGAAGCTCGGTCAAGTGTCTTCAATGGGTCAGAAATAAGTGTTAACCCATCAGGCGCGCAACGCCCATTGGACTCACAGGGCTTCAACCCCCCACATCGTGTGTGGCAGCCCGGGATGGGACGGGGAACAGCGTTTACAGCGCAACTTTTACCACGCAGTACCTTTACCACACAACTTTTACAACGCAAGTCGTTACAACGACTTGCGCTGGTGGGGCGCTGTAGGATAGGGAATAGTTTAATTTACTATCCAAAACCTTCCCTACTATCCACGGGGACTTGAGGTGGAATAGTAAATTAAACTATTCACTATCCAGCGCCCCCCAACGCAAGTCGTTGTAACAACGTGTGTTGTAAAACCTGCGTGGTAAAGGCATGCGTTGTAAAAGCATGCGTAGTAACGACATACATCCAATGAGACAGCTTCCCGGGCACACACAGCCGCACCTGAGCACTTCACAGGTCTTTAAAAGACCATTTACATGTTAATGAGGCTTTGTTGTTGTTTACCCCTTCTAAGAGCCCCTGCAGCTCCACTCTGCCTATTGCTTAAAGATTCAGCTCCCCACCCAAAAAATGTTCTTAGAACCCCTGAAATTTGGCTCTAGTTGCGCCTCTGTAACCCATGCCACACTTAAGCAAGAATCAACAAGCATTTGCAATGCAATAGGTCTCGCAATAGGTAAGTTTGAGCTATTGGTTTTGTATATGACAATTTTTTGTTATGTTTTTGTTTTGAAATTAGTTAAAGTAATATATTTGTCATTTACAATGCTAATAGTTATAACTTTTGCAAGTGTGACACCTATAACCTGGGTAGCGCTGAGTGATGCTGTGGTGGTGCTGAGTGTTGCTGCGGTAGTGCTGAGTGATGCTGTGGTGGTGCTGAGTGGTGCTGTTGTGGTGCTGAGTGATGCTGTGGTGGTGCTGAGTGTTGCTGTGTTGGTGGTGAGTGGTTGTGGTATTGGTGCTGAATGTTGCCTGTGATGTTGCGGATTTCTGCTGTGTTGTTACTGTGGTTGTGCTTAGTGTTGTAAATTACTAATGTTGTGGTGCAGAGGCCATAGTGAGTAGTTTTTATGTCACTTGTTAAATAAACAATAGCACGCAAGTAATGGAGCAAGTCTGTGGCCTGAGTAATGGTGTTTGAGTTAAAAAAAAATGGAGAGCAAAGAGCGTGCATGAGAGGAAGGGGGGTGGAATGGACGAACGTGCATCTGACTTAGAGAGAGGCTGTGGTCTGCGTGTTTGCGCAAAATCATGAAACTTGTATCATATATTTGGATGCAATGACCGAAACAGCAAAATACAAGTCGTGCGCCACACTTTGTACTTGTGTGACTTGTATCACATATTTGGATACAATGACGACTTGTATCACCTAAAAGAATAGCACGCAAGTAATTAATCAAGTATGTGGCCTGAGTAATGGGGTTTGAGATAAAAAAAAATGTAGAGCGAAGAGCGTGCATGAGAGTGAGGGGGGTGGAATAGACGAACGTGCAGCTGACTGAGAGAGAGGCTGTGGTCTGGGTGTTTGCGCGCAGTAAAGGAAAAGAAATTAAATGTACCAAAAGCATGAAACTTGTATCATATATTTAGATGCAATGACGGAAACAGCAAAATACAAGTCGGGCGCCACACTTTGTACTTATGATGTCACTGTGGATGAGCTGTTGTGTTTTTCGTTTCCTTTAGCTCAGATTTGCATTTCACAGCGGATGGCCGCCAACAGATAAGAATCTTTATGGCTGAGCTTAAAGCACTCCAGTATCCTGGTGTGGTTTCGTCCCCAGACGCCCCTCCCCTCCCACGAAAAAAAAAACATGATAGTACACACAATTGCAGAGCTTTGTGTTAGTCTTTGTTAAAGTCTGTTGCCTGATTAATGGGGTTTGCGATAAAAAAAATGGGAGAGCGAAGAGCGTGCATGAGATGGAGGGAAGGGGTGGAATGGACGAACGTGCAGCTGACTGAGAGAGAGGCTGTGGTCTGGGTGTTTGCACACAGTAAAGGAAAAGAAAAAATGGACCAAAAGCATGAAACTTGTATCATATATTTAGATGCAATGACGGAAACAGCAAAATACAAGTCGGGCGCCACAGTTTGTACTTGTGTGACTTGTATCACATATTTGGATGCAATGACGACTTGTATCGCCTAAAAGAATAGCACGCAAGTAATGGAGTCTGTGGCCTGAGTGATGGGTTTGGAGAGCGAAGAGCGTGCATCTTGTATCACCTAAAAGAATAGCACGCAAGTAATGGAGTCTGTGGCCTGAGTAATGGGTTTGGAGAGCGAAGAGCCTGCATGAGAGGGAGGGGAGCTGGAATAGACGAACGTGCAGCTGACTGAGAGAGAGGCTGTGGTCTGCGTGTTTGCGCACAGTAAAGGAAAAGAAATACCAAAAGCATGAAACTTGTATCATATATTTAGATGCAATGACGGAAACAGCAAAATACAAGTTGTGCGCCACACTTTGTACTTGTGTGACTTGTATCACATATTTGGATGCAATGACGACTTGTATCACCTAAAAGAATAGCACGCAAGTAATGGAGTCTGTGGCCTGAGAAATGGGTTTGGAGAGCAAAGAGCATGCATCTTGTATCACCTAAAAGAATACCACGCAAGTAATGGAGTGTACTTATGATGTGACTGTGAATGGGCTGTTGTGTTTTTCGTTTCCTTTAGCTCAGATTTGCATTTCACAGCGTATGGCCGCCAACAGATAAGAATCTTTATGGCTGAGCTTAAAGCACTCCAGTATCCTGGTGTGGTTTCGTCCCCAGATAACCCCCCCCCCCCACGAAAAAAAAAACATGATGGTACACACAATTGCAGAGCTTTGTGTTAGTCTTTGTTACAAATGTTCTGTGGTACAGAGGTCATAGTGAGTAGGTCTTATGTCACTTTTTAAAATCATGACTATCACGCAAGTTATGGAGCAATTCTGTTGCCTGATTAATGGGGTTTGCGATAAAAAAAATGGGAGAGCGAAGAGCGTGCAAGAGACGGAGGGAGGGGGTGGAATGGACGAACGTGCAGCTGACTGAGAGAGAGACTGTGGTCTGGGTGTTTGCACCTAGTAAAGGAAAAGTAAAAAATGTACCAAAAGCATGAAACTTGTATCATATATTTAGATGCAATGACGGAAACAGCGAAATACAAGTCGGGCGCCACAGTTTGTACTTGTGTGACTTGTATCACATATTTGGATGCAATGACGACTTATATCACCTAAAAGAATAGCACGCAAGTAATGGAGTCTGTGGCCTGAGTAATGGGTTTGGAGAGCGAAGAGCGTGCATCTTGTATCCCCTAAAAGAATAGCACGCAAGTAATGGAGTCTGTGGCCTGAGTAATGGGTTTGGAGAGCGAAGAGCGTGCATGAGAGGGAGGGGGGGTGGAATAGACGAACGTGCAGCTGACTGAGAGAGAGGCTGTGGTCTGCGTGTTTGCGCGCAGTAAAGGAAAAGAAATACATTTTACCAAAAGCATGATACTTGTATCATATATTTAGATGCAATGACGGAAACAGCAAAATACAAGTAGCGCGCCACACTTTGTACTTGTGTGACTTGTATCACATATTTGGATGCAATGACGACTTGTATCACCTAAAAGAATAGCACGCAAGTAATGGAGTCTGTGGCCTGAGTAATGGGTTTGGAGAGCGAAGAGCGTGCATCTTGTATCACCTAAAAGAATAGCACGCAAGTAATGGAGTCTGTGGCCTGAGTAATGGGTTTTGAGAGCGAAGAGCGTGCATGAGAGGGGGGGTGGAATAGACGAACGTGCAGCTGACTGAGAGAGAGGCTGTGGTCTGCGTGTTTGCGCGCAGTAAAGGAAAAGAAATACATTTTACCAAAAGCATGAAACTTGTATCATATATTTAGATGCAATGACGGAAACAGCAAAATACAAGTTGTGCGCCACAGTTTGTACTTGTGTGACTTGTATCACATATTTGGATGCAATGACGACTTGTATCACCTAAAAGAATAGCACGCAAGTAATGGAGTCTGTGGCCTGAGAAATGGGTTTGGAGAGCGAAGAGCGTGCATCTTGTATCACCTAAAAGAATAGCAAGCAAGTAATGGAGTCTGTGGCCTGAGTAATGGGTTTGCAGAGCGAAGAGTGTGCATGAGAGGGAGGGGGGGTTGGAATAGACGAACGTGCAGCTGACTGAGAGAGAGGCTTTGGTCTGCGTGTTTGCGCGCAGTAAAGGAAAAGAAATACATTTTACCAAAAGCATGAAACTTGGATCATATATTTAGATGCAATGACGGAAACAGCAAAATAAAAGTCGGGTGCCACACTTTGTACTTGTGTGACTTGTATCACATATTTGGATGCAATGACGACTTGTATCACCTAAAAGAATAGCACGCAAGTATTGGAGTCTGTGGCCTGAGTAATGGGTTTGGAGAGCGAAGAGCATGCATCTTGTATCACCTAAAAGAATAGCACACAAGTAATGGAGTCTGTGGCCTGAGTAATGGGTTTGGAGAGCGAAGAGCGTGCATGAGAGGGAGGGGGTGGAATAGACGAACGTGCAGCTGACTGAGAGAGAGGCTGTGGTCTGCGTGTTTGCACGCAGTAAAGGAAAAGAAATAAATTTTACCAAAAGCATGAAACTTGTATCATATATTTAGATGCAATGAAGGAAACAGCAAAATACAAGTCGGGCGCCACACTTTGTACTTATGATGTGACTTGTATCACATAAGAAAATAGGACGCAAGTAATGGAGCAAGTCTGTGGCCTGAAGGGGCATAAAAAAAAAACTCAGCGGCCGCGAAATGAAAGCCTTTGATGCAGCAGGGGGCGAAGCGGAACCCCTTGAAGTGAAGCTGCTGGCGGCACCACGCTGGGGAAGTAACAGATGGCTTGGATGTGAAGCTCTTGGAGGCAGGCGGCTCGGACAAAAGCTTGTGCACGAGAGCCCATGCACTCGTGGAAATCCGCTTTTTTGGAGAGCTTAGTTTAACTCTTGGTTTCACCGCAATAGACTCGTCCTATTCATTCCTGCGGAATGGAATAGGCCGAGACCTAAAAAGGGAGGCATTGGGGTGTAAACCTCTAAAAGTCCATTCAGGTTGTATGGACTGTCTGTTTTTCCATGTACCTTCATCAAAGTCTTCGTCTCAGGCTCTTTCCACTATCTTTTGTACAGTAATGTTTGTATTCTAACTAACAATGCCTGTGAATACCTGCAAAAAATGTTGTGCTAGCAGAAAATGGAGCTTGGTGAAATACAGGCCTACATTATAAGGTCAAAGTTGAATATTAATTTCAAAGATACACATTTAAAATGTGTGTGCATATTCACACAAATGTATATACGTTTCTAATACATTGTATTCAATTTAATTTATGTGTGTCATACAACAAATCTTTATTTCAGTTGAGCATAAGTATGACGAAGAACTACATTTAAACGCATACATTTGTAACATTATTGCACACATTACATACACTTTGTCGTTTCAAATAAGATCACATGTTATATATACACGAGGAAGGTTTCAATCACAGTTGCAAGTCATTATATGTTAATCACACGTTATAGCACGTTTAGGAAAGTTGAATTTCTTCTTAATAGTAAATACATGATCTACTAAGAGAGGATGGTTCTTAAATGTATTAAGACTTCACTAAGACAACTTTATTTGCACAGTTAAACACAGTCTAGTTAGTAGATTCTCTATTTCTACAACAATAAACGCACTCTTTAATAGTAATGTCAAGTGAAATACTTTAATTATCATTGAATCAAGTAAGAAACATGCTAAGTACACGTTCTATTAACATTTTCTGTCTTAATGAATGAAGTGTAAAGAGTGGGCACCTTTGCTCTGCAGCACATGTATGAAGTTCCTGAATATTCCTACCACATCCAGAGTCACCCAGTGTTCTATCTTTTCCCCGTCATATTGAACCTCTAGACAGACCCCCTTGGGACTCTAATTGCTGTAACAGACCAAAATTCACCAATACTCCGCCGTTATTGAACTCTACTTGAAAGGGAAATTAACGCCTCAAATGCTGCCTGCGACAATGCATATCACTACTTGGCATATAACTACTTTGGGTGTATATATCTACAAGGTATCTTTCACAACACCGATGACAGTTGCTTATTTATCTTGAAACTAAATAGCCTATAACATCGGAAGTCACTGCATCATTTTTATATCATAATAATTCTTCTGATGTTATTTTGACCGTTTTTGGTCAGTACCTTTATGTTATAGTAATGACCTCTTTTAATGAGTGTGATGAGCTACAGACCCAAAGTGCAATCGGGAAATATTAATATTAAGTAATAACAATCTCTGAAACTAATTATTTCACGCATTTCTGTACGGAATAAACTGCACAGGAAAAACTTGAGAAAATACACTTTATAGGGTGTTTGTTGATTGCTCCAATATGAGGAAGCTCACTGTCATTGTCGGCCGTTCTGAAGGAGCAAACACAGAACAAACGTGTCTGCTGCTCGAACCTGTCTTAGTAGTGCAGCACTGCCACCTAGCGATGTGTTCTAGATAAGCCACACATACGACCGAAAATAACAAGACACGAATATCAAATATTTAGATTTATGGAATATTACATTTTTAAGTTAAAATTGAGCATTTGTATACCCTTTAGACTCTGAATGGGAACGCAGCAGCAGCTATTGAAATCTAGCCTCAACAGCCAATCTGAGTGAAATTTCGCCCAGACAGATAGTTTACATTTACTATACTATTCACAAAAGATTAAGTACATTACTTACAGAAAATGTTCAATCTATAAAAAAAGAAGCACATTGCTTTCGAATTTTCAGCATGCAAACAAATAATACTTCTGCTGCTTTTCCTAACGAAATTCTAAATTTTTTTTTTTTTTTTTTTTTAAAACCTTTATTGTGCATCAAATCAGTACAAATACGGGCCTACAACCTTCCGGCCGGCCACGCTAACAATTGAGCATCAATGCAACTTTACGACGACACAGCAATATCTTAGTCATAGGCAAGCATTAAACGAGTTACACTGTAAGTACCATATTACCATGTCTCAGGATCGGTGAAGGTTAATTTTAAGGTTTTCATCGCAGCAATGAAGTTCAGGTCGTACTACTCCGTACTAACACAAGCAAGAAGAAGAGAACTAGGTCCATGTAGGTGGGACTCGACAACAAACATCCATATCAATCAGAGCGACTCGCAACATGCAAGTTCCTGCCAGAGGACGGCCACACAGTATGTATACCCCAAGAGAGGACGCAGCATCCCAACCAACACCGCGCCACCACCCATCCCCCAGTCTGCCTAACACGGGCCTAGGAAAGAGGAAAGTATATGAAAATAAAAGGTACCATAGAAATAAACACCAACTAAAACGTACCCCCCCACCCTACACACATGCAGAGGCTACGGCCTACCCCCCCCCCCCCTAGCAGAGTGTTTCATCTCCCCAAAAAACCCGAAATGTAGTGAGAAAAGGGAAATGGAGAAGAAGAAAGAAAAGGGAAAGAAACGAAAGGACGCACATTTCACATAAGACCGGAGGAGGGCCAGTCCAGCATGCCCGATGCAATGAACACACGAATAGCAAAGTTACCCACGGCCGCCCGACCCCAGGCCCCGACCCAGTACCCAATCGATCTGTACCTCCAACAAGTTACGTCCACAGTCCCGGTCATACACATAGAGAGCAGCAGCATGAGCGAACACATCATCAACCCTGTCCCCTTCGAACCGGCGAGTCAACAGGGTCCAAATCCAGATCAGCCAACGTGGATGGGAAGGGCTCCGGTGAGATCCAGTGCAGGAGTCGAGGTGCTTGCGACGGGGCAAATTGTTTAGAAGTTCGATGACATAGGGCACAAGAGTTCTTCACGGCCAAACCAAAGTTCGCACAACTGGGCGCAGGACCAAATGAAAGTTCCAGCGTAGCAGCCCGGCGGGGTCCAAGCGGCGAGTCCAGAATGATGCGAGGAAGCATGTCGCCAGAGAACAAAGGAGAAAGGCAGCATGGCGTCCGAGGCCCGAGCGACGGCCCCAGCGAAGAAGCAGCGCCGCCGGACCCTCCCGAGGCAGAGCCGAGGGGCACCACGGCAGTCATGGAGGCGTGCCCATCCATCGCCCCGGTACACTCCAGAGCAAGTGATCCACCGTCAACCGGTGGAGGATGTGGCGCAGTGCGCAGAGCTGAGGGGCAATCGTGACCAGCTGGAAGGATCTCGGTGAGCCGGGCCCCCAGATCGATAGTGATGACACGAAAGGCCATACGCAAGTCCACAAGTGCATCTAGGACATCTCGCAGCCCCAGCGGAGGATCCAGAATGGGAGATGCGCAACTGGCCACCATCTTGTGCGCACGGCTGTGGAGCGCCTTGAAAGCAAGCCTTACTCGTCAGCGAGCCGCCCCCGACAGGCTGTGCAATGTCAGCAAGGCACAGCTGGCACTGGAAAGGGAATGCAACCGGTCAAAAGGGGGCTGCATAGATCAGGGAGCCAGCAAAGCAGGGAAATCCACTGGCAGATGCAAGAATGCAGACGCGGAAAATGGCGTCCGCCGCGGGAGAGTGCAACAAAGAAGCAATCCCGGCCCTCATCCAGCGAGGCCGGGATACAATGAGTGGAGGCGACACAATGTTGCAGGGAAGGCGCGCTGGGCCGCCAAGCCGAGGAGAGCCCAAGCCGAGGAAAGCTGCAGTGGGAAAGCCCAGCGCCTGCCCGTGGAGTCAGTCCACCGGCACCTCCCCCTCCGCCGCTGCCGCCGCTGTTGTCGTTGCCGCCGGCCGTCTCTGCACTCGATGTCCCTGCTGTGGCCACGCAAGAGGCCGGGGTGGAAGCGGAGGCTCTACACCCCCGGGATCGCTCCGCTTTCGCCGGAATCCGTCGCAGCAGGAGTAGGAGCGTCTCCGGGGTAAGTGGGGTTCGCGAAGGTGCAGGATTAGGGCCAGGATATCAGGAAAAGGCACCCGGGTCGACGGAGCCGAGGCGCTAGGCGGCCATCTCGGCTGCTGGCTAGGCTCCTCCCGAAATTCTAAATTTAAAGCATGATTACATTCTAAAAGTTGTTTTTACATCTGTTAAGCAACTGTTTTGAGCGTATAATAATGCGAATACAAATCTTATTGCTAATGCTGTTCAATCTTTGTTCCTCCAGGTTACTACATACCAATATTTCAAAGAGACGCTACCTTCACATTGTGGGCAGTCGGGTGGCAGGCAGTACCTTTTGTCTTTGATGCCAGGCTGACAAGGGACTACTATACGAAAGAATGCATTCAGGTGCAGGGAAATCATGCCATGCTTCCTCATCTTCGTTAATTAATTTTACATCTTGTATTGAGAGATCAGTGTAAGCACTAGCACTAGGACCCTGATTGAGGACCCAATGTTCGAACATACTAGTAACATCGGAAGGCAGAAGAAGGAATGATGAAGCAGAGGGTGCATATATGGACAGCACCCTGCAAGGGTATGTGGTAATTCTCTGGTACTTCTGTATTTTTCTGATGGATTCTGGAAAGCTCTTAGAGAAGACATCTCGAATCTTCCTACCCGAATTCCAGGGAAGGTACATGATGGATCCTGTGTCAAACACTCAAACAAACGACACACTGATCTAAAAGATGTGATGGGCATCTTCCAGGAGGGGATTAACCTCTATTTCAGTTTCTATCTCTGTTGTCCTTACCTGCTGTGGTCAGGTATGGGATCTCAACAAGAGGCTCACCGACAGGCAAAACGCAGGCTGCAACTGCACTTAGCTTTCGGAACACCAGTGCCCGTCACACTCAAGGACCTGGGTATGGACAATTGTGATTCCTTTCCTTAATTCCTGGAACACAGTTTGTACTTTTACTTTTTTTTATTTCTTAGACAATGTATTATTACGCTAGCATTGTGAGGTTTTTAAGGTCCTCACAAATGCCTCTGCTATGTAACATAGGTATTAACAAGGCATTAACATGCTGAACACTCACTTTTGGAGTTAAGCGTTCTTCCCCATCTCTTTTGAGATTTACATTTCTATCCCTTGTGGACATTATAAAATAATGGAGGTTCACCATGAGGTAGTTTAAGTTCATCTCACTTTCTCTCTGCACTCATCCACACCCACTACTACTCTCCCAGGAACATCCATCTGAAATAACTCACCTAAGGATCGGTGAGAGTTTTCATCCTAAAAGGAATCAAACCTTTGGAACAACAGAGACAGTCCCTTCCTCCAGCAGGCACAGTGTTGTTTCTACTCTATGGACCATGCCTAACCCATGATTTATACCTGTGGTTATCACTTTAATTCCAAATGTAATTGGATGGCCCTGGATATTTTTGGTGCCACACAAATGTTAGAGGGTTAATCTATTATTAGATCATTATTATTGTTATCTCTATTTGTTGAAACTGGTACATTTGTTGCACTGTTGTTATGAGTATGGTTGGATTCCTGAGCTTCAGGATGTGTTGGTATGTGAGAGAAAGAATCTTTTGGTATGAACATTTTTTCATGAATGTGTGAGTGAGTGTGGCGTGGGACATGATATTTGCTTATTTTATCAATAAGATGTTAATGAAATACCAACACATTTTGATATGTTTCTAAACTTTGTATTGTGACGCCTTTGTCTTGTGGCCAGCTCCCTGGGTACATATATTAGAAACTTATAGCGCGTGTTATTTATTGCGGTGGAGAATCACAGAAAAGGGTAATGTTTCTGCCAGGAGTTAGACGTTGCAAGTTATTAGGTTCCGCCCACTCTTTCTAAATTTCAGAGCTAATGCCGTGCAACAAAGGAAGTCTAGGATCAAATTAGATACCGGACACTATCTACTTAATGCATTAGCTACTAATGATGTTGCAGGAGTGGTTGAAGAAGATGAAGGCATAGGCACTTACTGAAGAACTACATTTTAACTACTATGTGCCATAAGCTCTACAAGGAACTAATTCCTCAGTTATATCCACGTGGTCTCCTGTATTTTTTCTCAGGCTGATGTTCAGAAAGAAATACACGAAGAGGACCCAAGCAGTATTTTAAGAACAGCGAGTATAGTCTCCTAATGCAAACTCACAGCACAAAAAATACTCTGGTCTTTTAACTGGCAAGCTACTCAAAACAGAGATTCTCCTAAGAGTTCCCAGAAATTCTAAAGATTGTATTAGTTATACTTAGGTTAATGAAATGCCCCAATATTGCTACTGAAGATGAGATTCAGTCAGATCCTGGTAATAACGTGGAAATAGCTCGAAAGTGTCTAATCATCTGCAATCTTTTAAGGTTAGAGACGTTGTCAGCTTACACTGCACTGTCCTTCTTGAGCGACGTCATGGTCTTGATGTTGGCCCTGCACGAATGTAAAAAGTGCAGACTGCTACTGGTGCTGACAGAAATGCAGCTTCTGATGGCTTCAATGGTGTGGAGCAGCTGTTCTCTCAGCGGTGATAGCTAGACGCCAGTACAGGATGACAGCATGGAAAGGGACGCTTTTGCCACACGAGGTAAGGGTGATCTTTGGGGACCACGGCTACGTTTTTACGTTTTTACCTTTGGGTTTAACTATCATATTGAAGCAGAGCACTCTGAGTGTCTATTCATTTTCATTTCATGAAGCTTTATTCGGTGCATTAAAAGAACAATGACCATAAAAGCACATAAGCAAAATGATTACATAATTATACAGATAAAACAGGATTAAAAAATCATGCTTTTCCTAAGCTGCATTGGCTTACATAAAAACGTGGCAATATAAAAACATTTGTCCGGAGAATTCAATTCATAAATCAGTTCCATAGCATCATCAACATTAAAAATAGCATATTTTTTAAAAATTGGTTTTAGATAAACAATCCTCAAGTTCATATAGAGAGTACAAATTAGCATAAAGTGCAGGGTGCTCTGTTTCGAGTGACCATCGCATGGGCATGGTCCAACTGGATGCTTTTTTAATTGTGGGAAAGCCACCAATCCATGGGCCAACCCAAGTCTAAGTCTAGTCAGAACAAACCTATGTGCTGGTCTGGTTACCTGGCTCAAGTACAATTGGGGTGTCTATTTCAGATCGACATTGGACTACACACACTGAAAATAACGAGGGGGTGACCGTTCGTTCACCTTTAGGTAAGATGGAGACCCTGTCCCATTTTTTAATCTCAAGTATTTGGCTTATCGTCTCAGCCGAATATTGACTGTATTATGTAATCGTTATTTCAGTAACTCTCACTGGCTACGTTTTGAACTACATTCCTTGGAAACCGGGGTATGTTGTCTTAAGTTAGAGAGTTCTTCTCAGTTGGTATATGCATAAGTTTACTGCACATTCCCACATTATTCATACATTTTCATTCACTTTCAGCATCCTGTCGATTCACTATCTTTTCTCGATAACACGCCCAGTAGCGTTTTTAGGTCAGGTTGGACCACAGAAGGTACATATACGTGTGGTGTAGGGTCATACCACTCACGTTGGATATTTCACACTTTGTAGTTTTCACGACTTGTTTTGGTTCTCCTCTTTATTCTTTATAATGGACTTATCACATAACACATTGTCACGGTGCTCCATGTTTTTGGCTCTACCTTACTATTTTTCTATGACTATTTCATTATAATCTTTTTTTCTGGTGTTGTCGTTCTGGAGATTGTAAATACCTACAGCCATATGACTATTGCTGATTATCATCTGTACTGTATCTCATGATTGCTATAACTGAGGCAACTATATATCTTTTGTAGATTCGCTACCTGACTGACTCCGAAGACTTGGAATTGAAAAAACTTTTGTTTTTGGTATATCTATACCCCTGACGAAGGGTTCAGGTTGAACCCGAAATGCATTGGGTTGTTGATGATTGTTTTTGGCATTTAAATTGAAATGATTCTACATGCCTTTCTTGAATACTGTGAAATTTATCGCATCAGGATTTTGAAAAGCTTTATTTTGTGTTTTCATTTGTATGATTCATTATATTGTGACTCTTGTGCAATTATGTAAGTAAAAACTGAAGTTTATTGTTTGCGTAAGGTTTGTTTACTAATATTCAGGCCTTAGTGCCCTTTGAGCTGTGCATAGCTTCAGTCCCGGGTTCCCTTGGACTCACATTACATACAGCATGGTAAGGGAGGCATATCAGAAGGATCCTTTATACAAACTCCTTTTTCTATGTCAAAAGCTGTTTGGTCTGAATTTTGGAAGGTTGGATTACCTTTTTGGCTGAGACCCCTAATGCCAGATGGTAACAATCTATTCAGCAAGGGGGCGCATTCCCCACAGGCACACCAGAGGCCTTGTTACTTTTCTGGTACTAGGGTCTGTGGTAGAAATTTATCCCAGCCTCTTCGAGGCAGATGCCTGTCACTACTCAGAAAATAACTATTTACTACTCGCTCTTCCACCCCTACCTTCCAGTGGCAATAAGGTGATTGTCTTTCTGCCAATCGACCGGTAGGGTGCTCCTCTTTTAGATACTTGGATGTTAGCATCACCTGAGACATATGAAGCATAAAATGCTCCACAAATCCACCTGACCTTGTGCAAAACTGTCGGAGTGGCACAGGGATCCAAAAAGGAAAAAAAGCATTGTCTCGGGGATCTCCATCACAAAGGGAATAGTCTTCCAGTATCAAGAAACTTGGATAAATGGGGTGTTCGCCAGACTCTTCTTGGTTCTGAAGCTAGATCAAGAACCGTTGTCCCATTATCAATGTAACAGAACTGAACAGCTTCATCAGAAGCATATCTTTTTTGGATGGTCTTTCTTGAGGAGAAAATGCTAATGGCGCCTCTAGGAGTTTATTTGATATCAATAGACCTGCAGGATGTTTACTTTCACATCCCTTCATCATCCAAATTCTATGCTGTGAGGGATTCTCCCGACTGCGCCACTTCCAAAGACTGCCCTATGAGTTACCATCGGCTCTGAGGGTATTTACCAAAGTGCAAGCTCCACTGGTAGGACTGCTATATGCCAAAGACATTTTGTTACAAACATATTATAGATGACGGGCTGATTAATGGCTGAATAATGCTGTACCTGTCCGCTTCACCAACCTCAGAATCACACAAATTTGGTCTACTGAAACATTTTGGTTGAACTAATAACTTCAAGATGTCCTGCAATTTTATAGAACATGGCCTAGAAACAGGGAGTCCTCACTCCAAGGAATACTAGACATAGATCCCTGTGGCTCTGGGATCCGAATGTCTCTGCAGTGGCAAGCCCTGTGTGGATCTATGCTAACTTTGAGAGCTCACCTGAGGGATCTCCTGGGATTTACCTAGGTTCTCACCTGTTGCCCTTGAACTTCAACCACAGATATGCAGCCACATTGTTAGTGGTTATTTGGGCTGCCTCTCCTCAGAATGCACTTCTTTCAGCCTTTTGCACCAGGAGAAGTGCACAGGAAGCATGGGTGGCACACACCTTTTTTTCAATAGCTGAAAGGCCTGCTTAATTTTCCTCTGTTTCCTCCACTACTCAGGGAACATACATCATAAAAAAGTATATGAGTGGGCGTGGCTAAGGGGCCGAAGAAGATGGACGTGTGAGCTAAGAGCTCCTTACTTACCCCAGTAAATCTCCTGGTTTGAGAGCTGCAGACGATCGCCCAGGAGCCAGGTTCTGTGTTGACTGGCCTTGGGAGCTGCAGACAGCAGACCTGGCCGAGTGCGGACCGTCGTTGACGACTGGAGGGAGAGAAACAAAGAGAGCCTGCTCCAGGCGCCACCAAGATGGAGCTGGGATCGGCGATTTGGCGATAGTAGAGAGCTCGGAGGTTGAGGAGAGCGGAGCTCTGAGAGTTGAGAGGATACGACGGATGGCTGGAAGCTGTGCCCAGACTACTGCTGGAGAATTACCTGAGGTCAGAGCTGAGAGGGGATGGTGGACTACATGACCCATGGGAGTCCGACAGCTGGAGGAGAAGAATGAGTAAACAGCGGCTGGTGGTGTGCTGAGAGGAGGCAGTTGGGCGGGCGGTGATAGGCCCTGCTGAACGGCAAACCTTGTGAAGATCGGGGGAGCTCCCGTTATTGTGGACCCGGAGGGCGGCAGCGCTCGACAACTAGAGCGCAGAGGGAGCCGCCATCTTGGAGGCTCAGAAAGGGGACGCGACGGGGGACTGGTGGAGGTGTCCCACTGAAGTTGCCTGGTTCAGCGTAGCTCCGTCGTACGTGCCTGGCTCCGTTTATATGTGAAACCAGAGGACTCTGGGCGGGGCGCGCTGAGAGGGGGCCACGGAGGCGCACAGCTCGAGTGGACTGGATTGACGGTAGGGTAACCCGAGGGAACTGAAGGTCCCGGCAGAGTGAGAGTCGGGCAGCAGTGTGGCCGAAGCCTACGCTGAGGAGCGGAGTTCAGCCGGGGGTATTGTGGAGTCTGTTTCCTTAGGGGCTCCGGTCGGCCATATTACTGGGACACCCGAGGTGAGGACCCGGTCGCCATTTTCGCTATACCACTGGTAGGAGGACATAGCGCTGGGGGGCAAGAGATAGCGAGCAAGCGGAGGTGGCTGGGGGGAATTTCCCTCCGGAGCTGGCATTGACGTGGCACACCTGATAGTTGGTGCACTCAGGCTGGACAGGGTGCTGCATCCCTTCTATTATCCTTGGTCCAATGAAACAGGATTAGGACCACAAGGGGATCGATAGCACCAGAGGAGCTCCTGGCTGGGACAAACTACCTTCTGCTTGAAACTTTGCAATATTGCCAGTGGGCGAAGAGTGAGGTCGGCAGGAGGGGGTGCATCTATTTTGGAGTGCCTGGCAGACAATTCATGTTCAGGAGGTCCAACAGTGCGTTTGGGAGGAGTGTGGATCCCGGGGGCAAGAAATCCTTTAGGCAGGCCGAAGCGTCCTAGTGTTTGTTGCACACCGGAGGGGGGACCATCTAGGGGAGCTGCCCATGACGGGCTTTGAACGTTGCAGTTTTTGTTGAGGCTCGGGACTGGACTGGGAGGCAAGGAGCACGACAGGGAATGGGGAAACCATGGGGGAAACAGGGGGGTGCGTCCCTGGACACCGAAGACTCAGCAATGGAACATGGGAAACATGAGGCAGCGGAATCGCCGCCTGGGACCTTGATGCAACAAGTGGATCAAATATTGCAAGCCATCACCGACACAGGAGCTGCCCTTCAGCAGGATATTGTGCAAGTGGCATCGGGCTTGGGTCTTCTTCGAGCAGATCATGTTAAGCTAGCGGACTGGGTGAAGAAGGCAGAGACGACGTTTGAGACCATGGCGCCGGCGCAACGGACGTTGGAAGCCCAGATAGGGGATGTTACTGACAGATTACAGGCCCTGGAAAGTAGGGCCGAGGACGCTGAAGGCATAAACTGTAGGAACAATGTTAGGGTGGTGGGGCTGCCGGAGTGAGTGGAAGGGACTAGTATGATGGACTACCTGGAACATTGGCTACGAACCGAAGTGGCGCCGGAGGGCCTTTCTTCATTCTACACCTTGGAGAGAGCACATAGGGTGCTGGCATGCCCACTGGCCCCAGGAAGGCCCCCTAGATCGGTGGTGGCACGATTTCTGCTTTATAAAGATAGGGACCTGTTGTTGGGCAACGCCCATTCATTGGGTCCCTATAAGGTGGAAAATGGCTCTGTGACTCTGTTCCCAGATTACACTTTAGAAGTACAACGACGTCGAGTCTCTTTCTTGGCTGTTAAGAAGGCACCTCAGGACTAGGGACAGCAATATTCATTGATGTTTCTTGCATGCCTGAGAATAGTAATGGATGGTAAAACATATTTCAATGATACCCCAGAGGAGGCAAGGGCATGGCTGGAGACTTACCGTGAGGGTCCGGGAGAGGCAGGGCGCTGTGCGAGACAACCTGGTGGGGACCACGTCCTCGGAGGTCGCCGCATAACCGAAGGCACCGCCCTGGTAAGAGAGGACCCGCGGAGACCCAAACGGAGACAGAGTGGTCGGCAGCGTTGAAGGCCATCTCGGAAATCTCTCAAGAAAGGCTTTCTCAGTCGGTGATGGACACAGAGTCAGAGAAGGGTTCGGAAGGGACAGACTCGGATGGGACTGAAACTGGAAGTACTGCTTTGCTGCATGTTACACCTGGGACAGCAGACAAACTTGTGGATGCTTAATGAGATGGTGGAGAACTCTGATAATTATTACACGGAACTGCAAGCTGTTTTTGCCTTTGCCCTTAATTGCATGATGTTTGCTCTTATTTTACAGGGGCATTGGCAGTTGGTAGGCCCTGGGGATGTTAGTTAGTGTATTGTGGCGGCTCTCACAGTACACAGTAATGCTGGTCCTCGGAGGACTCAGGACTACATAAATAAGGGGGGTAGGGCATTGGGGGAGGTGATATAGTAAGTCAGGTCTTCTTGGCCCTTGGCCGCCTCCCCTGCTGTTTGGGTTGTACGTCCTTGGTAGATACTGGAGGACATAGTTTGGGTTTTTAGGTTTGGATGGGAACTATAGAATTAGCGCCTGTTCTGGGGGAGGGGGGGTTTGGGGAGTTTTGGGGTGAGGATGTTGGGGAGGTGGGGTGGGGTTTGACTGGTGTGACTGATGGGAGTGAGCTGTCCTGCATGAGATTTCAAATGCAATATGGGGACGTTACCTGATGTGAAATGTATTACATGGAATGTACGAGGGTTACATACAATGTTGAGACGTCATAGGGTGCATGCTTATTTGCTGCGCAGGGAAGCCCAGATTGCATTTCTCCAGGAAACACATATTAATCGCTCTGAACGATTGGCGCTGCAGCACAGATGGATAGGGCAACTTTTTTACACAACATATTCAGCTTTTGCCAGGGGGGCTTTGATATGGGTTAGGGCAGGGGTCCCCTTTCAGCCAAAGCGTCATCTGGTGGATCCAGAAGGAAGGTTTGTGATGGTAGCAGGGTGCCTTAACGGGAAGGATGTGACTTTGAGTAGTGTATAAGCCCCAATGTAGATCAGGCGGCCTTTTTTACCCACCTGTCGGGGAGGTTGGCTCCATACATGACCGGTTCAGTAATACTGGCGGGCGATTTTAACTCCATAACGGACACTGATTTGGACAGATCTCACCCACCATTGCCTGAAGCGCCCAGCCATAGATTTTCCAAAATTAGACGAGACTGGCAGGATAGGTGGGGGTTAATTGATATGTGGCGTGCGCAGCACTCTGGGGAGCTGGATTTTTTTTTCTACACTGCAGGAACTACATGTGTGGCTGGACACGATATTATGCTCCCCGGATATACACTCGACTGTTGGCCACAGTGAATATCTGACAAGAACACTCTCAGATCATAATCCGCTATTGTTGAGGATTTAATGGGCCCAGGAGAGACCAGCGATACCGGTCTGGGCCCGGTCTTCCGTGAAGAGGTCGGACCGGAATCACGCAATATTTTCTCGAGAACGAGGGTACGGCGTCGACATAGGCAATGAAATGGGATGCATTTAAAGTGGTGGTGAGGGGGTTATGCATCACTAAACTGGTGGGAGTACGGATGACGCTATTGAGGGATATAGAGTTGGCAGAGCAACGCTTACGGACGGCTGAGAGTGCCCGCCCCGAGAACCCGGAGGCGCAGGGGGAAGTTTTAGATGCTAGGGAAGCAGTGGCTGCACAGCTAGAGAGGTTGCATTGCTCCGACCATAAGAAATACTTGGCCCGGGCGCACGCGGAGCAAGATAAAGCCAGCTCCCTACTAACCTGGTTGGCTAACCCGGCCCCTGAGGCACACCTATATTGAATTTAACTTCTCCGACTGGGATCCTGGTGTATACCCAGGTGGGGATTTATGGGTTGTTCTTGGATTACTATAGCAAGTTATATCGTAGCAAAGTACGTGTTACGGGGGGTGACATGGAACATTTCATGGAAGACATTGCACTACAGCAATTAGAAAAGATGCAGGCAGACCTACTTGGACAGGAGATTACACTAGGGGAAATTAGGAGTGCAATTAAACATATGGCACGTAACAAAACGCCAGGCACGGATGGGCTACCTATAGAGTTTAATGTGGTTTACAGTGAAATATTGGCTCCTAAGTTGTTGGCGGTGTTTGTGGAGGTAAAAGAGGTTGGAATCTTACCGGTCTCCACTCGAGAGGCGATAATTTTTCCACTGCTGAAGCCTGGGAAGGATGCTGCTGATAGGATGGCTTATCGCCCCTTATCCTTGCTTACGTCTGATTATAAGAAATTGAGTTTGATTCTCGCAACTTGGCTCATCCCTTATATGACACAATCGGTATATCGCGATCAAGGGGGATTTATTCCAATCCGGACACAGCCACCAATGTGCGCTGTCTGCTTCGTATATTGGGCGAGCGCTATGGGGTATTCTCCTGTGCGGCCGTCCTATCGGTGGACATTGAGAAAGCATTTGACAGTTTAGAATGGCCGTACTTATTCCATGTCATGTGGAAGTTTGGTCTTGCGGAGGCATTTGTGGGGTAGACTAAAATCCTCTACAGATCAGCGATGAGCCAGGTTCGGACGGGAGCTATGATTTCGACCTCTTGCCTGGTGGGACAGGGACACGCCAGAGGTGCTCGCTTTCTCCTTTGTTATTTGCATTGGCCATCGAGCCGCTTGCAGCACATGTTGGATTGAGGCGGCATTATTGTTTTTTTTTTTTTTTTTTTTTTATTAAACCTTTGTTATGCAGCATGTAAATACAATTACGGGCCTACAACCAACCTGGCCGGCCTCGAAATCTGTTTGTAGCAATTACGGCCATCAAGAATTACCTCAGTATTCCACCTCACATCATATTGCATACAATACAAAAAGCACTTCAGCTGGACGCGCCCACCGAGGTAAAGGATCAGTGAAGGTTCATTTTAAATTATATAATGAGAAGGATCATATGGCATACAATCAAGCTAAGGGCATAGGGTGGGCAATGCACACATCAGGATGTCAGCAGAGCTAGTAACCGTTGTCGACTTGTCGGTGCTACAGTACACATATCGGAATGAAGGAATAAGCAATCACAGTTCGCATCAGTCATCGCCCACCCCATGAACGCAAGACCACCTTAAGAAAATACCAATATACCAAAACACAGATACGTCAAGAGGCGTAATACTTAACCTCCATAATGACCCAGAAGAAAGGGAAAGAATAAGAGGACGAAGAAGGATAAGTGAGTGAAGGAAAAAAAGGACCCATAGAAACTAAAAAAGGGGACAAGAAAACAAACAAAAAAGGAAGGACCCCTCCCCTACCCCCCACCCTGCACCCCTGCAGAGGCTATGGCTTACCCCCCCCAGCAGCGTGCCTGTCGCCCCATAAAGAATACCCGAAATATAGTTACAGGAAAGGGAGAAGAAACCCTTTAGGCTGAAATATCCCAAAGTGTTACTCAAGAGAGAGAAAGAGAGAGGAAGGAACAAAAAGGCCGTAGAAATGAAAACACCCCCGGACAAGAACCCCCCCAAGCCCCCACCCTGCACCCCTGCAGATGGCTACAGCCTAAACCCTAGCAGCATGCCTGTCGCCCCAAAAATAAAGAAACCCCTCCCAAAGGTAGGAAAATCCCCCCCCCCGCCCAGCCCGAAGGCCAGCAAGGAAAGAATGCGGAGGAGGGCCATTCTCTGTGTCCCCCGGTCCCCCCTCACCCCCCACGCACGCCATGATTGTACAAAAAGCAGAGCCAATTCATGGAAGATATACACAGAGTAGTATACAGACAAATCGTAGGAGTCCTGGTCACCAGCGTGAGCCCCGTAACAAACACAGTTCTGCCAGCCAGCCATCAGATATCAGTCCCGGTTCAGCAAACAGTTTTCAACCCTGTCCCCGTCTATCCGGCCCCTCCTTGTGCGTAAGCTGAGCAAGCAGTATTTGATAACATACATTAAAGCCCGGTCTTACGGCAAAACGAAGTCGCTCCAACCCCCATTTAGTTTCAAACAATCGAGAACCAACCGTCACTGTCCTGCTAGGCTCGAGCCATATCGTTGGTGTCACTTCACAGCTCCTGCGGCCAAAGTGTGGGCTACAAAGTATCGAGGAAAGAAGCACTGCTACGGTTCGTGGCAATTGCAACGGCCGGGGTTTCTGAGGAGCTGTCCGGTGGTAGTCGTTCGTCCGGGGAGCAGGACACGGCCAAGTAGAGTCGTCCGCACCACACCTCGGGTCAGTCGGTATCTCGGGAGAAGACGGGACACTCCTCGCTGGGGAAGGTGCAACGTCAGCATCATGCCACCGCAGGCAGCACAATTCTCTTTGTCCCAAGGAGGAGGAAATGGCGTCCACCCTCTTCTCCAAAGCCCAGGCGCCGCCAATGAGAGCCAGGCAAAGGGAACCCAGTGCCGCCATGAGATCGTTCAAGTCGGGCTCCTTTCCAGATGCGTGCGGGGCAACACCACAATCCACAACACTCTCCCTCCCAGGCGAGGGTACCTGATGTAGGGCACCTTCCCCCGGCATAGCTAACCTGGCGCTGTTCCGCCCCGTGATGATCCGGTATGGGTCAATGAAATAATAACGTGGAACGGCCCGATATGGCCCGGAACAGTCAGTGCCAGGGACAGTGGGCTACACAACTGGCGGTGCAGGTCGGAGCCCCTGCTGTAGATAACAGGGTCCCGTATCTCAATGTAGGCTGTCCACAAGTCCCGGTAGGGAATCGAAACAATGGCCGCACTCGACAACAAAGAAGGGCAGGGCGATCACATCTGTCCCCAAAGCCGCGGCGCCGCACGGCTCACAATGTCATCCCTCGATGCGGGCTAGACGAATGCCCTATGAGGCGACCGCTCGGAGTCTCAATTAAGGCCTATTACTCCTGCCACCCGCTCACGGCCGAGAGGGTCCCGCTGGTGGCCGGCCTCGCTGCACACTCGGGACCCCGGACTCAGTCCTCCAAAGGCCGGAGAGGCCGAGGGGAGAGTTCTGCATTTCTACCGCAGGTCGGGATCACCGGAGCATATCGCCGGTGTCCCCTGCACTTCATCTCCACAAATCTGCGGCGTCCGCTCAGGATGGGTATCAGGATGTCTGCGTGCTGGGAGAGGGCACCCGGAGCCATCTTGGCTCCTCCCTCCGAGGCGGCACTATTGTTAAAGATGGTGGCGTTCCCCGGTTGTTGTACTATTTTCGGACACTACAAATCTGGCTACCGGGATCCACATTTCGACAGCTCCGTTCCTTGCTTGGGGGTTTTGTGGGGGACTGGAAGATGGCGGGTAACACTAGATATGATGATGCACCCGGGGGCTGATGGGGGACTGGCGGTGCCGGACTTCGAGCTCTACTATTTGGCAGCCCAACTGCAGTGGCTTACCCAAGCAGTGGCATTGGAGTACAGAGGTCCTGCTGGTCCTGAGGGGAAGTGAATATCGTACCATGTATTGTCCTTCACAATACTCCAACAGCGTCTGCGTCCCGGGACGCTCTGTAGTGAGGAGCGGACGCTGAGGCTATGCTGGAACCGGAGCCAGCAAAGAGCTGGAATTGCCCGACCTTATGCCCCGGAGATACTGCTGGGTATGTGCATGGCTTTACCGCATGGGGTGGATTGGTCTGCGTTGGTCGAATGGGAGGCATTGGGAGTGCAAGTATTGGGGGATTTGTATGAGAACAGAGCTCTATTGCCTTATCAGGCCTTGCAAGATAGGTATGATCTCCCACACAGGGATTATTTATTACATTCTGCCCTGGTTTCCGCAGTACAGCGACATTGGAGGGAGGGACTTTCAGAGCCACAGACTTCCATGCCTTGTCAGTATATAGTGATGGCTGCAGCGACCTTCAAAGCAGATACATGTTTATATAGGCACATGGTGGGGGAGGGAATGGAACCTATGAGGGAATTGCAACGGAAATGGGAAGCGGATTTAGTCAAAGAGATCCCCGAGAAAACATGGGCTCAAAGAGTCACGAGAGCGTGGAAGAGTACCAGGAACGCCAGATTTCAGTTGGTTCACTTTTTCATCTTACATAGCGCATATCTCACTCCTGCTAAAATTAATAAGTATTTTAGAATAGATACTGCTCAATGTCCCCGTTGTACTTTAGAAGGGGCTGAGTTCTACCACATGATGTTGGGCTTTCCGCAACTGGTTACATATTGGGAGGAGGTGGTGGACCTGCTCTGCGAAGTCACGGAACGGAGAATTGACTCTGACATGGGTACCTGTTTGTTACATTGGTTCCCGCACACCCCTAAAACGAAGGAGACAAGTAAGTTTTTGGACCTGGGATTGCTGTTGGCCAAGAGGGATATCACAGCACATTGGAAGTCAAGGGTAGGGCCTAGCTTTGAAAGGTGGAAAGCAGAACTAGTGAAATGGGCGATGAGTGAAAGTACAGTTCGGCTTCAACATGCTAAACGAACCAACAATGATAAGGCGCTGGAGACTGCAAGGGCATGGGAGGCATTAGTGGTATTATTGCAAACGCCAGAGGTAGATTCAGATACGGAGTCACCCTTGATTACACAGGCAGGACCACCGTGAAATGTAAGTGCAGTAGGGGTTCCCCTCATGCAGTCATTTTGAGCAGTTGTGGCAAAAGCTTGGTTAGACGTTCAGGTGTCCTGTAGTAATGTTGTTATGATATGTTCTGCTGGGGGACCTAGTAAACTAGACGGTCTAGACGATCAGTAGTTGGAACACACCGGTGGCTATGGGTGGGATGGGTGGGGCAGGGCAGGGTGACAGGTTATTGTGTTATGTTAGAAAGTTAACATGGAACAGACACTCCTGGCAGTTGACAAGGGATGGGCCCGGTATATCTGTTGCAATAAGTTCCGAGGCCAGATTAGCGAGCGACGGCCCTTAGAATGTAAGCACTGTAACCCAGTAATCACAACGACGAACCGTGTGACTCTTGGCTGGGGTGAAGGTTCCCATGATGAGTAATGACTATAAGTAATGCTGGATATTGGTATGTTGTTGTATGGAAAAATTGTAATACAAACATTTTTTTTAAATGAAAAAGTATCTGTAAATTTGAATGCACCATTCTGACAATGCAGAGAATGTTCCCTCTCCTGCGTCTCTTAACTGTGACAAAAGAGCAACATCTTCCTCTGTCCCTATCAGAAAACCCATTTCAGAGGGCCACTGGGCAAGCAGGAGCTACTGGGCCCAACTGTGGGGGGTTGAGGTCATTTATTACTGACCTGCTATTGGTCCCCTACACAGGTATCGTCAGATATGCATAGCAGTAATCTTCGTGGCTGCCCCACCTGGCATATGGATTCGCCAACTTCACTACGCAAATGGGCTATAGCATGATTGGCATGGCGAGGGCGAATTTCAAAAGCGGGCCCCCTCTAACATGCAGGGTTGCCAACCTGAACCTGCATATGGGCAATGACCCAATAAGTGCAGCAGTTGTCTGCAAACACCTTGCTACAGGGATCCATTCACTAGGATCCCTAAACTGGACATTGCTCTTTCCAGCGCTTTCCTCTTCCTCACAGCGGACATTAGTCTTGGCAAGCTGGCAGATGCTGGCTCTCTAGGCTCGAGGGGCAGGTGGTCTTGGATATCCCTGGGTGATGTTCCCTCATCCTGCTGGAAGAATACCGGGCCTGATTTTGGCCATAGGCCGAAGGCTTTCAGAGCTTCTCCTCGCATAGCCCAAATGGCTGCTTCATGGTTAACAATTTTGGGGGCCTCGAGCTCCCCTTTTTAAGTCTATTTCCAGACACCAAATCTGATTTAAGGTCTGGGTCTTTGAAGTTTGTGTTGGGGCTCTACTTCTTTTTAGCCTATTCATATAACTAGGCTACATAATAGGATTAAGCTAAACGGCCTTAGCTGGAACATAGCTGGCCTGAAATCAAAGCTAGATGACTTACTTTGGGTAAAATTTTGTAAATCAAATGTTATTTGGTGATTCCAGGAGACCTAGTCTCTGAATGACATTTTTTTGGATGGATTTACTACATACACTACAAAAGCCACAAAAGAATCTAAGGGGAAACCGAGACGTGGTCTCACCATCCGGTTATCTACCCAATTGAACACAGTCACCCTATGTTCTCCCAAATCAATAAGAACTTCCAAATCTTCACACTTTCTGACGACTCTTGAGAGCTAACCTTAATGAATATATATTTTTTGCTGAGCATGCAAGCAGACTTTTATAGACAATTGAATGAGCTGGAGAAGTAAATTGATATTGTTCAACAACATTTTTCGGCACCTTCATGCTTCATTAATCCACTAGGAAAGCAACATGGTATTATGGTTTGTGGAGACCCGATGACACCATGGCCAATTTGGATGCCCTTCATAATCATGCTATCCATAGGCCAACCTACCCATGAACCTTGTTAAGTCATCGCTCAAGGAGATCAACTTCTCTCACGTCTCTTGCACTCAAAGTTTACCTCTGCCGTTTAAAAATGGCTCTATGCCTTCTGACTCGCCAGCTCGCCACACCTTTTGCTCAGGGGAGCATACAAGGTTCGTAGATTATATTTTGATTCATCTGGACTAATGACAGCTGGTCGATGACCTTGTAGTTAAGAGGAGAATCAGGAGTGATTATGATCCACTGATAGCATGACGGTATAGGAAAGGAGACCGACGGGTAGTGGTCTTCGCAAGCTACAAAAATTCAGGCATCTAACTAATATAAAACGGAGGACATTGTTGCCAATACAAGGGAAAGCTTCCATTGAAGGAGCTCAACATCCTCACTGATTATTGTTGAAATACACCAATATAAAACGTAAAACTCCTCATTAACACATACAAGGAGTTCTCCTGCACAAAATGCACAATATCTAGACCAGTGGGTAGAAATGTGTCTGCATACATCCCGTCAAATAAGTAGGCTTATAACACTCCCAGTTACGAAAAATAAGAGGACACCCGCCACTCACCTGAGAAAAATATATAAAAACATTGGTCCTGATGAAGGTGGTAGTCATGTGCATCCACCAAAACGTATGTTGACCAGATTATGGGAAACTCCTAAAGGATAACACCAAATTAGATCACACTCTAGACCATAGAACCTCCTGAGGCTCAGCCGGGAGTTGCACAGATCGTATTACTTTTTTAAAATTACTGCTTTGTTCTGCACAGAATTTTAAATCACTCACTTGCCTCCTGGCACCAGATTTTCCTGGGCAGGCCACCCCACTTACAGCGGATTTAGCGCTGCAAAACCGAGTCTTGCTTACATTCTCGGCCGCCATCCCCCTCGCCAAGCCACAGGACACGCCCACTTGCGAGGCCACGCCCCCAACTCAGGTATAAAGCGCGCCGACTGATGAGCGTCGCTGTTAGACCATAGAACCTCCTGAGGCTCAGCCGGGAGTTGCACAGATCGTATTACTTTTTTAAAATTACTGCTTTGTTCTGCACAGAATTTTAAATCACTCACTTGCCTCCTGGCACCAGATCTTCCTGGGCAGGCCACCCCACTTACAGCGGATTTAGCACTGCAAAACCGAGTCTTGCTTACATTCTCGGCCGCCATCCCCCTCGCCAAGCCACGGGACACGCCCACTTGCGAGGCCACGCCCCCAACTCAGGTATAAAGCGCGCCGACTGATGAGCGTCGCTGTTAGACCATAGAACCTCCTGAGGCTCAGCCGGGAGTTGCACAGATCGTATTACTTTTTTTAAATTACTGCTTTGTTCTGCACAGAATTTTAAATCACTCACTTGCCTCCTGGCACCAGATCTTCCTGGGCAGGCCACCCCACTTACAGCGGATTTAGCGCTGCAAAACCGAGTCTTGCTTACATTCTCGGCCGCCATCCCCCTCGCCAAGCCACGGGACACGCCCACTTGCGAGGCCACGCCCCCAACTCAGATATAAAGCGCGCCGACTGATGAGCGTCGCTGTTAGACCATAGAACCTCCTGAGGCTCAGCCGGGAGTTGCACAGATCGTATTACTTTTTTAAAATTACTGCTTTGTTCTGCACAGAATTTTAAATTACTCACTTGCCTCCTGGCACCAGATCTTCCTGGGCAGGCCACCCCACTTACAGCGGATTTAGCGCTGCAAAACAGAGTCTTGCTTACATTCTCGGCCGCCATCCCCCTCCCCAAGCCACGGGACACGCCCACTTGCGAGGCCACGCCCCCAACTCAGGTATAAAGCGCGCCGACTGATGAGCGTCGCTGTTAGACCATAGAACCTCCTGAGGCTCAGCCGGGAGTTGCACAGATCGTATTACTTTTTTAAAATTACTGCTTTGTTCTGCACAGAATTTTAAATCACTCACTTGCCTCCTGGCACCAGATCTTCCTGGGCAGGCCACCCCACTTACAGCGGATTTAGCGCTGCAAAACCGAGTCTTGCTTACATTCTCGGCCGCCATCCCCCTCGCCAAGCCACGGGACACGCCCACTTGCGAGGCCACGCCCCCAACTCAGGTATAAAGCGCGCCGACTGATGAGCGTCGCTGTTAGACCATAGAACCTCCTGAGGCTCAGCCGGGAGTTGCACAGATCGTATTACTTTTTTAAAATTACTGCTTTGTTCTGCACAGAATTTTAAATCCCTCACTTGCCTCCTGGCACCAGATCTTCCTGGGCAGGCCACCCCACTTACAGCGGATTTAGCGCTGCAAAACCGAGTCTTGCTTACATTCTCGGCCGCCATACCCCTCGCCAAGCCACGGGACACGCCCACTTGCGAGGCCACGGCCCCAACTCAGGTATAAAGCGCGCCGACTGATGAGCGTCGCTGTTAGACCATAGAACCTCCTGAGGCTCAGCCGGGAGTTGCACAGATCGTATTACTTTTTTAAAATTACTGCTTTGTTCTGCACAGAATTTTAAATCACTCACTTGCCTCCTGGCACCAGATCTTCCTGGGCAGGCCACCCCACTTTCAGCGGATTTAGCGCTGCAAAACCGAGTCTTGCTTACATTCTCGGCCGCCATCCCCCTCGCCAAGCCACGGGACACGCCCACTTGCGAGGCCACGCCCCCAACTCAGGTATAAAGCGCGCCGACTGATGAGCGTCGCTGTTAGACCATAGAACCTCCTGAGGCTCAGCCGGGAGTTGCACAGATCGTATTACTTTTTTAAAATTACTGCTTTGTTCTGCACAGAATTTTAAATCACTCACTTGCCTCCTGGCACCAGATCTTCCTGGGCAGGCCACCCCACTTACAGCGGATTTAGCGCTGCAAAACCGAGTCTTGCTTACATTCTCGGCCGCCATCCCCCTCGCCAAGCCACGGGAAACGCCCACTTGCGAGGCCACGCCCCCCCCGCCCTCATCTCCATCTCCACCTATAAATATATGCATCTATAGGAAGCGCAGCGGGAGCGCAGCGGGAGCGCCGAAGGCGCGCCTAAGGCAAGCCCGTCTGCGCTCGTCCGCGCCGAGTCCGGGCCTAGGGCCACCCCCCCTACACCCCTGACTACGAATCCCAAACAGTATAGCTCCGAAAAACTTTTAGAGCTAAGAGTCTTACAAAAGAACTGCAACCAGCACCCTTACCACGCTGAATGCCTCCCGTATACATGCAACCTCTGCAAATCCATCCTCAAGCCCCCTCCACCCTCGGACCAGCGCCATGAGTACTGCATGTTCTTGCTCAACTGTAGGTCTCTGCCCAAGCATAAGAATGAGTTTGCACTCCTGTTAGAGGAGCACAAACCCGATATCGTTTTCCTCACGGAAACCTGGCTCACCGAAGATTCAGACCCAGCCTTGGTTACAGCCATTCCCCCTGGCTTTCAAATCTCCCGCCAAGACCACCCAAAAGGCAGAGGAGGAGGATTAGCTATTGTTCACAAAGAGCAGTTCCTCTGCCGAATCATTGCTGAAAGCATTCCAGACTGTGAAAGCCTAGCGTTTAGTCTGGAGCTCTCGCCGAACAACTGCTTCTCAGGCACCCTCATATATAGACCCCCCGGCCCTCCTAAACAATTCCACATCCAACTAGCACGGATTGTGGCAGACCGTGTCAGCAGCACCGCCAACTTCACTTTGTTGGGTGACCTTAACTTTCATTTCGAGTCCAATGCAAATCACACAGCTGCTCTTCTTACTGACGACCTGGCCGCGTTACAATTACACCAACTGGTCAGCTCCCCTACCCACGATCAAGGGCATTTGCTTGACCCGGTCTTCAGTAACTGTACTAACTTGACAACTAGTCTACCTCTCCCGCTCCCCTGGACCGACCATCTACTGGTCCCGCTTCTATGGCACACCCCTAAACCCCCAGCCACCAAACCCACTATAAGAACAGCCAGACCGTGGTCCCGCCTCCCTATGGAGACATGGACCAAAAAACTGTCCAGCAACCTACCAATGCTTAACGATGACCCATGCATCGCTAACCTCTCTTATGAGGACTGGATTACCAAGTCACTCGACTTTTCTCTACCTAAACGGAAATCCACCACTAAACGCTGTCACAAATCAGCTCCATGGTACTCTGAAACCCTCAGAACCACGAAACGCCAGTGTAGACAAGCGGAAAGGAAATGGCGCTTGGACTCTCTGCCAGACAACAAAATTCAATACCATAAACTACTCAAAATGTACAAAGAACAAATCAAGGCCAGCAAAACAGCCTACTTCGCCAACGAAATTATCTTAGCGAAATCTAAACCCAGGGAAATTTTCCGTATTGTGAAAAGCCTCACCAAATTACCACCCAGTCTAGATGAGACCAAGACCGCAGAACACTGCAATAACATGGCAGATTTTTTCCTGCAAAAAATCACCACCATCTATGAATCATTCCCTGCCCCACCCAGCACCCCCTCTACTTCAAGCAATTCCGACCTGAACTCCTCCCCCACTCTTGACCACTTTGCCCTTCTTAATCTCTCGACTCTTGAGTCCTTGGCAAAAAAAGTCAAATCCGGGTCTCCGGGGGACCCAGCCCCGCCAGACATCATTATGTCAGCCTCGGCTATCACCCTGCCCGTCATAATGGACCTCCTCAACGCTTCCATCTCTACCGGCATAGTCCCGCTACAATGGAAACAAGCCATGGTCCGTGCACTATTAAAGAAGCCCAAACTGGACCCATCGAACCTCAGTAACTACCGGCCAATCTCTCTCCTTCCCTGGATTAGCAAAATCCTAGAGAGACACATCAATAGCCAGCTGATCAAATATCTTGAAAACCACCAGCTTCTTGACCCTACCCAAACGGGCTTCAGACCACGAAATGGTACCGAAACCGCGCTCCTCATGGTCACCGAGGAATCCAGGACTATCCTGGATCAGGGAGGATCAGTGGCAGTGATCCTCCTTGACCTAAGCGCGGCCTTCGACACGGTCAGCCATGTCATACTGCTGGACCGCATGGTAAACATTGGTATAAAAGACAAAGCTTTGTCCTGGTTTGAATCCTTTTTACAGGACAGATCCTTTCGGGTATTCGACGGAACATCCTCCTCTACCAGCAGACCTCTAAAATGCGGAGTCCCGGAGGGCTCTTCATTGAGCCCGGCGCTCTTCAACATATATATGAGGCCACTGGCTGAAGTTGTTCGTCAGTATAGAATTAAGATCATTTCATACGCTGACAACACTCAGCTAGTGGTCTCTCTGGCACAGGAGGCCAGCCAGACCTCGAAAGGAGGGCTCAAGAAATGCCTCGAGGAAATTAAGGACTGGATGTCCTCCTCCTCATTAAAAATGAATAGGGACAAGACAGAGCTTATGCTCCTGGGCCCTGCAAAACCCAACTCCCTTGGCACTATATGGCCACCCTGTCTGGGTACCCCCCCTGCCCCAAAAGACAGTATCAAGAGCCTTGGGGTGTGGCTCGATAGATCTCTGTCCTTTGGCACACAATCCACCAAACTAGCAGCCACCTGCTTTGGCCTGCTCAGAGTGCTAAGGAAGGTACTCCATCTCCTACCGATGGAGGCAAAACAAGTAGCCATCCAAGGCCTTATCCAGTCACGACTGGATTATAACAACGCCCTGTACCTCGCTGCCCCAGAGTACACAATACGGAGGCTACAAACAGTACAGAACTGCGCCGCGCGCACTTTGCTTCAGATCCCTCAACGTCAATCAGTCAAAAACGGACTGAAAAAACTGCATTGGCTACCCATTCCCCAAAGAATTCAATTCAAAGCCTTATGCATTGCGCACCAGGCGTTCTGGAAAACGGGTCCCCTCATCACCCGTAACCTTGTGTCACATTATCAACCCACTAGGAATCTGCGTTCCAACCAGACCTTCACGGCCACTATCCCCAAAATAAAAAAATCCAGAACTGGCGGCAGGACTTTCACCTACAATGCCTCCAAGCTATGGAACACCCTACCCCTCCACCTAAGGAAAAACCCCAATCTTACCTCATTTAGGAAACAGTTAAAAACCTTCCTCTTCACTGCCGTCTGATAACGCCCTGGCTACCCCCTCCTGTTCTGTTGGGTTTTTTTTAGCGCTTGGACGCCCCCGGGCAGCAATCGCGCTCTATAAATCGACATACAAATACAAATACACTCTGATTTATTTAATTCGCTTGACTGACATCTGTGTATATTATAGAAATGAACAGAGGCCCTTCTTTCCCCACCTATTTTTCATGTGTGTGGTTGTTTCATTTGTGAGAATGTGGTGTGCTTGGTGAGATTGGAAGGTTTGTTTACATTGGGGGTATAGGTATGAACCAACTAAAATTATTTTTATCTCCTTTCATGTATTTTATCTGTAAATAATACATTTTGTACATGTTAAAAATGAAATGTTAAAATTGAGACTTTATAAAAAAGAAAAAAATTACAAAAAGATCAATTTGCAAAAAATGAAAAAATTCGTTAATAAAATGTATTACTTTTTGTACAACTTGATATGGAAAAGACTGATTATTGTGGAATAGCCCTATTGATGAGCCTTTGCAGGCCACTAGTGAAATGACACAGGTCGGACAAGAGTACTTATATATGTGATTTTTTTCTTTACCCCTGACTCTTGGACCTAGAAGTATCTAGAGGGGGTGCCTTTCAGCGATATTCAGAAGGCTTAAGTGTGCCAACAAGGACAGAACTAAGCGTTACTCTCGTCCCAGAGCTGCGTAAAAGTTCACTGCAATTAACAAACAAGCATTTACAATGCAATGGTTTTGCCTTTGTTAAAGTTAGAGCTATTGGCATTGCTCTTGACATTATTTTTATTTATGTTTTTTTAACATAAATAAATGGCATTGTCATTTACAATGCCAATAGCTTAATCTCTCGCAAATGCCACACACAAACACCCACAGAGCCCCCCCCACACACACACAGAGCCCTCTACAGACACACCCACACAGAGCCCCCCACACACACAGCCACACAGAGCCCCTCCACACACCCACACAGAGCCCCCCACACACTGCGAGCCCCCCCCCACACACTGCGAGCCCCCCCCACACACTGCGAGCCCCACACACACAGAATGTGTCCTGGGATAGTGCACTCCTCTCGGGGCACAACGGCGTCACAACAGCCCTTGTGCAATGTGTGCCCGCCCCACTGCACGCACATTTTTTCACACTCAGGCGGACACACACGCACAATACACACTCTCACACTGATACTCAACACGTAGACACATATGCAGAGACTAAGAGACATGCAGACGGACGAGCTGACACGCACAGGCACACTCACTCAGCCACACAATGCGCAGACAGACGTACACACATGAAGAAACCCGTACAGACACGCGCACAAACACACAGGCGCATACACATAGTACATACACACATAAGTATGTGCACACATGTATTCGTACGCTCAAAAGTGTATACACAAACACCATTATTCACGGTGCATTCGTAGATGGCTGGAGGGGTGGTCGGCACGAACCTATCCTGACCTGCTTGCAATAAATAAATTAAAAAAAATTTTTTAAAATGGAAAGTCAACTATTGGATTCAAATTTGATTAAGGTGGACTAGCAAATCTGTAATCTCTGAACGCCTTAAAGACCACTCAATTGACAAATGCAGAATGTGACGTGGAAGTTATTGTAGAATTTTGGCAATCTGATGTTTAGACTGGGCATGCAGGCGGGACAAGGTGATCAAAGAAGCGACAGAAGAGCATCTGGACATACAAATTAGTTGAATGAAAATTCACTGGACATATTTTCAATATACCACACAAGTAAGGAACGTTATATTTAAATACATAGAAAGGGACTAGATTGGGTATCTGAAAGTAGTCCCTCACAAGCTCTTAGTGGCATGAACACAGTATGAGGTGACATGGATCCCCACTTGCTTCATTTCCTTCATGCCATTCAAAGCATCCCGAAGGCCATCATTCTCAAATCTTGGGCGGAGATGTCAGAATTGGAGTATTTAAATATTATCAGCTTTCGATCCTGGGGTGCACAATGATTTCTGCAGCATCTACATTACTTACTCAGGTTCCTCCGATTAACATTAATAAAAAGCAACATACATACGTTAGGAAATCCATGTATCGATTACAAATACTAAAAAGCAAAGAAAGAACATAGAGAGAACGGACACTGATGAGCCACTCTTCCCTGAGGTTACCAGATGGCAGTCGCCAAGGACACACGTTTTCCAATAGCATTTTCCTTCGGCATATAATTGTTTCAAAGATAGCTGTTTCAACTAAACTAAACCATGACTACAGCACCCAGAATGCACTTGCTGGTTTGATAAACGCCAAGTAGAAACACAGTCACATATGTGAACACCACTCCACCTGCTCAAAGCACATCATCCGCCTCCACTTGCTCCCTTCCAGCCTCCAACCATATCAACAGTGGTTCAATTTACTTCCTGGCTGGCACTTGAATGACCCCTTTGGAGGGCAGCTGCATTCCCATTGGCTGGCCTGAAACCTAATGATGCCTGACCCAAAGGATGGCAAGTCCAGATGGTGCTGAGGCTGCATAGGTGTTTTTTCACAATCGGTACCAGGTACCATCTGTCGAGAACCAATTATGATGTGGGAGGGGAGACGTTGGGGGGCTCAGAAATAAGTTGTCAAAGCAGTCACACTCAGGATATAAGTATGAACATGTGTGAGGGCTTCTGCAGGTGTAGAACTGTGAAAATTCTCTATTTTCTCAGCAAGACTTTCCAGTCGCGTCTTGTGTCTCCACTTACAGTTTGACGCGGGCACTGCTCATCAACAGTCCTCTATGTTGATTTCTTTAGATGTTGATACTGAGGCTTAGTGTGCTCCTAAGAGCTGGCGTGGGAAGAGAACAGAGCTGGGGCACTTTAAGTTGAGACTGGATGCCCAGGATCACTCAATATGGTCAAACGGGCAAGCAGATTTACAACTCCAGAGGAGCGTTTTGCCACCAAGGCACTCCACCATTAGAACCTGCTGGAATCAGTGCTTAGTTTGAGCCGGGCGGCTCATTTACGGGGACTGAGACTTATTTCTTTTATTATCGTACATTGACACAAACGAGAAAGAAAATATATGTTTTTTAAAGTAGAGAAAAGCATCAACATAGGAAAGGAGGAGGAAGAGAGGGAGAAACGGTGCCAAATGAGGAAAGCAAGGATGAAAATAAACGTGCCAAAGTGAATTAAAACGGCAAGGAGAGTATGCCAGTGAGTGAATGAGGCAAGGAACTGAATCAATACGAGATCGAGAACGGCCTGCCCCTCAAGAACACTTTGGGCACCGGCACTTCTTTCGTTACAAATTAAGCCCTGTCAGGCGGCAGTATTTATCCTTTAGTCTGCCTTCACTAACACCGGAGCTATGACGGCCGGCGGTACTAACGCCGCGCAGAACCTGCTGAACGGTGGCGGAGATCCTGCGCGAGAGGATGGGGGGGCCGAGGGGGGCAGCCTGGCATCCGGGGGGAGAGCGCGCGGTGCCACGGCCTGGGCACCGGCACTTCTTTTTTTACAAATTAAGTCCTGTCAGGCGGCAGTGTTTATCCTTTAGTCTGCTTTCACTAACACCGGAGCCATGATGGCCGGCGGTACTAACGCCGCGCGGAACCTGCTGAACGGTGGCAGAGATCCTGCGCGAGAGGATGGGGAGGCTCAGGGGGGGCAGCCTGGCACCTGGGGGGAGAGAGCCTGTTCCTGATTGACCTGGGAGTAATTTAGCTGCTTACCAGAGTGTGGGCTGAGCTTTGCTGGATGTTTGTGGGTGTCCGCAAAGTTAGGACGTGTGCGTTACATTAAACAAACAAGTTGCATTTCTATTGCATTAATGCCCCCGGGAACGGGAACGGGGCCGGAAGACGAGCCGAACATGCATAAAAAACTGCACGGGCACCAGCGGGAGGGGGGCAGGAACGGGGCCAGAGACACGGAGAGCGAGGCAGCGCTAGGGGGGCGGAAACTGGGTCCGGAGACACGGAGAGCAGAGAGGGGGTGGGAACGGGCAAAAAAAAAAAGCAAGCACTCACCTGGACTTCTTCCGGGTGCCGTCAATGCCGGACCAGATTTGGGGGCGTTCCCGAGGGCTTTTGGCTGATGTAGCGCGACGTCGCCAAAAGCGAAAAATTCTCGGGAACGCCCCCAAATCTGGTCCGAGATTGACGGACAGAGCCCTCTCCCAATGGCTAGCCTCCATTTATGGAGCTAGCCAATGGGAGGAGGGGGCGGATACCCGACCCCACAGAGAAAAACATAAGGTTTTCCTAGCGCATGCGTACTTCGTACGCATTTGCAAGGCAAAACCTAAAAAAAAAAAAAAGCAAGCTAAAAAAAAGCAAGCACTCACCTGGACTTCTTCCGGGTGCCGTCAATGCCGGACCAGATTTGGGGGCGTTCCCGAGGGCTTTTGGCTGACGTAGCGTGACGTCGCCAAAAGCGAAAAATTCTCGGGAGCGCCCCGAATCTGGTCCGAGATTGACGGACAGAGCCCTCTCCCAATGGCTAGCCTCCATTTATGGAGCTAGCCAATGGGAGGAGGGGGCGGATACCCGACCCCACAGAGAAAAACATAAGGTTTTCCTAGCACATGCGTACTTCGTACGCATTTGCTAGGCAAAACCTAAAAATAGAAAGTCCATTAAATGATATAAGCATAAGAGGCCACACTTGGGGCATAACAGAGTCTTAAACTTCAAGCTAAAAGTATTCAATGACTCCTGGAAGTTAGGAGATGTTAGTGACCCAGAGATTGTTCCTAGATTTGAAACCCCAACCAACATGACTCGGAGACAAAAAGGCCGACAATCAGATTCTGATTTTAAGAACACCTGTAATTGCAACATCCTGCATATAGAATGGTTCAACTAGGAGTGCAACCAGTGAAAAATTGCTCTTTCAGATGGCACTGAAAACAAGGCATGACAACCCTGATGAAGAAAACCATTTAAAAGATCTAAGGAAAAAGTATACGTCATGTTAAATATAAAAAAGACAAATAAAAGCAAGGACCTGGCAGGCAATCATTGAAGCACACAGAAGCAAAAACACCAGGCGGTTAGGTGAGCTATTAAGGTGGGGATCACAAGGTATACCAAGACAGTTGGATAGTACTATTAAGTCTGCCTCCTGTTTCAATTATTTTTGCATCATTGTATAATGTTCCTGATCAAAGAAACCAGTGCAGTGAGGGATAATTTCAGGGAATGAAGGATGAAAAATAAATAATGTTTCACGTAGGAGATCCGAGGTGTTATACCACTGAGCGCACTAGAAAGCAAATTAACAACTATGGAATTCTTTGAAAGTGAAGTTTGAGTAGCAATTATCGACCAATCTCCCTACTCGATGCAGTGGGAAAAACATATGCTATGCTTCTGTAAACTCGCCTTGACAACTGGCTGAGTGACAATGGAATCATTAACACATCCCAGGCAGGATTCCAGGAGGGGCAAGGAACAATTGACCAAGCAATGTGGCTATTTATCATCAGCTTGAAGTATACCAGCGGTAAAAAGTCAACATTTTACCAAACGTTTATAGATTTAAAAATGGCTTTAGATACTGCTAGCCATGAGCTTCTATGGCTAACATTATTAGACCTGGGGTGCCCAGGAAAACTAGCCTCTGACATCAATCAATTAAATAGCAAACACACTTCATCAGTCAGGTACGGCCCAAAAGGTGAAATTACTGTAAGCATTAGCATAAATATTGGGGTCAGACAATGCTGAGTTTTAACACCAGCCTTGTTTAATGTTTTTATTAATGATGTTGCTGACTATCTTAGGTCCTTAAATCTTGATGTACCAGTTTGTGGCAGCCAGAAAGTGCCAATTTTGCTCTTTGCTGATGATGTGGTGCTTCTTTCAAGGACAGAACTAGCTAAACATAAGGTCTTGAATGCTTTTGAAACTTACTGCAATAAAAAAGAAACTGCGGATTAATTATGCAAAACAAATTCTCGTAAAAGGGCAGCCCCAAATGGAGGAATGCCTTTAAAATCTACGGAACTCTGTTAGACAGCATTAATCTATACAATCACTTAGGAGTCAGGTTTGAGGTTTGATTCCAAGTTGGTCTGGTCAGCTCAACTACTTAAAGGTGAGGCAACATTGAGCCAATGCATGGCAGTAGAGCTCTGCTTTGCCAAAAGCATAGGGAAACTGATTGATTGTCCACGCCCTTAAAGCCTATGAAGCGCAAGCATTTGCGGCAGTCCCCTATGTTGCAGAGCTGTGGGGCTATAAAAAACAAGCATTTACAATGCAACGGTCTCGCTTTTGCAAAAGTTAGAGCTATTGGCATTGTAAATGACACATTTTTTATTTATGTGTTGGTTTTGAAAACAGATAAATAAATGGCATTGTCATTTACAATGCCAATAGCTGAATCTCTCGCAAATGCCACACACAAACACACAGACCAACACAGAGCCCCACACACACAGACCCCCCCCACACACACTGAGCCCTACACACACACAGAGCCACACACACACACACAGAGCCACACACACACACACAGAGCCACACTCACAGAGCCACACACACACAGAGCCACACACACAGAGCCACACACACACAGAGCCACACACACACAGAGCCACGCACACACAGAGCCACGCATACACAGAGCCACACACACACAGAGCCACACACACACACACAGAGCCACACACACAGAGCCACACACACACAGAGCCACACACACACAGAGCCACACACACACAGAGCCACACACACACCACCTCAGCACTATTAATGTCCAGATAGAAACTATGAGGACCTGGCTGAGCCCATAGTGGCGGCGTAGTTGAGGTCAGGGGGAAGCCTACACTAATCACAGGTAATATCGGCTGCCTGAAAGTACATGAGGGGCGAGGTCAGAAAGATCTGCTGATCCAAATTCCCGGGGCTCCATGCCCATGCTTGTGAGACCAGATTTCACTCTGGAGCCCTTCCAGTGGCGGCGCACTTCCTGCTCGTATCCAGCCTTGCCTTGCCTTTCCCTCCCGCACCACAGTTGTTATTCTTGCTAGTCTAGTTCACCCTCGACCGCCTCCAAAGCTTCTGTAGGCCCGGTCATCGTAGGTTTTGTAATCCGCCATTGCGGTCTCCTCTCAGACCAAGCAGGTCCAGACTGAAGGACCCTCGATATAGCACCATAGGAGGGGCTGCCCTGCGCGCTGTCTGACTGCCGTGCAGACAGCACTCATCACAGAAACAGAAGAAGGACACGGATGACAACCCGCCATGGAGCCCCTGCTGATGCCAAGTTTAATATGATAAGGGCACCCGTTCAAGGAAAAGCAACGTGTTGCAATACCTAAAGTGGTATTGTTTCAAGAAACTAGACAAGCAGTTTAAATTTTTTAATGATGTAACAATGTTTCGCGTGAAGCTTTCAAAGTAATAACTTGTTGGGATGTAAGCTGTTAAGATTGATTTTTCTAGAAAACTACGTGGAAATGATAACAAAGTCTGAATAATTGAAAACATTTGTCTTGAATGAGTAGTATGAGTGTTGTTTCAGATATAGTTACTTGACATTGATATAATTCCGAAATGGCCGACGAAGGAGCATGTAAAAGCAGGGTTTTCAATGTGGTCCATTTTAACGAACACAGAGGAATGGATGTAATACAAGCGCTCGCCATGATAGTTAATTTACATTGATATAATTCCGAAATGGCCGACGAAGGAGTACGTAAAAGCAGGGTTTTCAATGTGGTCTATTTTCCATTTTAGCGCACACAGAGTAATGGATGTAATACAACAAGCGCTCGCCATGATAGTTACTTGACATTGATATAATTCCGAAATGGCCGACGAAGGAGCCCGTAAAAGCAGGGTTTTCAATGTGGTCCATTTTCAATTTTAACGCACACAGAGGAATGGATGTAATACAATAGGCGCTCACCATGATAGTTACTTGACATTGATATAATTCCGAAATGGCCGAGGAAGGAGCACGTAAAAGCAGGGTTTTCAATGTGGTCCATTTCCCATTTTAACGCACACAGAGGAATGGATGTAATACAACAAGCTCTCGCCATGATACTTACTTGACATTGATATAATTCCGAAATGGCCGAGGAAGGAGCACATAAAAGCAGGGTTTTCAATGTGGTCCATTTTAACGCACCCAGAGGAATGGATATTATACAACAAGCGCTTGCCATGACACAGCCTTTTGTCTGTAAGCCCCGTCCTTTTCAGACTGGGTGCCCGGACTTCCTGCTGGCATAAAAGGTTCCTTATCTTCTTTATTGGCCATCTGGACCCATAAAGAAGATAAGAAACCTTTTACTTCAGCAGCAAGCCAAGTAACCCAGTCTGAAAAGGACGGGGCTTAAAGAGAAAGGAGAACGTCACTAGGACCTCTTCTCCAATGGCTGGCCACCGGTTAGTGGGCCAGCCAATGGAGAAGAGGGGCGGGGCTTAACCGCGCTAGTGATATTCTCTTTCTCATTAAATCTCGGCAGCGAGACTGCGCATGTGCCCAGCCTACGCTAGCCGAGACCTAAAAAGTGAAAGGGCTGGCTATGGCCTTAGATGCACTTTCTTCATCACTTTCCTCTGCTTGGTCCTGGGACCTCTGTGGATGTTTTGAGACTTGAGCTGGGTATTCAACCAGCTGAGCAGTTCTCAGTGTTAGGTCCCATCCAATATTGGATAAGAATCTGGATAAAACCAGAGCTGAAACCTTATCTGGACATTATGTGACAGATATGGAAGCAAGTTAAACAAGTTAAATTACCCTGGTTTAATCATGTGGCTAACGTTTTGCAAACCATAGGATGTGCTGACTGCTGGCTTGAGCCACAAAAAAGTATGGAGGATAGAAGAAAGACTGTAACAGAGAGGTTCTGGCAATATATGTTTGTTAATATGTCGGGACAGAAGATAGATCAGCTCTGGAGACTAAAGCCCAATTCTATCTTTTAAGCAATTCTGGACAAACTGTAACCCTCTTTCAAAAGATCATTGTATATCAATTCCAGGCTTGGTACTCTGCTTGTGAAGCAAAACACTAGCTCATGGAAAAGGGTGGAAGCAATCGATCAGCTTGTGCATTTGAATTCGGGGGGCAGAATCTGCTATTCACTTTATGCTGCTATGTACTCTTACGATAAAAGTTTGAAGAGAATACTTCCGTGAACTTTTTATTGCATATGCAACTAGAAAGTGTTTGGATGCTTTGATTGTGTATGAGCACTGATTGCGATCAGATTATTAATCATGTCTCTTCATACAGACATGCTGCCTAGAGAATAACTAAACAATTGCACTAATGCTGTTGTTTAAGGAATGTTTTTCTATTTATTCATTTTATCTGCAAATATTGTTGGTTACTACAGTTGCCTATAATTGCTGTGATATGCTGAGGGAATATTCAACTGATGCGACTTTGCTTGAATGAATTTTAAACATTTCTGAGGTTATCTAACTAGATATCCTTTTGACTAGGTGGAATCAACTTACTTTTTTATAGGTATTACCATTTGAGAGCAACCTAATGATTGTGCACAAGCACTTTTTTGTACAGTTACGAACACTCAGGGACGTACTTTAACTGTAAGCAAGCTTGTTGGTTGGTTCTAAAATCATCTATGTGGCTCAGCAATAGATGGTTTTCTGGCCCCTACAACAGCCAATGTCCTAAGTCTGGTCATTGGCTCATCACTAGCACTTTTATAGGACTATGTATTTTTATAAAGCTTTTTTTATTAGCGATTTAACCTGAAATGGTGATCTGTAATTACTGTCACTTTTGATTAGCCCCAGTAAATTAATTTTTAAAGTATCAGTATGTTTTATTGTATATGTTATGTTTTAATTACTTTAGTATGTTATACAATCTTACAAGTATTTTGATATATATATTGTATGGCCTGTCTAAGACAGGCTCACACAATAAATAAATAAATACTTATGCTTTTGAAGTGCCCTCTCCTCTGCCCTGCCCTTCTGCATGAAAGCAGTCTGTCACTGCAGGAGTGACTCCAAATCTAATAGCCCCACAATGCAGGCCATAGTAGCAACTAGAAGTTTACACCTGAATGTCAGCCACAGTAATATGTGCATCAAAAGGTTATGCCAGGGATCCAGCCCTACTCTTCATGATTTTCTGAGTAGCCCCATCTCCTTCCTGAGATGTGCCAAAGCGCCTTTCCAGTGACCTCTCTCTGATTGAATGAGCTCCCTTTAAAGTGTCCTGTTAGGCCTGGCTTTCCTTCCTCTAGTGTGTGTGCTGTCCCGCTCACAGGAATGCAGCAATCCACATCTGTCTAAGGGGATTCTGCTTCCTTCTCATGTTCCTCCAGTCAGCCCTGGGTCTCTCGAAATGGAACCCAGAATCTTCCATGTATTATACCATTCACAGGCACACATACACCTAGCACATGCATACAACACACGAGTACTGTAACGCGCTACATACTCACTTGAAGTAGGCCACAGGTGAGTTAAGCACACAGCAGAAGACCTTTAAATGGGTGCACCTATAAGACTCACTTCAGTGTAAGAGGTAAAAAGACATGTTCACTTCTTCGGATTACTCCACGGTATGCTACCACCACCCAGCTTGAGCTACAGTAGCCTTGCACAATAATGAGGATGGAGTTTTGGGCCCTACTCAGTCCAAAAAGACAACAGCTCATGAGACAGGCCTATGTCATGGCGTACATACATGATCCATGTTCACCCATGGCAATAAAAAATCAGCACCAGAGATACAGACATTGTTGCAGCTGGTGCACTCAGGGCAGGGGTACACATCCATCACCATGCAAGAAACCTTTCTGTCCAAACAGATGCCCTACCTGAATAAGACTACTCTGAACCAACCCCTAACCTGAAGAGGTTTGGTGGCCACATTGGTAAAACCGGCGGGAAAGTCCTCCAGTATGCCCCTAGCTCAATCCGGCTCTATGCTCCACTACAAAGTCTAATTGCTGCAGAGAAATAGACCATTTCAATAGCTTGGGATTCTCTCTTTTTATAGCTATCAACCACTTCAATGGCTCATGATTCCTTGGCACCACAAACATAGTGCCAAACAAATAAGGGCGGAACCTAAGCAAGGCCCACAATATGGCAAAGCGCTGTTTCTAAATAGCTGTCCAATTCTGTTCTCTGGGTGGTATACTCTTGCTAATAAAGGCTACTGTGGGCTCTGTGTCCTTGTCATCCATATGAGCTAACATCGCTCCAGATACCCTGTCAGAGACATCCATCTAGAAAGACTGCCTGTAGCCAGGTTATTGCAGTACAGGTGCAGTAGATAGTTCCCTCTTCAGTTCCCCAAATGCTGTATGACACTCATCAGTCCATATCGATCTCCTGAACTGCTTCTTGGAGGTTAAGACAGTCAATGGGGCATAGTTTGCCACAAAATTATTGTAATACCAGGCGAGTCCTAAAAAAGCCCCACTTGAGTCTGGGTAGTAGGCCCCTCCCACTCCATTAAATACTGATTCTTGGTATCCAAAGAGCAAATCTTCCAGTTCCCCACCTCATGCCCAAGGTACACTACAGAGGACTGTCCCACCTGACACTTGGGCCCATTGATGGCCAGTTTCGGCTCTTCAATAGTCAATACCTGTTATAGGTGTCTTAGGTGGTCCAGCCATTGATTGCTGAACACCGAAATTTCATCCAGAACTCCTCCAGCCATGTAAGAACATGGTTTATTAGATGCTGAAAAGTGGCAGGAGCATTCTTCAACGTAAGGGGCCTCATCTTAAATTGATATAGACCCTCTGAGGTAGAAAAGGTGGTAATTTTCTTGGCAGCTGGTGCTAAAGCAATCTGACTGTACCCACTGGTAAGATCCAAGGTGCTCAAGAACTTTGTAGCAACTAATCATTCTACAAGCTTATCCACTCTTGGGATTGGTTTTGCATTGGTTTTGGTTACATCAATAAGGGCTCAGTAGTCCACATAAACCAGCAAATCAGTAGACACTTGCTTTGGTACTAGCATCACACGACTAGACCACATTCTACGAAATCTCTCAATGACCCCCAGGACCACCATTTTGGCAACGTGTGCCTCAATGCATCCCAGAACGCGACCAGACATTTTGTACATCCTGGCTTTCCTGGACAGATTATATCCTATGTCTATGTCATGCACACAGACAGGTGCCAACCCTGAAGCCAGCGATCTTTCTACACTCTCTCTGCTGCTCTGTGGTTAACTCAGGCTAACTGAACACCTTCTATTGTGCCATCTCTCATATCGACATGCAGCATGTCAGGAGCTGGCTCACTGTCTTCCACAACTTCCTCTGCCATAGCCATGACATTCACTGTGTAACCTACCATTTTCACATAGAACACCCTCTTAGGTTCTCTGGTGGCACAAGTGTCAACCAAGTTTTTAAACTCATAAACCTTCTGGACTACCTAGTATAGCTCACACCATTCGTCCTTCAACGCCCTGGGACAAATAGGTGTCAGCACCAACAATTCCTGACCTTTCTGATACCCAATCAGAGTAGATTTCTAGTTGTACCACTCCTTTATCCATACTTGGCTAGCCTGAAGGTTTTCCTTTGCCTGTCTCGTGTATTGCACTATGAACTTCCTGAGGCAAATCACATAGTCCACCATATCTTTCTGTGGAAACTCTGAGGTTCCTTCCCCCCTTCTCTAAGGTGAGTGAGCCCTACACCAGGTGTCAATAGAGAAGCTCAAAGGGACTGAACCACTACTGAGGAATCTCTCAGTAGGTAAACAAGAAACATGACAGGCGAAGATCACACTCCCTCCTGAAGTTCTCTGGCAGAGTTTCCATCATGCTCTTCAGTGCTTTGTTAAACTGTTCTTCCAAACCATTTGCTTGTGGGAAGTATTTCATGAAGAAGTGGTATGTCACACCAGCTTGCTCCAACATCTCAAGTAAGAAATGATAAAATTAGTTCTCTGGTCAGAAATTACCGTTCTCATATATTCCTCAATGGTATGGCACTCTTCCTGTGCCTTGCAGAAATGTTTTAGGGTAGGTTCTTCAGCAGCTAACAAACTGCAACTCTGGAAGCGGCCCATACTCCAGCACCTGTTCTGCTTCAGGAGCTGCATCCTACTCTAACTGTGGAGAAGAAGCAATGTCTTCTATGGCCAAAACTTTCCCAGAGTCTGCCCTTTCTTGCAAACTACCTTGTCTTTGTCCCTGCAAATCAGGAATTACCACAGCCTCACTCTGAGACCAACGTGCAGCCTGTGTTCTGGTGAACACAGCTGACGTGGTCCAAGCCATGAAGGCTTCCGGTCATGGCACCAAGCCAGAAGCAATCAAGAATTTCTCAAAAGACATCGGGCACCTTTCTTTTCCCTTACCTGACATCAACCATGGCCGGCTTGCCATTGAGCTCAATCTCAAGCATGGCATGCAGATACTACAGGCCCTCTCGGCTAGCTACCAAACCTGTATATTCGGTACCATGGAGAACCTCCTGAGGCTTAAGGTGCCTCCTCTCAACTATGGTGCGGAAGGTTCAGTATCTCTAAGGCAGGCACTTTCTTACCATTTATACTAACTTCTTGCACAAACCCCATTGTGTGAGGATGAATGTGCTTCAGAGCATCAGAGTCCCTCTCACAGACCTCCATAGCTACTAGGTTGAGCGATACCGGGCCCTCACATGTCCCTTCACCCACTTGTTACATGCTTGCTATCACAGATGCTGCTGGGTCAGGATCTTTTGCCTGACTATCCCTTCTGAAATTACCCACCTGGTGACACTTTGGATTCGGAAGAACTTCCCTGTCCTTCCTTCTCATGATTCGCTTTCCTGGACACACCATTAGCATTCCCATTTTGCATGGGCAATACTCGAGTCACATGTTAATTACTCTGGCCCTTACTCTCCAGTTTGAAACTAGTCTGTGGAGAGTTCCTATCCCCCTTTGGTTTAGAACTGTGCTGTCCTAGGCCCTTGTGAACTTGGATGGTTAAACACTTTCCAGCCAATATTGCAAGCTTCTCTGGATCCCTCGCTGTTAGATCGGACAAATATTGCTTACGTGGGGTAGAGCACTCCTCCTTTAATCTCCGTCAACTGCTTAAGGGACGGAAAGTCCTTGGCCTCTATCCCTCTTGCCCACTCATTCCACTCAAGCAATACTGCATTAAGTCAAGTTCAAATGGAACCCCATGAGCTCTTTTGCAGTCCTGGAACCTCTGAAGGTACTGAGCTAGCTTCAGCCAAAACCGTCTAATGGTAGCTTCATTCAATCATAGACAATCTAGTCTTCCACAGGCATTCTTCCAATGACGTCTGTCCCTACTCATGCAATCGCCCCATTAAGGCAGCTGCCTTAGACACATCTTTCAAGACCTACACCTTACAAGTAACTTAAAAGCTAACAAACCATTCCAAGATGTCCTGACCTTTCACATACATATGCACAAGATCTCTTGGAACTTTGGCCACAACCTGGCATGAACTGGATGTAGATTAATTTATAACAGATGGAGTTTCCATTGTTGTCATCCTAAATTTCTCTTTCTCAAGGCCTATCCTTCCCGCTCCATCTCTTTCTTTTTCCTTCTGTTTCCCCTTCCACTCTCTTTGTTTCTCCTTCATTTCTCTGTTTCTCTTACTTCTCTTGCAATTCCTCTTCCTGGGACCATTATTTTACCTGTCTCTCTTGCCTCCTCTCCTCTTGTACCTGGTGAGGGTGAGATAGCTGTATCTTCTCCCTCTCAAACTCTCCAGCCTTCTCCTCTTGCTCAGCCTTAACCTTTTGAAGAAACAACTGCAAGCTTAAGGTCTCTGCTCGACTCAAGCCACCTAAGGAATTCACTCCTGGAACTGGTGGCAGTGGAACCTTAGAAATTCTAGATGGTGTACACACCAGGGACATTCTAGAAACTAAAGGTGATAAGTGTCTTGTACTCCTGAAGTCCTGAACCGGACTGTCAGCTTTTGGTAGCTGCCAACAATGGCAGACGCTGTGACACCAGGGTTGAATTAACAATCCCATTGGCTTTATGAAACTGTTTGGTGAATGGTTTTAAATATTAATTGTCCATTGTCTTTGGTCTTCTCATCAGGTCCTGCGTCCGGAGTCTTTTCTGCCTCGGGAAAAAAGGAGAACAAGGCAGCTAAGTCAGCTGTTTAATTAAGATTTTGTTTCCTCCATCAATTGATACCACCATGAGTGTCAGTGCTTGGGGTATTGTGTTCACCAACACACGTGAAAAAATGCTTTATCTCTGTAAAGGAGGTTCAATGTGAAGGGGACAGAGGGAATGAAATGGGTGACTCACTCTAATTTTAGCTCCCAGTCGTGCCCCACGGTTTTCCCTTTGCCCAAGCCTGGAGCTTTACACCTACCTGACTGAGCCACGCGCCTCCTGGAGCCTGGCTGGGACTGGTAGCGTATCAGCGGTTTGCTCAGTCTTCTGCTCCCTTGACTTGCACAAATTAAGCTGCTTCATCTGCTGGTCCTGGGGAAGTAGATGTTCCTTCTTTTTTGGCGTTTTCTTCCTGAGGCTGAACAAAGCGTTGCTCCTCTAGTGGCGTCAGCACCTCTTCTGGGCCGTCGGCCCTGGCGACAAACAAGTCCATCCTTTAGGGCCACAAGGGGAACTCCGCCACCTTAACCTGTGAGGAGATAAAAAGCTTATCATTTATTAAGGCGTTAGATGGTGAAGGCCAAGGTAATACGTTCTGTAAATACTCCTCCTTGTCGCTTACCCCTCCCTAGAATTTTCCCAGTTTAGAAAAGGGGAAACCGCAGGAGGAAATCAGTGTTTCATTGGTCCTTATCCTTCCTATAGCGTACTTCAGATTTGTTTGGTTGCAGAGATAAAAACCAAAGCAAGATTCTGTCACTGTTACCCTTGTTACGGTATAGCCAAGTGGGAGGAGCATGATCCATGCATAACAGAAAGGGAGGTCCCTCGAGATAATAGCAAAGCTTTTCTATGACCCATTTGAGTGCAAGGCCCTCTTTTTGGATTGTAGGGTATAGACGCTCTCTTGGGTACCATTTTCTACTAACGTAGACAATCGTTTTCTCATTACCTTCGTGGTCTTCCTGGGAATGAACTGCACTAATACTGACATCTGAGGCATCATAGAAATACCTTGGTATAGTCAGGTGATACTAGGACAGGACTAGTAGTAAGAGCTGTTTTCAATCTCTGGCAGGAGGAGGATGTCGGAAGACAGTAGGAAGAACTGTTTTCTTTAATAAATCCGTGAGAGGATCAGATAATTCTGAGTAACGGGTAATGAATCTCCTGTAATACCCCAGGAACCCAGAAAGGCTCTCACGTCCCTCGTGGTTGTTGGAAAGAGGGTCTCCATTATAGCTCTGACCTTCTCTATCTAGGGCTCTATAACTCCTTCTCCTAGAAAGTAACCCACATACTTTACCTTCTTGTGGGCGAATGTAAATTTTTTGCATCAATGTGCAGGCGAGCTCTTTGTAGTTCTGCCAGAATCAGTTGTAAATGTTTTGAGTGATCGGCCAGTTTTTATTATATACAACAATATAATCTAAATAAGCAGATGAATATCCTGATGATGCTGTAACAGTGTTCATGACTCTTTGAAAGGTGGCGAGGGCACCGTGGAGTACAATGGGTAGAACTGTAAAATGATATAGACCATCAGGGGTAATAAAAGCCCTCTTTTTGTGGTCATTGTTACACAAGGGATCCTGCCAATAGCCCTGTGTTAAATCTATTGTTGTTAAGTACTGGGCCTCACCTAATTATTGTTGTTATGTACTGGGCCTTACCTAATTGCTCAATCAACGCAGCTACCCTCGGTAAGGTTTAACTATCCAATTTAGAAATTTTATTGACGGCCCAAAAGTCAATAAAAAAAACATATGCTACCATCAGGCTTTGGGTACAGTATGATTAGGGGGCACCAGTTGCTAGTAGATGGTGCTATAACACCCATTTGTAACCTTTGGTTTATCTCAGCTTCAAGAGCTTGAGGTCATGCAGCAGGGACCCGGTAGGGGGTGTTAATTATAATGCACTCTTGAGTGGGGATAGAGTAGATAGCGACATTAGTCCTACCAGGTAAGTCCAAACATTTTTTAGAAAACAGTGTCAAAAACTCAAACCGCTTTTCTTTCTCTTTTGGGGAAAGGTCTTTATTTATTTCAGCTTCCCTATTGTGCTCGCTGGGTGTCCCATCTGAGGTACCATTGTCTGTACTGCTCTAGGAGGCGGAACCAACCATTTTTTCAAGAGATTGATTTGCTGTTTCTTGGGAGATATCTGTAACTGACAAGTAACGCAACCTATCTTTTTTGTGATTTTTTTAAGGGCCTTGTCATTCTACTTGCATCTTTTTATGAGAGATAGGCAAGAGTACCAGAACATAGTGTCTCACAGCATATTCCCTTGCCTTTGCCTTTGCTGGCTTCTTTCTAAATTTGTATGGGCCAGAGTACTCAGTTTTCCAATGCAGGATATAAGTTGGGTTGCATACTCCAATAGGGAATTAACTTCATTACCTTCATCTTTCTCTCATCTCCTTAGTAATTTCAAGGAGGGTGCTCTGCATTTGACTTCTCAGAACAAAGAGGGCTAATGGTAGTAGCTGTCCCAATGCTTGCCATTCCCAGAAAACATTTTCTTAGGCAGTAATTTTAAACTCCCATTATAGCGCTCCACCAAACCATCTGTCTGTGGGTGGTAGACAGAGGTTTTCAAATGTTTGATGTCTAGTTGTTTGCATATTTGTTTCATTAAAGTAGAAACAAAAGGGGTACCCTGGTCCTTGATGATTTCTTGAGGAAACCCCATATGTGAAAATACTTCTATTAGGTTTCGTGCAATAGCCTGGATAGTGGTGGCCCTCAGAGGAATGGCCTAGAGATAAAAGGTACAATGGTCTACTATGACTAGTACATATTGGAACCCTTTTGTTGAACGAGGTAAGGGTCCTATAAGGTCCATCGCTATTCTGTTGAAGGGTTTCCCTATTATAAGGAGAGATTGTAAACACAATTTAGGTGGTTGAAAAGGATTCTTCTTCAGGCATATTTCACAGGTTTAGCAATATAGTTTGATCTGGACATATATACCTGGGCAAAAGAAATGTTGTAATAAAGACAGACTTGTTTTTTCAAACCCACAACGGCCAGCCAAGAAATGGGAATGAGCAAAGAACAAAAATTGTTCCCTAAAGTCGTATGGTAACAAAAGTTGGGGTTCTTCCTGTGCTTTACCCAGACAATAGAGAAACCCAATCTTTATAATAAGAGTATGTGGTGCTGGGAGTCTTTTGATTAATTTGGGCCGCTTGCCAGGCATTTTGTTAGGAGCTATGATTTAATTGGCCTGTCCTAAAACACTTATCTAAGACCCATGGTTCAGGAGAAAGGAATGTATCTCTGGGCCAGGAGCCCTTATGATCCCTGACTTTGACTACAGATTGTTAGCACCCTAAGTCCAAGAGGGCTGTTACCCAATTACCATGTGGTCCTGTTTCCTGGGTGTAAAGTATGGAGCAAGGGACATAACTGACACCCATGGGCTCCTGTTCTCCCTTTTCTTCTGTCCTCTTACAGCAACTGGAGATGTGGCCCCAATCCCCACATTCATAACACTGTGGGCCGATATGGACAATCGGGTCCGGTCTTGGGGTCATATATTTGGAGACAGCTGGATTTGTTTTTAAGGGCCTATTTTCAGACTTATGGCCGGGGCTGATGCAGGTATAACAGGAAACTCAAAGTCAGAAGAGGGGTTCCGAGATCGGACTCGAGTTAAGGTAGTCGCCATTTCAACCGCACATTCCAGAGTTAGACCATCATGTTGTCTCAACTACTTATGGGTGTGGAAAGGCGATGTTTCAATATATTGTTCTAGGCATATCATTTGTCCCTAATTTCTTCCTTTGTTGACTCAAAAGGTTTCAACCACCTGTCAGCGGCATCCTTCATTTTATAAGAGTTTTGGAAGTATCTCCCGGTAACCCCCTCTCCTTACGGAATTTGAGCCTGTGTCTCATTGTCGACTCCTAAATGATCCATAATGTATTTCTTAATATTTCCATTTGTCGAGGTACCATCTTTATTTGCTATCTGGTAGCCTGTCTGTGCCTCTTCCATCAGTAAGGGGGCCAGGTAGAAAGGACATCTATCTACTGATCAATTGCTTGCTCTGGCAGCCTATTCGAAGTTCAAGAAGAAGGCCACAGGGTCCTCACCTGATACTTATTTCTGCAAAGGTATCATGGTCCCAGGTGTGACATTTCCTCTACCTTGGGCTTATCCCGCAACCCAGTGCGTTTATCCCTCCGACATTTTAGTCATGTTCTCTTACTGTGCTCTAATGGCGTTGGAAAAGACAGTCTGGTCAATCTCAGTTTGCGCCATACGCTTTTCGAGGGCCCATTCCAATTTTTTTGTCCTTCTCTTAGTTGGTGTACAATGCTCTCTATCTTGTCCAGATGGGCCTTATGCCTGCATTCTCCACCACTGTCGCGATTGCAAGCGGCGTTACTATAGTCGCGCACCACTAACCTGATAATTCTGGTCAGCAGGAACAATGTGATGAAAGTCCTCCCGACTTGTCTAGACACCACACCCAGTGGCGTCTTTGAGAGCACCTTCTGAATGGGTATTGCGAGAAGCCGGAAGGATAAGGCGTAGGGGATAAACGGAGTGAAGGATGGGGTCCTCTGGGTCGGAATCCGAGGAATCCACAGTGGAGGGACGTACTGTAGCGTGGAGAGATAAATGACAGGTATAAGTACCTGTTCCCCAAAAGTACACTTCCTTCCCCTGGCCCCGAGCTATAGCACTTACCAATGAACGACTCAATCGCACTTTTAAGGCAAACAGTTAGTTCCTCTCTCCACAATGACAGGCAAAACGAGGAGAAAGTTATTCGTCACTTTCTCTTCGTGTCAGAGGTCCTACATCAATGCTTTACCCCTTGTAATGCGGAAAAGTATTATCCTCCGGTTATATGGTTTTCTCCATACTGCTTGAGAAACAAAAGAATGTGTCGTAGCGCACTCGACCAAGATAATTACTGAGGCTCTTGGTACTAAAGGCTGTACACCAGGATACTTGCGGGAAACTATGGTAAACAATATTCAATGAGAGCGAAGAACGATCCCGTTCTTCGATAAGGATACTTGCGGTTGGTCGGAAGTTGCTTCACTCCTCTGACCACGCTGGCTCTTGATCGGAAAAAGGCTTGCAAAAGGGCTGACCACGCTGGCTCTTGATCGGCGGTGATTTCCTTTCTCTGAACACGCAGGCTCTTGATCGGAAAAAGGTTTGCAAAAGGGCTGACCACGCTGGCTCTTGATCGGCGGTGATTTCCTTTCTCTGAACACGCAGGCTCTTGATCGGCGGTGATTTCCTTTTCACCTACTCCGGCGGGGAACACCATCCACCTCAACCAAAACCACGAGAACAATTGTCAAGCGCCGATCTGTTTCCAAGGCAGGGCTATATAGGTACAGCCTTCTTTCCTGCTCTCCAGAGCCGCTTGGCCTTCTGGGACATGTAGTGCGAGTGGAGCAATCGCGCTTTTTGTCCTTTCCTTCTTTCCTTCGCTGTGGCTGTGAGAGCGATCACGACAACCACTTTTCAGCTTTTGGTAGTTGCCGGCAATGATAGACGCTGTGACACAAGGGTTCAATTCACAATATCTTTTGCTTTATTGAGAAACTGTTAGGTGAATGGTTTTAATTAATAATTGCCCTTTGTCTTTGGTCTTCTCTCTAGGTCCTGCGTCCGGAGTCCTTCCTGTAGATAGCCTAATTAGAAAAGGAGAACAGGGCAGGTAAGTCAGCTTTTTAGTTAAGATTTTTTTTCCTCCACCAATAAATACCACAAGGAGTGTCAGTGCCTGGGGAATTGTGCTCACCAACACATGTGATAGATTCAAGAAAATAGGAAAAAAATGCCTCTGTCTCTCTAAAGGTGGTTAAATGTGAGGGGACAGAGGAAATGATATGGGTGACTTACTTTAATTTTCGCTCTAAGTCGTGCCCCATGGTTTCCCTTTGACCAAGCCCGGAGCTTTACACCTCCCTGACCGAGCCATGCACCTCCTGGAGCATGGCTGGGACTAGTAGCATTTCAGAGGTTTGCTCTGTCTGCTTATTCGTCTGCCTGTTCCTTCAGTTCCTGCTTCACGGCTCCCTCCCGACTTGTAAAAATGAAGGGGTGTTCTCCGCCAGTCCCGGGGAAGTCAGTGTTCCTTCCTTGTCTGCGTCTTCCTCCTAGGGCTGAGCCAAGCATTGCTCCTCTAGTGGAGTTAGCGCCTCTCCTGGGCTGTCGTCCCAGGTGACAAACAAGTCGTTCCTTTTTAGCCACAAATTGAACTATGCCTCCTTAACACTTGTGGAGGCCAGGTTAAAGCCACAGTAACCGGCCTATGAAGTGATAAAAGGCTTATCATTTACTAAGGCATTAGAGCGTGAAGGCCAAGGTAATATGTTCTGCAAATCCTCCTCCTTGTCACACTGACCTACTAGGGGTCCTGAGCAACTGGGCCAAATCACCTGTCAGCACTTGACTCTCAGTAGTAGTGTGGGTCGAGCAGTCCATGGCTTCTCTGGAGGGAGGTAGAAACTGGGGGGTGAACATAGGCTCACAACTCAAAGTACAATCAATAGCAGCAATACATGATTGTACAGTCAAATACTTTATTTTATTACAAAGGTAGTATTTATATATGAACACAAAGTGAAATACGGGGCTTACAAACAATACACACAGGCACATGCATCAATGTAGGCTTTTGAGATTCCTTAATTGCGATTATTAAAGAATCGCAATTAAGGAATTGCAAAAGCCCATGCATGTAGGAATCGCTATAAAATGCGTGATTCCCAAACTGTCTTTAATTGTGACTCACAAATTGCGAGTCGCAATTAGGGAATGCCTTCCATTCATTCCTATGGGCCTACAGGCCCATTGGAATGAATGGGAGATTGCATGCGCAATTTGTGAGTACCAATAGGTACTGGTAAATTGCGATTCTCCTATTAACATGACCAGAGAATCTGGATTTCATTAAAGACACGGAGGCTGACATTATGCATTATCCTTTAATAGCAACTCACAGCAGCCGCACTACATCATAAAGGATAAAGTTCTAGAGTTAACAACACTGAACAAAGGATGTATCCAGGAGATGATCTGCCTCTTTTAAAAGAATCGCAGCAGGAAAGAACTTCATAAACGGAGAGAACCAAGTAGAGCTTGAAAACATCATGGAAGAAACTTCAGCAAGTCAAAGGCTAGTCGGTTAAACGGAATTGCCTGAAAGTAAGAAATGATTAAGAACCAAGAGCCTAGAGAGCTAAAGATCTCATCACAATTAGAAGATAACAGAAGCATAGGCATAATTCATAGATTAAAAACAATTGAAACAATCAATAAGTTCATAAAAGACATATCAAAAGTTGTAAAAGGGAGGAGGGAGGGATAATGTCAGCCTCCGTGTCTTTAATGAAATCCAGATTCTCTGGTCATGTTAAATGGAGAATCGCAATTTCATTACAAGACCGGAGGCTACATTATGCATGTTCGTAGCCCCGAAGGACAACATCAGACATATGCTCTATAGGCTTGCAATAATGACGAGCAAAAGTGTTAGCATTTGACCAGTCAGCAGCTTTTAGGATATCATCCAACTTACCACCAGACCACATGGATTTACTGGCCATAGCTCCACTGATAGAATGTGCTTGAAACTTAGAGAGGTCGATACCAGCAAGGCTCATGGTAGACATAACCCATCTAGCTATAGAGGTGGATGAAACAGGTTTAAAAGGTTTCACAAAAGAAACTAAAAGTTGATTTGCATCATTAGGGCGTAGGAGAGACATCCTAGCGTCATACTCTTTCATACAAGCAACCACACAAAGTTTAGGGAAACTGTCAAAACGAGGGTAAAAGATAAAATCTGACATGGTTGTAGTTCTTCTTAGAAGTTCAAACTTGACACCAAAAATATCATAACACCTATTTGAAATATCTAAATTTCTGATGTCAGAAACTCTCCTACAGGAGACTAAACACAAGAGAGTGGCGAGTTTGAAGGAGAGACATTTTCTATTAAGGGAAGAGTTATCTGGCCAAGAACAAAAAAGGTCTAAAATACATTTGACATCCCAAAGGGTCTAGGGGGTCTTTCTTAGTCTTATACTCTTGAGGACTCTACAAATGATAGGATTTTTACCTACCGATTTACCGTTGATAGGGGAATGGCCCGCGGAGATTGCGGATCTAAAGCAATTAATAGAACGATAGGATAGGCCTCTGTCAAACTGTTCAACCAGAAAATTTACGATATTGAAGACAGGAGCCTCCACGGGATTTAGACTCCTTTCCAGGCACCAATGAAACCATTTTCTCCAAATGTTGTTATACCTAAGGTGTGTTCCGGGTGCCCAAGATTCTCCGAGGAGAGAGAGAGCAGTCGACGAAAGTCCAGACAACTCGTTAGATTGCCTGACACTTTCCAGGCAAGAAGGTTCAAATTCCCCTCGAGAATAAGATGATGATCTTCCCCGTCTGCGTTTGAGACCAGGTCTGGAGACGCTGGGATCAGAAAAGGAATGTCGCATGCTAGTTCCAGGGCTGTCGGGAACCAAGCTTGGGATGGCCAAAAAGGAGTTATTAGGATCAGAAGGCATTGTTCCGATCTGACTTTTTGAAGGACCCTCTGAATCATGGCGAAAGGAGGGAAGGTATAACCCAGGAAGAGAGACCATGGTTGGAGAAAGGCGTTCACAGCAAGAGCGCCCGGGTCTGGCATCCAACTGAAGTAGTTGGGAAGTTGGAAGGTAAGCCTGCTGGCAAGTAGGTCCACGTCTATGGGACCCCAAAAGTGGAAGAGGGTATTGAAGACATTCACGTCGAGTTTCCAGTCTGAGAAGTCTAGAAGGAATCTTGAATTCCAATCTGCAGGAATGTTCGATTTCCCGGGAAGATATTCCGCCCTGAGGGAAATTTTGTGTTCCAGACAGAACATCCAAAGTTTCCTGGTAAGATTGGAGAGATCTGCAGATCTCGTTCCTCCAAGACGATTGATATAGGCCACCGCGGAAATGTTGTCCATTTTCAGAACAACAGACCTCCCTTGAATGGAGTGTTTGAAGCTCATAAGGGCGTTTAAACCAGCTGTCAATTCCAGAAAGTTTATGTGTTGAGAAGATTCTGACAGGATCCCAACTCCACCGGTATTCTGGTCTTCCAAACGAGCACCGCAGCCATGAAGGCTGGCATCTGATTCCAGGACAAAATCCGGGGATGAGCCGAAGATAGCTTTGCCGTTCCAGGGGTCTAAGTTCTCCAGCCACCAAAAGAGCTCTGCTCTGGCATCTGGGTCCAGAGAGACAAGATCCCCATACCAAAGGCCTCAATTGAGCGCTTTCCTCTTTATTCTCTGAAGCGCACGGTAGTTCAGAAGTCCGGGGAAAATAGCCTGGATGGAAGAAGAAAGAAGCCCAAGAAGTCTGGCTAGTTCGCGGAGAGTTAAGGACTCTTGTTTCAAGACGGACCTGATCTCCTTCCGGATCTTGGCAATCTTCTTGGCAGGAAGAAGGAGAAGACATTTCACGGTGTCTAGAGTGAAACCAAGGAATTCTATGATCCTGCAGGGAGAGAGAATGAACTTCTCTCTGTTGATGATGAATCCTAGACTCTCTATTAGGTTCATGGAAGATTTCAGATCTCTTAGGAGGTCTGAATGGGATTGGAACATGATAAGAATATCGTCCAGGTAGATGATGAGACAGATACCCCTTTCTCTTAGAATTGTAACGATACACTTCATGATCTTGGTAAAACACCAAGGGGCAGAAGAGAGGCCGAAGGGAAGAGCTTGAAACTGGTAAAGACAATCTTTCCAAGCAAATTGAAGGAAAGCTTGATGTTCCTTGTACATAGGGATGGTGAAGTAGGCGTACTTCAGGTCTAACTTGACCATCTAATCTCCTTCGAGGAGGAGATCCCTCAGAAGGTGGATACCCTCCATTTTGAAATGATGATAAACCAGAAATTTGTTGACTTCTCGAAGTTTTATTACAGGTCTCCACCCCTTGTCCTTTTTCTGAGCAAGAAACAGTGTGCTTATGAATCTTGCATCGGACCAGGGAACCTCTACTATAGCGTTCTTTTTGAGCATAGAAATAACTTCTTCCTCCACGATCTTTTCTTGATCCTCTGAAAGAAGAAAGGGTTGGGGAAAAAGCGTTTGGAAGGAGACCTGTAAAAAGTCTATCTTGAAGCCCATAACGGTTTCTAGAACCCATGGGTCCTGGGTGATTGAAACCCAAACATGATAAAACTGTTTTAGCCTGCCCCCTACTATGGGAGGGAAAGAAGAAGAAGGAGAAGTACTTACTTGTAGTATTGGAGGTGTTGGGAGTACCACAGCCTCTCGAACCACGGTTTCTTGGACCCCTTCCTCTTTGGGGGAAGAAGGGTTGTCTAGGGGGGAAGAAGCCTCTTCCAGTTCCTCTGAATGACGAGTAGGGTCGTTGGTTGCCTCGTCCGGAAGAGCGACCCCTTCTCCCGGCCTGACCAAAAAGGTTGGTGTTAAACACCCGTCTTAGGTTGTTTTGAGCCCTGTCGAGAGCAGTGAAGGTAGAGACATATTTACCAATCTCCTTGATTATATCCTCCCCGAAAAGAAGGCCTTTAGGGTTTTGGGAGGGTTCCTTCTCTGCCATGTCTCCTAATTTTGGATTCATTTTGTTTAAAATGGACCTCCTCCTTTCAACGTTTAAACTGGAATTAGCGTTGCCAAGGAGAACAACGGCTCTTTGGCTCCACCCTCGAATGAGATCAACATTCAAGGGGGTAGAGGAGAGGTGGGATTGTTTGGCCATGTCCAAGATTCTAACAAGTGGTCCTAAGACATCTAAAAGACGGTCTTGGCAGCCTTTAAGAGCTCTCTCCAGTCCTTTTCTAGGGTCTCGCCCTAATTTAAATAGGAATTTGATAAGGTTTGGATCTAGGTTTGGAGTTTGACAGACCCTCTCCTCAATGGTAGGTCTGGGGGATTCAGATCTCATTGTGTTTCTAGTATTTCTATCTAAAAGGTTTCTCAACCAACGTGTGACAAACTGGGAAACATGTTCCTGTGGGAACCACTTTGAGCTATTAGGGTGAGAGATGTTTAGGGGAGAGAACATCTCTTCTCCGATAGGATTCAAAATAGTATTTTTAGAGCTCGGTTCCGGATCAGGTTGAGAATTGAAGTCATGTTGGACCTCATCTAGGTCAAAGACGAATTCGTCAGAGGGGTCTTTGGAGGAGTTGTCATCAAAGGAGGAGGAAGAGGAGTCAAAACCAATATTCATTTTTTGGTTAGCACTATTCCAAAGCGTGCCGCGAGGGACACCGTACATATTTGTGCCGCCATGGGCACCGATCAAGGGAGTGTCCCGAGGGACATCAGGTTCAAGTGGGGCGCAGTGGCCTCCCATCCAAACTGAGGTGCTAGGACCACCCGTACTATGAGAGGCGCTAGGGCCTGTAGTTCTTTCACAATGTTTAGTCTTTTTGGGTCTCTTACCGTGTACAGGGGGGAGATCTTGGGAATCAGACGGTCTTTTAGAGAGCATGACATCTTTGAGAGAGGACATCATACAGGATTTAATCTCTTGTTGAAGGAATTTCTTCAGTGAATTGCCGATAGGTGCAGGTGAGCTTGCAGTGGCGTCATCTGAATCCATGTCAGACATGGTGTAGTAATGTTAGGAGATTTGAAAAGGGAATGATATTAATAAAGGTAAGGTAATAAAACTTCTCCTCTCTTAATCCTCCTTTTTTTTAAATTAAGCTCAGAATCTAAAAACTACTTTTTAAATTATTTTTTTTATATATATTAAATATAAGGTAAGGGTGGGAAGAGAATTAATATTCTTGTCAGTATTTTGAGTAAGGAAAGTTGGGAGAGAATTAATATTCCTATCAGTGTTTTATGGGGAATTAAAATCCTTATTTAAATATCCTTGTTAAAATTATTGGGTAATTGAGTTATTTTGTTGATAATAAATGGGTTTTTATGGTTATTAAAATAATGGTATCGGTAAAAGTGCAATGGACAGAGTATCTCCGGCGGCTGAAGCAGAGCAACTGACAAAATATCGAGGAGTGCTCGAGCTCAGCTGCCGGAGAAGAGGAAAGTCACTTCGGAAAGGAGGCACGCAACGCGGGTGTTGCTAATGTCCGTTCCTTTAATGTGGTAGCGTACTTCAGAGCGACACGGAAAGAAATTAAATAGGAGCGGGGACAACGCCAGAAACGCGGCGGACATCGGCAAAGTTACTGCGCGATGGCGCGCTGGGGGAAAAAGGGAAGGTCATGTCTAATGTGAGGGACAACCGAAAATTGGAAGTCCATGGGAGGGGGGTGGAGTGGAATCGGGAAACCAGCGCCATCCGCGGGGAGGGGTTCGAGCCAATGCGAAGGGCACAAGTCAGAGAATAGTAATGAATGCAAAAGGGCGCAAGGTAGTAGACAAAGCTGCTAAAAAGGCAGCGTTAAAGCATCAAAGGATGAAAAAGGAAGTATGAAAGCATAGTAAAGCATCAGGTTGGCATTTAAACGTTTTAAAAATGATCATAATACACAAAATATAATCCAAAAGTGTCTAAAGTAAAGGAGAAATAAGTAGTGTAGTGTAGTTACTATTTTCCCTATAGGCCCTGCGCATTGGAATAACATTAACAGCAGTGTAGACGTAGGACTGCGGTCTTCTAGGTCTCTACTGACTATGTTAGACTTAATTTAGGTTTGCGCCAGCTAGCTCAGAGGTCACTGGAATCTTTCTTGACTGAATTGGAAATGATCAGCTTCCCTGGCTCAGACAAGAAGGGATTCAGCTTCCGACAACCGCATAAACATGACAACTTTGCTCCTCAGAATAAGAGCCAATCTCTAGAGTCGTGTGAAACAATAGACAGCTATTTCACTCAGTCAGTTGTGCAGATTTACTTTCACCAGAGTGCAGAGAATGGAGAGACGGGCGTTTTCAATAAAAGATATTATTTATTGAGCAGTCTTCCTTCTCATGCAAGAGAAATGAATTGCCACAATTGCAAGACTTGTTATTATAAAAAGTGCATACAGTAAAAGGAGTATTACGAAATAATACTGTAAAAGCATTGATATGGTTTCTTAGCCATAAGATGGTTAAAATTAATAAAATATTTACATTCATATATACATTGGCTAACGACCTCAACTGGTGCTTCTAACTACGCCTACCCCGGTGTACCTGACCTAAGCCTAACACATGGGAGGAAGTAAGTAAGTAGCAATTTAAGTTAAGTTGGTTTTGCCAAGAGTTTGTTTCAAGAATTCTCTCTAAGGGTTTAGTCAGCACCGTACCTCTGGAATAGAATGTAGGAGGTCTGGTATCTCCTCTCAGGACCCGATATCCCAGTCACCCGCAAGGGTAGGCTGGAAACGCCGGAGCTGGATTTTCTCGGAAGGAGAAAAGACAGCGTCTTTCTCAGCGCGTCAAGGAGGAGGGGCAGCGTCTGTGGGCTTCTCGCATCTGCTGGGCTCTCTGCAAGGGGACAGCTGTTCTGCTCCAGTATTCACCACCACCGTGTGCTTGCTTAAGGCAACGTTGGTATATTTATACCTGAAAGGTGCCAAGTTTGACGTAAGTTTTTGGACATAAGACGTCAATAAAGATGTCACTAAGAACTGGTCGTTCTTACAGTGCTCGCAGGAGTTCTATTACTAATCAAAACAAAGCAAGCGGGGCTTTCCCAGGTTGCTGGGGGTTTGGTATGTCGAAAGAACTCGGTGTGCTATCTAGGAATCTAAGGAAGTGGCTTCTGCTGTGTCATGGACTGTCATAGACTGCAGAGGTGAGTTACTGAAATATGGCTCTGATTATTATGCCGTTATAGGGATATGTATTGATTATAGCCGTATAGGGGCATGAGGTCACAATATTGATCGGGGTCCTAGATAAAACACATCACCCACTCCACGAATTTATGTCCATCAAATTACTAAAAACTAAAGCAATAAGAAGCACGTGTATTCCTACCCACCACAAAATACATTTTTGCATTTGAAATGGTGTATATGAAATACATGAAAATGAATAGGTACTGTACGTTATCAAGCATAGTAATCATTACAAAAATATTGCATATGTATTCAGTTGAACGATTTTGCGAAGAATTACACATGAAATGTCTCTTAATACAGAAAAGAAGGGCGAGACTATTTCATCACATATAAATACAATTGCTGTAAAATGTGCTAGAGGCTGAGGTTATATTTTGTCTCTAGATCTACTAAAAATAGAAGCTCTGTTCTTTATGAATAGTTCTACTTTAAGCAAAGTACGTGTGCCAGAAAAAAGGTAAATATTTTGGAAATTTTGGAAAAAAATAATTTCATGGTGAGCGGGGAAAAAAAAATAGTTCAAAACGTTTTTTAGTAGCTTTTGTTTATCAAAGCTGAAGGCCGAATTCAGAGTTCATGGGAACGCTGTGTGCCGGATTGTTTTACAAAAGTTATTGTTTCTGTTCAGGGGAGAACATCATTTCAGACAGGCTTGCAAAGAATTGGTCTACATATTCAGGTGACAGTTCGACCAAGTTCGATAATGCTGTAACTTGGCAGTTGTGAGAGTGATTGCTATCATCGATTTCAGGATCAGCAATGCTCACAGAAGGTCGTACCTGGGTGATGTTGCTTTCATTTCTTGCTTCACTGCCGCCACCTAATCGTAGCGCAGGAGTCTCAATGAATGCCGTCATCAGGATTGGTAACCGCTGGGGACAACACGATGCGTGAGCCGTTACCGGACTTAGCAAAGTATCGACGTCCATAGGTACTGCTGATTGTAGTGCAAGACAGGTGTCTAACACGCATTCCTCTCCGCATAGCATACATCGAAGCACAGGTAAGATGCAGGTCTGCCATATAGGTCTAAATGAAAGAAACCAGGTCATATTCAGATCTCTTAGCCGGGCTATCCCAAGGACTTTAGTTATGTGGTCCCGGTAGTGTATTGCTAGGATCGTTTCTTCCATCCTTGCCGGAGTCATGTTTGCTTTTTGCTTTACCATATCGGAGCAGGAGAGTCAAAAATAAAATACCTGCTACGAGTCCCAAAAGTAGTGGTAGGCCGCCAAAGATCGAATGGACAAAATTGGGAAAGATGCCCAGGACTGCTTCAAATGGTGTTAACAGTCCTGAAAAAATTGTCTTAAATACATTCGAAGTACCACTGGCATTCAACATATTTAGGATTTGGCTGAGCATTTCTGTGAAATGCACCGGGCAATTTGTTGATAAAAGTGTATGTATCTCTGCAGCTGTCCTTGCAACTTGGAGATCATACGTCTCTTTTGATGACGTGATGGGCACTGTTGTCTGCAAAAGCACAGAATTCATTCTGCTTAAAGTATCAATTCGTATAGAAGAGATATTCAAAGGAGGCCAAATCGGAGCCACCGAGACTCCAGGGCCATTTGGATACAATGCTTGCATACAGCAAGTGACCATGGAACTCACGCTTAAGAGATATGCTTTCCCTGGCACCAAGCCACAACAGCTGTGATCCGTTATTAGAACGTAACTCCAGTTAGAAATTTGCCTAAAGAATGGCTCTATTTGTGCTGCAGGTGTGCCGTGCTGGTGGCATGAAAGGTTATTCGAAGTACCCTCACAGGCCCCATGCAAGTTAATACCTTGGCATAAAAGTATACCGCTTAGTGAATGTTTACACTCATTACCACTAAGAAATACATTTTTGTTGTTGTCACTATAGCATGTGTGTGTATAAGGTAATTTCCATGATGACTTAATGTATCCTTTACCCAACCTTTCATACTGGCCTGCCGGTATATACTCAAGGCAATTTTTAAACTGGAAAGTTGTTATCGGAATTGTGATAATCCCGTGTATTATCCATTCAATGACAGGTCTTTCTGACATTGTCAATGGTAATCTCTCAAGTTTTTTGATGCTCAGGACTGTATAGTCTGCTCCTTTCTGTGCCAAACTGATTTGTTTATCAGTAAGGTTAAAGATAGAAAACAATGACGTTGTGTTGATTAAACGCCATGGCACATAGCCTGAACGAAGATTTTGCAACGTCTAGCCTAGCTGTACAATAGAACGTAATTGGGACTGGCCATGTTGTAACATTAGCAGGTCCTGGCCTATTATATCAATAGCAGATGATACAATACTGTCCAGTGAATATATTCTGGAAGACAGAGTCATTAACCCATTGTCCACAACAGAAAGTGATTTTTCCAAATGAATACGATCAATTTCTCGTATTTTCTCGGCTGTTTCAATTTGAGTTTCTTTCCATGCCTCGTTGTATGCAGCATATATGCTGGCCGCTATGAAACGTTTTTGACGCTGTTTGCGTGGTCCCATTATGAAATCTCGCAAATCAGCACCATCTTTAAGTAAAGACAAATGTTGCTTAATTTGTGCCAGTGTGGATGTTTGTAGCCATTCAAGGCATAGTTTCCCTACACTGTAAGTTGTTACTATCCCTGGATGTTGTCTCTGGGAGTATCTAGGGTCTGGTCTGGTCATTTTTAACCCCTGTATTTTGTTCAGGAATCTATCTTGACAATTATTCGTGTCTGTAGGCCAGATTAACCACTTTTTCCAATCAGGATGTGTTCTGTTTTCATTTAAAATTTTGGAAACGTCTAATTCAATATCTGTGGTTGCATTATCAGGTATTGGCTTTGGAATAGACGGTTTGTTAAGGTCTTTAATCTTGGCTAGACCAAGACAGGTTGTTTGAACATTATTTGTTCTGGGATCATGCAGGCTCGAAATAATGCTTCTAGGCCTTGTACCTGCCAATCTTTTGTACCCCAGATGGTTTTTGTTTCAATGTTATTTTTCCAGAAATCATAACCAAATGTAATAATTTTTTCATAGAATGCTTCTGAGTATATCAATTTAGTATTTGTCAGCATGGTTTTTGTCCCTGTTTTATCCAACAGTTTATAATAAAATGATTCTGCATTACTTGTGTTAAACCCTGAGAAGTATTGGAATTTCTCATAGAATGTTTTTGAACTGCTTTTAGGTGGAGTAGCACAATCTTCCCATTGGTTATATTTAAAAACATTTCTAGGTTGAGCAGATTTATGTAAATAGTGGTCTGCGTAATGTGTAAAACAGTACATCTGTTCATAATTAGATGAACCTTGTAAATAATCATGTTCTGTAAATTTTGCTGAAAACACTAAATCCGACATCATATTATTTATACTTTCAAAATCCCAATCATCAGAGAATGTACTTGGTTTTACAAAGTCACTTAATGAAATCTTAAATTGGTGAGGATATTTCAAGAGCTCGACCGGGCCATATATTTCATAGTCTGTCTTGTCCCAAACTACCCCGCCGGGTATTGGAATGGCTGTGACATTTACTGATGATAGTTCTCTTTCTCGATGTGAGATGATTTGTGAGGCTTCAGAACTAAGTTGATGTTCTGACTTGCTGTGTCCATTGAACTGTATTTTCCCTCAATGAATTTTCCCAAACAAAGTACCATGATGAGCACAAGCAGTAGGAAAAATACACCTAGCCCAATCCAAAATTCTAACCATGGAGAAATAAGATAGGTTTCTTTGAGTTGATAAAAGAGTTCTGTTGCTTTTTCTTTAAAAGTCTTTGTTACTGGCGTCACTTCAGGTTCGCTTTGATCTTCAGAAAAGTTGTCGAAATTGATGAAGTAGCCAGATGCAGTTCTGTCGATTGTTGGAATTGTTTTCTCAATTTGCCTTTCATTAGCACATTCTGATGCTACATCATTGTAGACTGGTGTTTCATTTTTTTATTTTTTTTTGAAGACGTTTATTATTGTTCAAAAGTGCATTACAAATAGCAAAGCCTACAACCCTGCGGGCCGGCTGCAAGAAGTTGGTGGTCCATTGGGGTAGGGGGTTACAGGGGGAGGCATTGTGCAGTGTCTTGTTCGTTGTCAGGTGCGCTATGTCACGGGTATTTTATGCATAATCTACACATTCAGCACATGACCATCTCTATAATTGACGTCTCATTTTACATTTTTTTATAAGTCAACCTTTAACTCTGCAACAAAAAAAGAAAACAGGGCTGTTCACATCGGCTTGTCCCAGTGTGTCTGTGGTGGTGGTGCTGTGCCATGTGTCATCGGCACGCACAGCACCCATGTCCCATCAATCCGTGAGGTACGCACTGGGAGCACTTCAGTGGGGTGGGGGATCCATGGTGTGTTCGCGCAGACAATAGCAAAGCTTGTGGGGAACAGATTCAATGAGCGGTAGTGTCCCAACAGCTGTCTGCTCAGTGTACGGCGTGTGTGGCAAACATATGAGTCGCCCCTGTTGTATTGTCGGTGGGTGTTGCCCGCTCCCGGGTTCGTTGCCGAGTGTTCGGTCAGTGGCACCTGTCTGCCGCTATGTGATGGTGGGTATACTTGCAGCTGGGAAGAACAGGAGTGCGAAACCGCAAACATGGGAGTGTAGAGGGGGTGACAGAAACAGGGGGGGGAGTGTACTCGTGGGGGCCGTGCCGGGGTTATGGTGCTTGAGGGCAAGAGTCGGGTCAGTGTATGTTGGAGAGCCCTCGCGTGTGTGCGGCCGGCTGTGTACGTGGCTTGTGTGTCGTGGGGTCAGTATTGCTCCGTGGGGGGGGGGGGGGGGGTAAGCGCGGCGCGCCGCAGCCCTACTTATGGTGTCGTCGCTCCTGGGGCGCCTGCCCTTCTCAGCTGTCTCTGCGTGTGTCCCCTGGCCTCGCCTTCCTCCCGTAGTGACCCCAGGATGTCATCCCAGATGTGCGCAATCGGGAACTGTCTCAAACCCGCTATCTCCTCTCCGCGCAGCGCCGTGCCCTCTGCTCTGGCCCAATTAGTAAAGGATGCATACCAATGTGCGGGAGTCGGCGGTTCCCTTCTTTTCCAATGCCGAGTGAGCAGGCGCTTGGCCGTGATAAGGCCTAGGTCCCAGAACCAGGCTTGCGTTTTATTTTGTTTAGTCCTTTTGTATAACCCGAGAACGCATGCCTCCCATGTGTTAGGTAGTCCCGGGCCTGTGCTGTGTATCAGAAGTGATGTCACCTCCCCCCAGTATGTGGACAGAGTTGGGCAGCTCCAGAGCATATGCAGGATGTCCGCACCCAGCAAGTCGCATCTGGGACAGGCGGCGGTGTCAATCATAAAGTATTTGTTTATTCTGTCTGGCGACAGATACGCCTGGTGCAGTATATACAGCTGAATGGTGCGGAAACGGGAGTTACGCGGGACGTTCACAGGGCTGGCCAGGATCAGTTTCCACTCTTTATCTGTCCAATCCCTCCCTCGGTGGGCTGCCCATTTGTCTCTGATCGGTTGGGTGGGCCTCTGGGTGTGTATGAGGAGCGCTTGTGCCAGCCAGTGTGTAATATGTGAGCCTCTGCCCATAACATGCAGGTATTGGATTAAGTGATGGATTGGTGGCTCCTCTTGAATATCCCCCCAGGACTCCGTATATGTCCTCACCACCGACGCGTGGAGCAGGAATTGCCCTGCCGGCAGACCTGTGCCCTCCGATAGCTCCGCGAAAGGAAGCAGGGCTCCGTCCGCGTATAGGTCGCCCATTGTCTCCACTCCGGCGGCAGTCCAGAGTTCCATGTTGCGTGGTGTCACCATCCCATTCCTCCGGGGGGTACCCAGCAGGGGAAGGGTAGGGGCATACGGCTTGACATTCTTTGTCAGCTTTAGGCATCGAATTAAGCATTTTCGGCGACGGCCATGTGCAGGGGCAGAGGGCGAGGCCCCTTGGTCAGTGGGTGAAACAGGGCGCACACCTGTGGGTGTGTCCATTGGTAGTCTGCGTTGGCGGTGTCGTCGAGGTGTGAGTCGCTGAGCCAGTACGTCACCCATTGCAGCTGCGCTGCCAGGTAGTACAACTCCATATTGGGGACCGCCAGTCCTCCCTCCGCTGTCGGGGAGTATAGCTTCGCCAGGGCCTCTCGCGGGCGCCCCGCGTTCCAGATTAAGCCGCGGAGCATCGACTCCAGTTCGCGGAAGATCCTCGTGGGGACATACAGTGGGTTATTTGCAAAGTGGTAGAGTAGCCTCGGTAGCGCTATCATTTTAGACAGCGCGATCCGGCTGGGCACGTTTAGTGGCAGGGTCTTCCAGAAGTTCATCTGGGCCCGCAACGAGGACACGGCGCGCACCAGGTTGCCCTCCAGTATGTTCTGCGGGTCTCTGTAAATGTGCAGCCCGAGGTACTTGAACGTAGTCGGGTACCAGGCGAGTCGGGCGCCGCCAAGGTGCACCTCGCATTCCTCCAGGTCCGGGCTGAAGGCGTATACTCCGGACTTGGTCCAGTTGACCCTGAGGCCCGACACCTCCTCGAAGGTCCTAAATATGTCCGACAGTGTTGCGGGCACCGCGGTGAGGTCGCGCACATAGAGTAATAGGTCATCCGCGTAAAGCGAGACCGTGTGCACCCCGTCAGCCAGCGCCATCCGCTCCCTTGTCCCGCAGTAGAGCTGCCAGGGGTTCGATGGCCAGGGAGAAGAGAAGGGGTGACAGGGGGCAACCTTGTCTGGTGCCCCTGCGTACCCGTACCGTCTCCGACAGCAGCCTGCCCGTTCGTACACGGACGCTAGGTCTCTGGTAGAGCAGCCCGACCATGCTCACGAAGGCATCCCCCACGCCAAGTTTGTCCAGCACCGCTCCTAAGAACGGCCACTCCACCGAGTCGAAGGCCTTTTCTAGGTCTAAGACGAGGCACCTCGACCTCGGCCAGTGTATCGTGGCCGCTTCCTGGACTCGGAAGAGGCGTCGTAGGTTACGGGAAGTGCTCCTCGCCGGCATGAACCCGTTCTGGTCTGCATGTAACAGGGTTGGGACCTCCAGGGCCAGGCGGCGGGCTAGCAGGGAGGTAAGGATTTTGTAGTCCATGTTCAACATGGCTAAAGGCCAGTAGGACCCCATGCTCGTGCCATCCCTACCTGGCATTGTAGACTGGTGTTTCATGACGAACTGTTTCAATTTGGGTTTCAAGAGGCACAAGTTCCATGGCATTTCTGCATAGTCCTTTTTTATTCACTGCAGGTTTATCAAATGTGATTAGTCTTTCAGTTTGAACCTCTTGGATACTAGCAAATTTGGGTATTCTGTTATTTCTTGGGAGTCCACTGGGCCTGCTATTTATTATAGGCCACATGATTGTGGTTTTACCAGGTCGATGGATACAACTCGGTTCTCCTTTTTACCAGCAAGGGGCGGTAGTACTACTGATCTTGTTCCGTTGATTGCTAAGACAGGTACTGCTTTTCTGTAAGAAGGCCCAAATTCCTTCTTCACCGCTATTTTTCCTCTGACCAGATCCCCAATCTTTGGAATCCAGACAGGTCTTGCTGAAACAGGTGGTGTGTCTTCAGTGGTGGTTGGCTGTTGCTTTAACTTTATGTTGCTCAGGGCTTTTCTTGTTTCATTTAAGTCCTGTAAAACAGCCAAACGATCTTTGATGTCAAAGTCTTTATTCTTATCTTCTACCACTAAAGCAAGACTATCTAAGTCCTGAACATACATTCTAGTTCCGAACAATAGTTTGTACGGGCTGAAACCTTGTAGAGAATTTCTTGGCAAGTTGTTAAGACTACGTTGGACACTTGTTAAATGTTGGACCCACCCATCACCCGAACCTAACACCTTTGCCGTTATAGATTGCTTTATGTCTCGGTTTTTTCTTTCCACTACCCCGTTTCCCTCAGGATGGAAGGGACAAGAGAACCGCAATCCAATGCCCATGCTGGTCATGGCCTCCTTATAAGCTCGAGAGCTAAAAGCTAAAAGCAGGACCCTGGTCAGAATAAAGCATGGCAATTGCGTATGTGCCGATAAAGACTCGCAAATCTTTTATAACAGTTCTGGCGTCAGCCGAGCGATGGGGCCACATTTTTAAGTGAATGTGTAGTCTTAAATAATTAACAGGACGTTGGGTTTCATGTGTAGATAGCCCTATGCTGCCTTCAGAAATGTCCATGGCATTACTCCGCTTGACTCGTTACTGCGGTCTCTGTCGCAGTCTGGACAGCTCTTTACAAATTTATAATGGTGCAGGCTCATCCCCGGCCACCAGTATTCTGATTGTAATTCATTCAGAGATTCCTTCATCTGTTTGTGCCTTGGACCTTCACCCATGTGTGCGTCTGCTATTAATAAGATTCTCCGGTTCGTGTTTGGAATTACCCTATCCCCCACTCTAGGGATTCGAGCAAAAGGAATGGAGTTTGCATCAATTACGTATGTATAATTGAGTGGATAGTTCACAGGTAGTGCTGCACAGTTGCCTTTTGAAGACGTTTTTACCGCCAACATGGTTTCCCCGTCTATGTATTTTTCTGAACGCTTTTTTGTGGCTACGGAAGCCGGTTTAGTTGCTTCCGCTGTGGCTGTATTAGCCAATGAATTCCCTGCAACGTGAACGCCATCACGTTGATGACTCAGAGTGTGTATAACGTGAGTCTTTTGTAGTTCCTTCTGTAAAAGAACTACTTGTTTACAAAGCATTTTATGCTTGATTGTGGCACCTGTGTCATCTTCGAAATCATTTTGAACCCAGCTCTGCAAATCATTATTGTAAGAATTGACGCAAAAATGCGAATCGCACACGATTAGTGTCGGGAATTCACGTTCAGCATTTTCAAGCGCCATCTTTAAAGATCTGATTTCAGCTCACTGAGCCGAACATTTTCTCAGTGATTCAATTTTTGTTATTTTCGGTCTGAATTTACCGCAGAGCCAGCGACCTTTAACAATCGCACAGGCTGCATCGTGTGATTTATCATCTACATTGTAATGCTGTACAAATCTGTCTGTATAGATTATACAGGAGTACTGTTCTAGAGGGAGAATTTCGATTGGCAGAGGATATTCTTTTTCATATTTTAAATCATTCAGTTTTTTCATGTTCGGGACCAAATAGTATTTCACGTCCTCTTCAGCAAGAGAATTTTCCCACTGTATCCATTTCGGATCTAGTGCCACGGTAGGCAGGTTGACCGGGCTGAATAGCGTCTCGAAGGCTGATTCTGCTGTGAAAACAGTTATTCTTTTGCCTTCCGCTAGTGCTCGTTCTCTCTGCCTTTACAGTATTTTCTGTGAGACTGAATGTTTTTTCTGCTTGTGTGTACAAATGTGATTTGTAAGCTATTGGTACCGTTTCTCCCTCATTAGAGGTCAGGTACGTGAATCCGTGTCTTCCTGGGATGATCCGGATTACAAGGTTGCGTGTATTGTCACGTGTTTCTAATTTTGTTTTAGCTAATATGTCTGTTTGAAGTGATCTCAAAATGTCTGTGTGTTTTTGAGTCCAGTTGATTGGTTTAAAATCAGGTTTTATTAATTCGTAGAGAGGTTTAATCCTCTCTGCATAGTTTATAATGTAAGTTCTTCCGAAATTCAGGAAACCTAGAATCGATTGTAAGTTCTTCAGCGTTTTTGGTGCTTGGATTACAGCGCACTTCTCTAAGAAGTTGTCCGCTAGGCATTTTCCTTCACTTTATAATTCGTAACCTAAAAATAAGACTGTTAGATGGGCAATTCGTGATTTTTTAAAGTTGAATTAGTAACCCTCTGCTGCGAACCCAAGTATTATGGTGTTCACTCTTTTCAAGTGAGTATCCAAGTCGTCGTCTGTGAGATAGATGTCATCGACCTAAGATAATGCCTCATCATCATACATTTGTAGTAACTCTGTTACTCTGGCTGAGAATAGTCCTGGGCTGTTCTTGAATCCCTGTGGGAGCCTACAGAAATTTTTCTGTGACCCCATTATTGAGAAAGAGGTCAAGTACCTGGTTTCTGGTGCAATATTTTGACAAAATAACCCATTAGATATGTCTAATATTGTTTTGTATTTTTTGCGAACTATGTTATTCTTTAGTGCAGCACTATGCGAATTTTGTACTGCAAATGTTTTGCAACATGAGTTAAGGTGTCTGTAGTCCAAGACTAGACGATACGATTCGTCCGGTTTGGAGACAGGAAACAAAGGATTGTTCATTTGAGAGGTACATGTTTCAATTACCCCTTGGTATTCAAGTTGATCTAAAATCTCCCTGACCTGTTTTTTAGCTTCTTGCTTAATTGGGTACTGCCTTTGTGCAGTTGGTTGACATTTTAACTGGATTTTGTGAGGAGGAGAGTCCTCATCCCATTCTACATGATTTTTATATAATGCTGGTGCCTGGGCTACTGCCCATTTCCTTGCATATATATATTTAGTGTGAATTGGAATGTGATTTGAGAAGGCAGGCATAATCATTTCTTCGCCATGAGGGCACTCCCTGACAAACTCTGCGGGCCAATCTTTCTCGGCTAACAGGATGTCATAGCCTTTTGAGAGGTTATCCCAAAATAGACCCCTTATTTTTCTAGTCTTATCTCCCTCTATACGCAGTGTTATTTCGTATATCTTATGAGGTTCGCTAACTCTGGTATCTGCATTTTCCACTTGAATGTATTCATTTGTGTCCACTGTCTCCAGATGACTCATCAGGATCTTGCGAGCTATGCTGATTTCTGCTGCACAGTCTAGCATTGTCTGTGCCCACTCTCCGTTTTTCAGCTGTGTCCTCAGTATTCTCGGCATGTTCGATTACTCTAATACTGGCTACCTTCTTCCTTGGAAATTGTAATATTTTACTTTGAGCAGGTTCCTTGTCTTTGGACTTGGTGTGCTCTTCCCTTGGGTTTGACCGTCTTCTTCTTTCCGATTTCTGCGAAAAAGATCGAGAGGGACGTGTATCAATACTTTGATATCTATCAGGTTTTTTCAAGTTATCCCTATTTCTAAGGTTGTATCTTTTTTCAGAGTGCTCCCTCTGGGGAGACTGGTGTTCTCGATTCGGAGTTCTTTCCTTCCACCGAGGAGACCTTCCTCAGGACTGGGAAACTTTTTCTTTGGGAGTGGATTGTTTATTTCCATCCCAGCTCTTTTTAGGAGTGTTTAGATTATTTTTAATAAATAATTTTTCAGGATTTTCGAGTAGTTGGGGTTTTACTGGTTTCCCACCCAAACTATCTCTACCTAATTCTTCATAGCATTTTTCTATTATTCTGGCAAGCTCAATTGGTTGATCTGTTATATCTGTTTCTTTCAATTTCTGGCGGATCGCCACAGATGCTGCTTCCCCTTTTATGTTGGCTAGTAATATAGCCGAGACCTGCTTGAAGTCTTTCAGTAATTTCATACCAAGAGTTAAAGCAGGTTCTGGACCGTATTCATTCTGAATTTGTTTTAGCACATCTGGTATTACCGCCATGGACGGAACACCATGCGTTTTTGTGTAAATGGAAGCAAAGACTGTACCCCAAGTGTCACGGTCCTCCACATGTGGTGCGACCCCCATTGAAAGGCAGATAGTCAGAATTCTGTGTTTCTCAATAGGGTTAGTATTCGGGAATACTGCCTCTATTTGAGTAATTTTCTGTGCTAACCAGAAAGGAATTTGTTCCCGTTTTGCAGGAGTTTTTCCAAGACATGATTGTATGTTCTGTGGTGTAATTTTATTTGTGTTCCCCTGATGAGGGGTTAGCTGTGGAATATTAACAGCTGTTTGGACTGTTGCAGTCCGCATTACATATTAGACTAACTGTCTGTGTATTTTAATTAATAATTTTAGCTGTGCTAAAAGTTCTTCTTTTGACATTTTTTCAATGTCTGGATGTGGTGTGTAGCTGGCTAGAACCGGCCACATTGCTCCTGGTCTCCCTAGTGGACCGAGCCTGGTAATGTGATCATTATGTTTTAGGGCGCCTTTAAACCAGAGCAGGTGCTCTTGGTATTTTAATGGGATTTCAATCTCCTCGAAAGGAGCGTACTCTTCCGGTGGTTCCTCTATTTTGTAATAGTGGAACTTGTGTGTTGTAGCGTTTGCCGCTGGAAAGTTTATCCAAGAATAGAATACCTCTGTCTGCCGATATTCGTGTGCCTCTATCACGAAAATGACTGTACCACCTCGCGATGTCAGTCCGTTTTCTATAAGTTTTAACGTTATAGTTTTTCTTATGTTGACCGGAATGAGGATTGCATCCCGGTCATTCTGTAGGAGACTCGTGTCGTCCTCCATTAGTTGATTTGCTAATATAGTAGCATCCCTTTCTTCATCACTCATTTTACTGTCAGAAAGGTTTTTTGGTTTTTTTTGTTTGTTGCAGATCCGGTTTCAAGGAAACAAAGATTAGGTGCACAATATTTTGGAACACTGTATCCTTCAACGTTGACTAAACCAGAAACTCTACATAGGAATCTCTTCCTACTAAGTTCCGGCGGATTTTAACCTTTCACCCACTCCAGACGTCTATTGGAGTATTTACGGGAAAAAAAGGGTCTGTGTGAAAAAGCACGACTGAGTTACTCTAACGTCTTGCGTTAGTTTTATCGCCTTACCAAACGTTGGGCGCCATGTAGTGTAGTTCCTATTTTCCCTATAGGCCCTGCGCATTGGAATAACATAAACAGCAGTGTAGACGTAGGACTGCGGTCTTCTAGGTCTCTACTGACTATGTTAGACTTAATTTAGGTTTGCGCCAGCTAGCTCAGAGGTCACTGGAAACTTTCTTGACTGAATAGGAAGTGATCAGCTTCCCTGGCTCAGACAAGAAGGGATTCAGCTTCCGACAACCGCATAAACATGACAACTTTGCTCCTCAGAATAAGAGTCAATCTCTAGCGTCGTGTGAAACAATAGACAGCTATTTCACTCAGTCAGTTGTGCAGATTTACTTTCACCAGAGAGCAGAGAATGGAGAGAGGGGCGTTTTCAATAAAAGATATTATTTATTGAGCAGTCTTCCTTCACATGCAAGAGAAATGAATTGCCACAATTGCAAGACTTGTTATTATAAAAAGTGCGTACAGTAAAAGGAGTATTACGAAATAATACTGTAAAAGCATTGATATGGTTTCTTAGCCATAAGATGGTTAAAATGAATAAAATATATACATTCATATATACATTGGCTAACGACCTCAACTGATGCTTCTAACTACGCCTACCCCGGTGTACCTGACCTAAGCCTAACACATGGGAGGGAGTAAGTAAGGAGCAATTTAAGTTAAGTTGGTTTTGCCAAGAGTTTGTTTCAAGAATTTTCTCTACGGGTTTAGTCAGCACCGTACCTCTGGAATAGAACGTAGGAGGTCTGGTATCTCCTCTCAGGACCCGATATCCCAGTCACCCGCAAGGGTAGGCTGGAAACGCCGGAGCTGGATTTTCTCGGCAGGAGAAAGGACAGCGTCTTTCTCAGCGCGTCAAGGAGGAGGGGCAGCGTCTGTGGGCTTCTCGCATCTGCTGGGCTCTCTGCAAGGGGACAGCTGTTCTGCTCCAGTATTCACCACCACCGTGTGCTTGCTTAAGGCAACGTTGGTATATTTATACCTGAAAGGTGCCGAGTTTGACGTAAGTTTTTGGACATAAGACGTCAATAAAGATGTCACTAAGAACTGGTTGTTCTTACAGTGCTCGCAGGAGTTCTATTGCTAATCAAAACAAAGCAAGCGGGGCTTTCCCAGGTTGCTGGGGGTTTGGTATGTCGAAAGAACTCGGTGTGCTATCTAGGAATCTAAGGAAGTGGCTTCTGCTGTGTCATGGACTGTCATAGACTGCAGAGGCGAGTTACTGAAATATGGCTCTGATTATTATGCCATTATAGGGATATGTATTGATTATAGCAGTATAGGGGCATGAGGTCACAATATTGATCGGGGTACTAGATAAAATACATCAGTAGTAGTGACTTATCTGCTGGCGAGCCGCTTTTAAAAGAGGCAGATCATCTCCTGGATACATCCTTTGTTCAGTGTTGTTAACTCTAGAACTTTATCCTTTATGATGTAGTGCGGCTGCTGTGAGTTGCTATTAAAGGATAATGCATAATGTAGCCTCCGGTCTTGTAATGAAATTGCGCATGCAATTTCAAGGGTGCAAGGGTGTCAAAAGGAAACCCTGTTGCACTCCTGAAATTGATCTGTGGACGCATGTTGCGCACACATATGTCCCAAGGGCAGGTGTGTGTGTAACTTACAACTTTGAAAAATGCACTTTAGTGCATTTTTCAACGTTTTTTGCAAATTACCATTAAGTACAAATTGATGGTAATTTGCTCCCCCTATTAGCAAAATCGTAATTTGCGATTCCATCATGCATTGCATTTAAGGAGTCGCAATTTGCAATTCCTTAAATGCAATCGCAATTTAAGAAATCTTAATATTTTGCCATTTCTTAAATTGCGAGAGGCTGACAGGTTGATGCATCGCAGAAGTCCTTTTTGCGGGCGCAAACGGCTGATTTTTGCGAATCGCAGCGTTTGCGCTCGCACAAATGGTTGATGCATGTGCCTGTAAGTCCCCTGAGTTTTTAGAAAAAGACAAAGGTCCCAAACTTTTTCAAATAAAATTATGAGCAATAAACACAGACTTAGATAAGAATTATGGGCCAGATTTAGGAGCCAAAATACCGGTCGGTAACGGCCGATTTCGGCCGTTACCGACCGGTATTAAGTATTTGGCATGTAGGGGCCCTATTTTACCGATTCAGTAAATTTACAGAATCGGTAAATTTACCGAATCGGTAAAATACCGAATCGGTATTTTTACCGATTCTGTAACTTGCAGACGTAGGTGGGACTCTTCTGAGTCCCACAGGCCTTACCGAATTGGTATTTTACCACCCAATCCAATTGGGTGGTAAAATACCGATTCCAGGTGTGCATGCACATGTGTGCATGCACACCTATGCCATGTGACAGACAGACATGCCCTTAGGGCATGTCTGTGTGCCATATGTCACACATGCCTGAATTCGGGGTGCTAGAGGGTGTCAAAGTGACACCCCCTGCACCCTTGCAACATTCGGTATTTACCGAATCGGTAAATACCGATTCGGTAATGCCCATTGATTCCTATGGGCTTCAATGCCCATAGGAATCAATGGGCATTACCGAATCGGTATTTACAGATTCGGTAAATACCGATTCTTACAGAAACGGTAATTCAATTACCGATTCTACCTAAATCACCCCCCTTCTATTTTGCTGATTCATAAATACCGAATCGGTAAAATTCGGTATTCATGAATCGGTAAAATATACTTACCTATATCTGGCCCTATGTCTCTTGTATTCCAATGTCCAGCCGGACAGAGGAATTTTTATTTCCAAAATAAAGTGAAGATTCAAGTTTAAGTGAAGCACAACATAGATGAAGAACTGGGCACAAGCCTGTACCAAGTGAGAAGAAAGAGAGAACAATACATGGGGGAAATAAACAGGCAAACAAAGTGGAGCCAAAGGTGGCTTACAATACAATGCAATCTTGTGTAAGCACAAACCAAAAGTAACTACAACACATAATGCACAAATGAAGGATGTAGTACTGTTAAAACAGTTGACATGACGTTTCGATCCCTATCTCCAATAATACACTGGGATCATCTTCAGGACTACTTAAATTACTATTGCCTGATTTTTAGAGGCCTGCTGCCCGTTTCAGGGTGACTCGACGGCGTCTACTTTCGGAGCCTCGTGGGTGGTGTTGTACACCTGATAGTGCAAGCAGAGAGCCTAATGAGGCTTCCTTGGGGTGATGGGCGGCGAAGCAGGACATCTAGATAACGTTCTTAAATGAATATGCGCGGCCTATGTACAATGGCAGAGGGCCAGGTACGGTTTTTTGGAAATACAAGCCTGGGGGGCTTGCGGCGAGGAGCGGCTGCTGGGTGATGCAGTACGGGTCCTCTTGGTCCTCGGTACGATCTCGGAGTCGGGCTGCGGGGAGTCCCGTCCGGCAATACAAGCCTGGGAGGCTGGTGGCGAGGAGCGGCTGCTGGGTGATGCAATATGGGTCCTCTTGGTCCTTGATACGGTCGCGGAGTTGGGCTTCAGCAAGTCCCGTCCGGAGCAGCTCGATGGCTAGTTGTAAGTCCCCTGAGGTCAGAGCTCTATTGTTCAATGGGCAGGTCCCTGGTATCCACTTCTGTCTCATTAGTGGTAGTGGTTCACTATAAGTGACATTGAGGTTAGGCACCACCAGTAGTAAGAGTCTCAAGAGGCCAACTCTGACTCTGATAAAAGTGAAAAGTGTTCCAGCGCGCGAAGAGCTATGTAGCAGAACTAGTACTCTCTGGGCTTTCTGGATCTGTGATCAGTCATGCCCTCTTTTGCGAGGATAGTCAAACCACAGTCTCTGTGGGGAGTGGAAATGGGTGGTGTTGGTGAGTGGCTCTGCTGGGCAGCAGCTAGGTGTCTACAGCGCCTCCTCTGCTGAGATGGTAATTTCCTCTGATCCTTCCCACAGGCGGGACTAGGGGTTGCTCCAGTTCTGTGCGGGCACGGGCTCTGAGTGAGCATCAGGTCACCAAGGCGGCCTCTCCTCACAACGGCAGCTTGAACTGGGCAACGGTAGTTTCTGGTGGCCCCTGGCATATGGGGTCACCGACTTTACTCTGCTATGGCCCAATCGCACAGCAGTTACCTTCATGGTGGCATCACCTGGCACACAGAATCGCTTACTTTCCTCCGCACATAAACTATGGCCCATGCGGCACGGGTGTAATCTTCACAACAGTATACAGAGTCACTGACTTTCCTCTGCACTTGGGATACAACACGGTAGGCAGTAATCTTCATGGCAGCCCCACCTGGCATATGGGCTCAGCGACTTTCCTCTGCACACGGGCTACGGCACGATCGGCATGGCAGTAATCTTCAGGGTGACTCCACCTGGAATATGGGGTCACAGACCTTCCTCTGCAAACAGGATATACGACCTCGTCGTCACAGCAGTAATCTTCACAGAAGCCCAATATGGCATACGTGGTTGCCTGCTTCACTCGGCACACTTTCTTTGGCCCGATCGGCATGGCAGTGATGCTGTCCACAGCTAATTTCAAGGCAGACCCCTCTGGCGAACTGGGACGCCGGAATGAACCTGCACATGGGCTATGACCTGATTGGTGCACCAGCTATCTCCTCACACCTCGCTACAGGGATACACTTGCCAGGATCCTCCATTTGACATCACTTCTTCCAGCTATCGCATCTTCATCACAGAACACACTGGTCTTGGCAAGCAAGCTGGCACTGGTGCTCCAGGGGTAAATGGTCTTGGATGTCCCTGAGTTATGTCCCCTCACACAGCTGAGAGACTGACAGACCTTAGCCTCCAGCCCTGGTTGTAGGAAGAAGTCTTTAAGAGCTTCTCCTACTCGCACAGCCCGACTGGCTGCTTGACAGCTGGCAATTTTAGGGGCTTCAAGCTCTCCTTCTTATAGTCCATTTCCAGACACCAAATGTGATTTAGGGTCTGAGTCTTTAAAGTTTGTGTCGGGGGTCGGCTTACTTTTGAAGTGTCCTCTTCTCTGCCCCGCCCTTCTGCTGGAAAGTGGTCTGTCACAGCAGGAGTGACTCCAAATCTGATAGCCCCATATTACAGGCCATGGGAGTGGCTAGAGGTTCACACATGGATGTCAGCCATAGTGATATTGGCATCAAAGCGTTCCCCGAGGGCCTCAGCCCTACTCTTTATGGTTCTCCTAATCACCCCATCTCCTTCCTGAGATATGCCCAGTCCCCTTTCCAGGGACCTTTCTCTGAATATTGATAAGTCTGACTCTCCTTCCTCTAGTGTGTGCCCCACTCAGCACACAGGAATGCAGCAATTCACAAATCTGTCTGGGGGGTTCCTCAACCTCCTCATGCTCCTCTAGTCAGCCCTGAGCCTCCCATAATGGAACACAGAATCTTCCATGTGCTGTCACTACCACATACATACCCGGCACATGCATGCCACACACATGCACTGCACAGCGCTACATACTAACTTGATGTAGGCCATGGGTGAGTTAAAAATACAGCAGCAGAACTTTATGTGAGTAAGCCTGTGGGCCTCACTCCAGTGACCTAGGTCAAAAGGCCTGTTCACTATTACTGCTCACTATATGGTATGCTGCCACCACTGCACTTGTGCTACTTAACACCTGTTAAAGACAGTAGCCTTCCCCTACTAGGAGAGTGGAGTTTTGGGCATCCCTCCGGGTCCAAAAAGACGGTAGCCATGAGAGAGGCCTACGTCACGACGCACATGCATGATCCATGTTCTCCTATCACAACAAAAAAATCAGCACCAAGGATCCAAACATCTGTGCAGCTAGGGCACTTAGGGAAGGGGTACAAGTTGGTCACTATGCAAGGGACTTTTCCATCCCAACAGTCCCCTTCTCAACTTCAGTGGCCTCTTCTTTCTCATCCCTAAATGGCCCTGCTGAATCTTATGGCTTAGAAATAGAAAACCAAGGACAGGAACAATTAGGTGTTTCTACTGAGGTGGCAGGTACATTCCCACAGTCTAGGTGTCTTTCTACTCTTATGTCTTACTTTAAACATTGGAAATCTTTTTTGTTAATGGGGTGAGGCTCAGTCTCTATCGCCATTGTTCTGTGAACCCATGTGCATCCTGAGCTTTAAAAGGGTGGCTTTGCTTGAGACTTCACAGCTTCTTTGTTATAAATTCAGGTGGCAGTTATTCTTGTACTTCATGAGCATTGGGGCTGCTTGACTACAATCCAGTGTTACTCATCCGCCTTGCTTCAGTATTTACCTCTATCGCGACCCCAAGTAAGGTGTGTCCTCCTTGCCTGAGATTTGCACATTCTCCGGAGGGCTTTATGTTCTGCCCCTTTTGAACATTTGGAGTTGCTTCCTCTAAAACGTTTAGCCCTTCAAGTAGTTGTTGAGTGGCTATAGCTTTAGTGAGGTAGCTTGGAGGGTTAGGTACACTCCTTTGCAGGGAAACGTATCTCAGTTTTTTGCCTCAAGGATTTGGCCTGTGCCTTCCCTCATTCTCTAAGCCAATATAGAACTCAATATCTGGTCCTTCCAACCCAAAGCAGTGATCTGTCTGACTCAGCTTGATTAAAACTGCATCCACCAGAAGTGGTTGGGATTGTCTTACTATTATAGGTGCTCCATGTCCTGGGGATGTTCAAAGGAGATCTATCTGGGGCCTACAACCCAGGAAAGTGGGATATTTTAGAAAAATAACAGGGAGAATGTTTTTCCCACATTGCCTTATATCGACGCCTGAATCAGGTCTGTTGTGATGTATTGGACTTGGAAGTGTGGTGCTGCAGGACCGGATATCAGAAATGCAGATACATGTTTTTTTCCCCTTACCTGTCAGGAACACGAAGAAAGCGAATGACAGGCAGAGAGTAAATGACAAACATGATGTGCACTGGCCTGTAGGAGCAGGTTACTGGCTAGACCAGTCCTGGTTGGCTGAAGCCCGTCAAGGAATCAGGTTTTTGAAGGCAGGAATCGGAGGACTGGAGACTAGCCTGGAAATCGGTAGTCTCCCGTCTGAATTGGGAGGGCTGGCATGTATGCTGCGATTTCACTGCCTTCAGGGCAGGGAGGAAGGGGTTTTCTATTTTTGACATCTGAAGTGCTGCTGGGCTTCTCCCTACACTTTTACAACTCACTATGGGCTTGGTGTATCAAAAGCAACTTTTCAGCTGTGTAGAGGGTTGGGCTTTCTCTAGGGCCAGGTCCTTCATGTGCTGGAAGGACTAGCTGACTCTGCATACAAGAGTACACACCACACAGAAATACTTAGTGCAGGTGCAAAACCCTGAGCGGTCTCCATCCCCTTTATTAATCTCCTCTGGGCGAGACCGCCCAAGGAGTGTTACAAAGTGCAACATTGTCATATAGAGGCCGGGTGGTTCTCTACATCCCTCCTTTCCATTAGTGGCTACTCCCCACTCAGCGGCCACTCCGGATGCAGGAAACACACATAGTCTCTGAGTCGCTGACTGGGAACAGGAGACCATATGTCTGACTCCAGGAGCTGGGGTTGGGTCCTGTTTCCACCGGGCTACTCAAGATGGTGCCACTGCCAGCAGCTTGGTACAACTGGGTTTCAATGGGAGTCGCTCCTTCGACTCTCACTGGCATGCGTCACTCTCTACCTGTTGCAAGGGAGGGTGCTAGATCAGTGACTGTCAGCTTTCGCCTTAGGATCTACGTTCCACTCACTTCCTGGCCGTGGTCCAATCACTTTCTTCAACCAGGACATGTTCCTGGTCACCACTTGCTCACCCCTTGATGCGGAGATCATGGTCCTGTTGATGGGGATGAATTTCCAGAACTCAGGCTTGTATGTGGTCGGGAACTTCCAACCTGGGTACCTGTTCTTGATGACAACGTAGTCGCCCACGCATACTGAGGAAAGACGTGCCCTTCTCACGAGACTTGCCTTTTGATTGGTCGCCTCTCTCCTAACCTGGGTGGCCTCACTGTGAAACTCAGCAGGGTGTCAGGCGGGATCCGCTGGGATGTTTACACGTGGGCATGTCGGAACAGCTGATGAGACGGGGCACAACAAGTGGTGCTATGCTGGGTCCTGTTGGTAGGTGTTTAACTACTGGTGGAGACAGCTTTCAGCATATTCTCCCTTTTCAACCACAATCCACAGCCCAGGTTTGAGGGTCCGCATGTAGCGCTCCACCTCGCCATTTGGCTGTGGCCATTGCGGTGTGATGTTCTGGGTGGCAAGAGACGCAAGATAGTCTTGGAACTCTCGACCCTGGACCAGGGGAACCAATGTCAGACTTGATCTCATACAGGAGGCCCATCGTCACAAATGTTCTTATGAGGGGAAAGGCAGTGGGTGAGACAACTCCGACCACTGGAAACTTCCATCATGACTATGGTGCTGCGGCTGTCAGAGAAGCATCCGAAGTCAATGCTGACTTCTGACCAAGGTTCAAGGCTGGACTCTTTGGTGAGGATGGGTGCCGGCGTTGGATTTCCCCTGGTGATCGTGCAGGAGTGGCACCGGTGAATAACTTTGTCTACCAGGGGACCCATTCCTAAGAACCACACTATGCTGCGTAAGCAGACTTTTGTCTTTGACGCCCCTTGGTGTCCAACATGGCAAGCTCGAAAATGCCATTCTGTAGCTCGCTTGGGATCACAATTACTTTGCCCCGTAGAACTACTCCATTGTTTTCTTTACTGAGCTCACTGCAGACTCTCGACAATTGTTGTCTCATGAACCGGTCCTCTGTGGTCTACGACCGAGCGCCATTCAGAAAGTGCAGCCACTTCCTGTGTGTCAATGCCTACTTGATGCTTGCCAGATTCTTGTGTTGGTCAATCTCTGCCCCAATCTCCTCCAGCGTCACGCCTCTTGTGTGATCATCTTCACAAACTATTCCATATGCTCTTCTTCCTGGCGTGGCTGCTGTGCGCAACTAGGTGGCACGACAGGTAGTCGGCTGGGATGCTAGCACCCGGGCAAAATGCGACATTGAACAGGTAGGCCTGGACGTGCACTGTCCACCTTACTATCCTGGGGGGGTGCCAATTTTGTGGTACAAGCAAACAAAGAACGCGGTTTGTGCTCTGTTACCACCCTGAACTCATGTCCATACAGATAAGAGAAAATGCTGGCAGGGCCATTTGATGGCAAGAGCCTCCATCTCAATCTGGGCATATCTCATCTCAGTCTCTGAAAGCGCACTGCTGGCATACACCACGGGCAAACAGTCCTTGTTGGCATTTTTCTGTAGTACAGTCCCAAAGGCCGACTGAACGTGCATCCTCAACCAACTCTGTGAGCCTCCCTGGGTGAAAGTAAGCCATTACTGTCTTGTCTATTAGAGAATTCTTGATAGCGTCGAAGGCTGCGTTTGCTTGTGAGGTCCAATACCAAGGCACACCGCTTTGTGTGAGGTCTCTCAGAGGTTTCGACAGCAAGCCAAGGTTTGGTATGAAACGGCCACAGAAGATAGCCATCCCCAGAAAACTGCAGACTTCAGTCGCGGTGGTGAGGATCTGCGTAGTCTGGATAGCGGCATTTCTTCTGATCTACTTGGAGGCCATCATGTGAGAAGATATACCCGAAGAAGTCAACTGACTTTTGGTAGAACGAGAATTTTGCTTTGGTCACGGTAAGGCCATTGGAGTGAGTCTTACAGATGCACATGATGTTTCTCTAGGCTGCTGGAGAATATCAGAATGTCATGGCTGAGGTTATGGACGCCCTGCAGGCTTGACAGTGTCTCCCGGATAGCGTTTTAAAGCACATCGGAGGCCAACACCACCCCAAAGCTCAGTCATTTGTACCATCTCAAACCCATGTGAGTAGAGAAAGTGGTAGTGCACCGGCTCTCTGGGGCAAGTTCGAGCCGGTGGTACCCTGAGTTGGGGTCGAGCTTGGAGAACAATTTTACCCCATTAAGGTCAGCTATGATATAGTCCATGGTGGGCGTCAGGTGGTGTTCCCTCTTCACAGCCTGGTTGGGGAGGCGCCTGTCAATGCAGAGCCTGATAGCTCCTGGCTGCTTGGGCTTTGGGTGATGACCAGGGGTGACACTCATGGGGTTGGGCCTGTGACCTTCTCGATGATGCCCAAGTTCTTCTATATCCGTAGTTCTTCCTCCACCTGTGGACGTGGTTGGAAGGTAACCCTTCGGTGTCTCAGCGCTGTCGGCCAGATCAACGTGTCACTGTGCAGCTTGAATTGTTTGTCTTTGAGCTTACCAATACCATCGAACAGCTCCGGGAATTTGCACAGAATGGCGTCTGCATGTGAGTCGTGGATTTTGTTGGCGAAGAATTTCAGCCCCAGGTCCTTCGCTGTGTGGCACCTGAGAAGAGTGCCTTTCTTTCTGTCTGTCACGTGGAATCTGTCCCAGGTGGTATGTTTCTCACTGGCCACCTCCACTTCTATCAACCCCTGCAGAGGGAGGGGTTCCGTGCCCCTGCAGGTGTAGATCTTCACCCTGGTGGGGGAAGAGGGGGGCACAGTGCGATGTGCTCATACTGCTCTCAGTCCATGAGATTCATGGACGCTCCAGTGTCGATGAGTGCTTTTACCGTGGAGCGCGCCACTTAGATGATGCACATGGGAGGTGGTCACCAACACTGATTGGTGCAGCTGGCAAAAGACACTACGAACACATTGTCTTCTTCCCCTTCCATGTTGAACCCGGACTTGGGGGATGACGTCCACATGCCTGAGTAAGTCTTCGAGCGAAAATTGCTTGATGCTGGCTGGCATTCCGTGCGGCCTGCTGAAGGTGGCTTTGGATCTCCCGCTCCTACAGACCTTTGCAAAGTGGTTCGTTTGCCGCACCAGGAGCAGACTTTACCTTTTGATTAACAGAGACCAAATGAGGGGTGCTCAGCACCAGTTTTGGCCGGGCCCGCCCGCAGGCGTCTTCGGGGCTGCGGGGGCCAGGCCTGAGGGCTTTTGGATGACATCTACCCTCTCTTCCTTGATGTGGGCTAGCCGGGAGGCGCTGGATGTGGCCAGGTGGCTGTTGAGGGCTGCTTCCATCTCTTCGGTTAGAGAATTTGATAGCTTGTGTGCTCGAGCTAATATAAGGATGTCATTATGTGATATTCCTGGCTGTCTAAGGATTAGCTGTCTGTAAAGGGGCAGGTTCGTGGAACACAGGGGAAGATGAGTCAGAAGTCAGGGGGGTAGGATCCAATGAGGCAGAGTCAGGGAATAGTGCTCTTAGGGAAGGTTTTATTTTTAAGTATGCTTTACGCCTTTTAGAAGTCACTCTCAGTTTAGCAAAGTCCGAGGTCTCCGTCCTGACACCTCTTGTAAATCCTGAGTTCTCCAGAATGATGTAGGGTATCGAGACACTCTCGTCGGTATGGAGGGAAGGAGATGTCGTCACCCTGTGGTACTGGAGCGTGGACTCGTCCGGAGGCGTCCCGGAAAAGAAAGAAAAGAAAAGGCACAATCACTGGGACGTCCGTGCACAACTTGCAAGGGCCCGGGGAGTGAGGGAAACCAAGGGCTCAGTTAACAACAGCCGTCCGAAGTGCTCGCTCGTGAAGGGAGTGTTATTTCCTGACTGTACACTATTTACACTGGGTCTCTCGGTTTCTTCGGGTCGCTCCTCCCCACCCAGCCAGCCACAGTACCCCGTACCTTGTCCAGCCACGCTCCTCCCGTGGGACCGTGGCAGGGCGAAGCGCCAAATCGGTGGCCTCCTGGCTTGTCGTTCTCAGCTGGGCTCCTTCCACACGCTCCACCTCCTCTTCCAATACTCGACTCCACTGCTCTCCGTCTCCACTCCAACACACCTTCCGCCTCCAGGGAAACGCCGTCCGTCGTCTCCTTCTCTCTTCCGGCATTTGACTCCTCGACGCTCGCAGGGGGCGTGGTCACGCCGTCGTGTAGTCCGTAGTTAAAGGGGCCGTGTTCTTCTACCGGAGCAAAGTTCCATAAACTATCGGTCTCCTTCGTGCCCCAGTCCTGCAGACCAGGGTCATCAGTCAGTGCAGGGGTGACAGGGGGGTGCCGCGGGACAGCCGACCACCAATCCTCAGGTACGGCAGCAGAGGCATCAGTCTGTATAAGGACAACAGAAAGGGGGGTCAACGGCAGAGCAGACCAGCCGTCTGCGCGTACAACAGCATTGTCACCCCCTGGACCCGCCACCCTGTCACACACCTCCCCCCCTGGACTCTCCCGATCGGGGAGAGGTTGGACCCTGGACAGGTAGTCCGCATTCCCATTGTCCGTTCCCTTTTTGTGTACCACAGTAAAGGAGTAGGGCTGGAGGGACAAAAACCATCTAAGGACCCTAGGATTGAGAGATCTGTTGCGGTACATCCAACTCAGCGGGGCATGGTCAGTTTGAAGGACAAAGGGGCGGCCCTCCAGATAGTATTGAAGTTTCTCTATCGCCCACTTAATGGCAAGGCATTCGCGTTCCACAGTGGAGTACTTCTGTTCTCTCGGGTACAGTTTCCTGCTGCTGAACAGGATAGGGTGCTCCACCCCCTCCCCGTCCTTCTGCGAAAGAACAGCACCGATACCTGTCTCCGAGGCGTCAGTGGCGAGAATGAAATCCTTGTTAAAGTCCGGGGACATCAGAACGGGGGCTGATGTGATGGCTTTTTTCAATAATGTAAAGGCCTCCAAGGCCTCCTTCGGGGCGTTCTGAATCTCCTTGGACCTTACATCCTTGCGTAGGAGGTTCGTCAAAGGGGTGGCCACTTCTGCAAAGCGGGGGATGAATCTCCGGTAATAACCGATCAGTCCCAAAAAGGCGCGAAGCTCCCTTTTATTGGAGGGGAAACCCGTGTCTCTGATGGCTCTGATTTTCTCGTCTTGTGGAGCGATGGTTCCTTCGCCCAGCACATACCCCAGGTATTTGACTCGGGTAAAAGCCGCCCGGGACTTCCTCGCGTTGATGTGCAGGCCGGCTTCCTGCAGGGCCCGGAGGATGGCCTGGAGGTGTCGTAGGTGTTCTTCCCAGGATTTACTGTGGACGACTATATCGTCCAGGTAGGCTGAACAGAAGGTCGGGAAAGGTTTTAGAATGCGGTTCATGAGCCGCTGAAAAGTGGCGGGGGCGCCATGCAGCCCAAAGGGGAGAACCGTAAACTCAAAAAGCCCTTCGTCGGTGATGAAGGCGGTTTTCTTCCGGTCTTCCATCCTAAGGGGTACCTGCCAGTACCCCTTGGTCAGGTCAATGGTCGTTATGTACACTGCTTCCCCCAGTTTCTCTATTAATTCGTCAACCCGGGGGATGGGATAGGCGTCAAAAGAGGATACCATGTTCAAGGCCCGGAAGTCCATGCAAAAGCGTTTAGTGCCATCGGGTTTGGGCACCATGACTATCGGGGAGGCCCAGTTGCTGGTGGAAGGTTGTATCACCCCCAATTCTAACATGTCTTTTACTTCTTGTCTCACTGCTTCCCTCCTGGCGGCAGGGATTCTGTAGGGTCGCTGGCGCACTATCTTCCCTGGAATCGTCTCGATCCTATGTTCCACTAAGGCTGTTTTTCCCGGCAGATCCGAAAAGACAGACATGAAGGGTGTCAAGGTTTCATGTAGATCTCGTTGTTGCCTATTTGATAGTTCCGGATTTATGACGAGGTGACGTAAGGTGTTTTCCTCCGTTTGTTTGTTCTGGATAGCCAAGTGAACCCTCTGAGGAGGGGGACCGATCCACTTTTTGAGAATGTTAATGTGGTATGTCTGTGTTTTCGAGGGAGAGAGACGTAGCCGATATGTGGTCTCACCTATGGTGTCTACCACTTCGTAGGGGCCTTCCCACTCAGTTTTCTTTGTGATAGAGGGCAATAGTACAAGTGCCCAATCGCCCACTCCCATCTTCCGGAGCCGGGTCCCTCTGTCGTAAGATTTCTTTTGTTTCTTCTGGTTTTGTTCGAGGTTTGTATAGGCCAGACTGCGTAGTTTCCCCAACTTGGACCTCAATTGTGCGGTGTATTCCAGGGGGGTGTTTTTTTCTAGGTCCTCTTGCGATTCCCATGCGTCTTTAGTGATCTCCAGCAAGGTTCGAGTGTTCTTCCGTATAGTAGCTCAAAAGCTGAGTGACCGAGGCTGCTCTGTTTTTGGGCTCGGAGTACATATAGGGCTAACGGGAGTAACCGGTCCCAGGCCGGGCCTTCGGAGGTCAACATTTTCTTTAGGGTGTTTTTGAGACTCTGATTGTACCTCTCTACGAGGCCATCGGTCTGAGGGTGGTATACGGATGTCTTTAGATGATGGATATCCAATGACTTGCAGATTTCCTTCATGAGGCGTGATGTAAACGGGGTTCCCTGGTCTGTAACCACCTCCTTCGGGAATCCCACCCTAGAAAACAATTCCACTAACTTTTCCGCTACATTGGCTGTAGTAGGGGATTTCAGGGGAAAGGCCTCTATGTATCTGGTCGCATAGTCCACTATTACAAGTGCATACAAATGCCCTCGGGGGGTCTTTGGGAGGGGCCCTATGAGATCCATCCCTACACGCTCGAAGGGTACCCCTATGATTGGCATGGGTTGTAGGGGGGCTGCCGGGGGTTTGTGAGTGTTCTTTTTCTGGCAGATCTCGCATTTACTACAATACTCCTGTACGTCCCTGTAAATCCCAGGCCAGTAGAAATGCCGGATAACACTCTCTGTCGTTTTCTCTTTGCCCGCATGACCTGCCGTTAAATGAGCGTGTGCGAAGAACAGCACTTGTTCGCGGAAAGACTTCGGAACCAAGAGCTGTAACTCTTTTCCGGTAGCTGCCTCTCTGTACAGGAGATCCCGTTTTATAATAAACCTGGGATACGAGGCGCTGGTATCATCCTGGGCTGCCTGTGCCGCTTCCCATGCATTAAAGAGAGTCCGATCTTCTGCCTGCGCGAAGCGGAAACTGCGGTCAAGAACCCAGGGTTCAGCCGTGAGTAGAGCCGAATGGGCTGTATGTTTAGCCAGGGGCGGTTCGTATACGGTTCTTCTGAATAGTTCTAAGAAGTCCGGATTGTCCACTCCCACTATCATGTCCTCTGGTAGTGTTGTTAATACTCCCACCCTTACGGTGCATTCCGGTTGGTTGTCAGTGGCAACGGGCACCTGGGCCACAGGATACGGTTTGACGTCCCCGTGTACACAACGGATGTTTACTAAGGCATCCTGGTCATATTGGCAGGGCAGGACGAACTTCTCTTGCACCACTGACTGCCTACACCCGGAGTCCAGGAGGGCTTTAATACTAAACCCGTTTACCCTTATACTTACATGAAATGAGGTCCCCAACTCCGCGGAGTATAGGACAGCCTTTGGCAGGTACCCCACCTCCATGGGCTCCTCGGGAGGTCTTCTCCGGGGGCACAGGCGGGCAATGTGCCCCCACTCGCCACACTCGAAAAATTGAGGACCCCGGGGTACAGGAGGTTCCATCCTAAGGGGTCGAGGCCGGAAGGGCTCAAGAGCCGGTTTCGCCTTCTTGTCGCTTTTTACCAAGGACTGTTGTTTGGAGGACTTCTCAGGTTCCCACCCTGTGCCCCGTGGTTGCGCTCGGGCATAGTTGGCGGCCATCTCAATGGCCTGCTCTACTGTAAGCCCAGAGTGCTGCCTCAACCACCTCTGGGAGCCGTAGGGGAGCGCCTCCATGAATTGCTCCAGGTAAATTTGGGCCAAGATCTCTTCTTTGGTGCTGGTGCTAGACTTTAGCCACTTATCCGCCATCATCTTCAAGCGGAAGAAGAGGGTTTTTGGATTTTCTCCCGGGACCCCTTTTTCCTTGCGGAACCTGAGGCGGTATGCTTCGGAGTCGAGCCCCAAGTGATCTAGAATAACGTTCTTTATCATGGCATACGTTGCGTTCCCAGCCGGATTCCCCACCTGATAGACGAACTGTGCTTCTCCAGTTAAAAGCGGGGCTAGGAAGAAGGGCCACTTCTCCTCTGGCCACCCCAGCGCTCTAGCAGCCCGCTCAAAATTCATCAAAAACGCATCCGGATCGTCTCCATGTACGTATTTCTGTAATGAGATACCGGACGGGCTAGGAACATGGGCTCTGCTCTCCACGGTTACCACACCGGTGGGAGGGATCATCGTTTTCTGCATGTTGTCCATCTGAGCCGCTATAGTGTTCTTAAAGAGGTTTCGGTCTGCTTGGGCCGAGGTCATCTGGCGCTCGACAGCCCATTCTAACTTCTCCTGTCCCTTTATCAGATGCTACAACAGGGCGTCCATCTCGGAATCACAGGTGGACTGGGATGGTAATCCCACTTCTGACACCAGTTGTAAAGGGGCAGGTTCGTGGAACACAGGGGAAGATGAGTCAGAAGTCAGGGGGGTAGGATCCAATGAGGCAGAGTCAGGGAATAGTGCTCTTAGGGAAGGTTTTATTTTTAAGTATGCTTTACGCCTTTTAGAAGTCACTCTCAGTTTAGCAAAGTCCGAGGTCTCCGTCCTGACACCTCTTGTAAATCCTGAGTTCTCCAGAATGATGTAGGGTATCGAGACACTCTCGTCGGTATGGAGGGAAGGAGATGTCGTCACCCTGTGGTACTGGAGCGTGGACTCGTCCGGAGGCGTCCCGGAAAAGAAAGAAAAGAAAAGGCACAATCACTGGGACGTCCGTGCACAACTTGCAAGGGCCCGGGGAGTGAGGGAAACCAAGTGCTCAGTTAACAACAGCCGTCCGAAGTGCTCGTGAAGGGCGGGGTATTTCCTGACTGTACACTATTTACACTGGGTCTCTCGGTTTCTTCGGGTCGCTCCTCCCCACCCAGCCAGCCACAGTACCCCGTACCTTGTCCAGCCACGCTCCTCCCGTGGGACCGTGGCAGGGCGAAGCGCCAAATCGGTGGCCTCCTGGCTTGTCGTTCTCAGCTGGGCTCCTTCCACACGCTCCACCTCCTCTTCCAATACTCGACTCCACTGCTCTCCGTCTCCACTCCAACACACCTTCCGCCTCCAGGGAAACGCCGTCCGTCGTCTCCTTCTCTCTTCCGGCATTTGACTCCTCGACGCTCGCAGGGGGCGTGGTCACGCCGTCGTGTAGTCCGTAGTTAAAGGGGCCGTGTTCTTCTACCGGAGCAAAGTTCCATAAACTATCGGTCTCCTTCGTGCCCCAGTCCTGCAGACCAGGGTCATCAGTCAGTGCAGGGGTGACAGGGGGGTGCCGCGGGACAGCCGACCACCAATCCTCAGGTACGGCAGCAGAGGCATCAGTCTGTATAAGGACAACAGAAAGGGGGGTCAACGGCAGAGCAGACCAGCCGTCTGCGCGTACAACAGCATTGTCACCCCCTGGACCCGCCACCCTGTCATACACCTCCCCCCCTGGACTTATTACAGCATTATTTGTCTGATGGGAGTGGTGTAACATACTAATGAATGTATTGTTGCGCAGCGCAAGTCTGTAAGAGAGTTCATGTGCAGGAAGTTCACTAAAAGTGTGTTCAGCAGAGACATTGTAAACAGATTGTTCGCGCCTGAAAATAGGCCAATATATAGGTAGCAGAATGCTGGCAATAATAATTAGAATACTTAGGAAAAACATTATTAACAACGTCACTATACAGTGACTACGCAGTGATTTACAGTATGTACGTTTCTTTGCTTCTCTCTCTCTCTCTCTATCTCGATCTAGGGGATACATGTCAGAAACTATTTAACCGATTCACCTAGGGGAGGACTTAAACAATTAAACTGTCTGACTTGCTAGATCGGAGTTTCATACGATATAGTTCTTGGGGAGTCTTTTCTCGTTCAGACACTGTAACGTCTTTTCTTTCAACACAGTCTTTGGTGGGGGTGGACGAGTCAGAGTCCTGTTTTAGTCCGTTTTTTAGTTCATTGCAAAGTTTGATGTGACTCGTGTGGACCCACCCCTTTCTCCCCTCTATCTTCACGGCGGTCCTGGTTGTAAGGAGGACGGTCTTCGGAGACTTCCAGCGGGGCTCCAGCGGACTTTTCCGGTCGAAATTCCGGACGAGTACCAGGTCCCCAGGACGGACCTCATGCGCCTTTACATCGGTGTTGTCAGGGAAGGCTGCGGCAACCTGTGAACGACATGATTGGAGTGCAGACATCAAGGAGGCAAGGTAATCTGTCAACATATTGCAATCAACATCAGTTATTTTCTTCGGAATGGGCGTCCCCCACATATTCGGTGGTCTGCCAAAGACCACTTCGTACGGGGATAGCCCTGATCTTGAATGGGCGACCATTCTCATGTAGAATAGTGCCACGGGCAGGGCGACTATCCAGTCGACCCCCTTTTCCTGACAGATTTTTGCAAGGCGGATTTTTAGTGTCTGATTATGCCTTTCTACAAGGCCTGCTGCTTCGGGATGTCGGACACAGTGGAACCTCCACTGATATCCTAGCAAAAGGGAAACCTGTTTCATCAACTCGGACGAGAATGGCTGTCCGTTATCTGAATACACGACACGGGGCAAACCGTACCGTGGGAAGAATTCACGAACCAACTGTCGGGCAGTGGTCGGAGCAGTGTAGTCTGGAACTGGGTATGCTTCGGTCCAGCGGGACAGGGCACAAACAACTACAAGGACATATTTAAAACCTCGACAACTGTTCATCTGGATATAATCCATCTGGAGGACTTCAAAAGGGTGATCGGGAGGATGAAATCCACCTTGTTCTACAGGGACGCTTTTACCTGGATTGAACTGACAACAGATCATGCAAGTACGCACTTTCTGTTTTGCTGCTGCTCGTAAGTGTTTGTTGTACCAGAGATTCTGTAAACTGTCTATCATCGCCTTCTCTCCTAGATGTGCCGGGCTATGTGCTGTGTTTATCATGACTTGAACCATTGAGTCAGGGAGAAACCATATAGATTTTTCCTTCGTTATCCAACCTTGATCTGTCTGAATCCCTCCTAGTTCAGTCCATTTCTTTATTTCATCTGGTGTAGCATGTGTCTGAATGTCAATTACGTCTAGGGCGGGATCTCTAACTGCCATACACTTTGTCGGTACTATTGTCTTTGTCACATCAGTAATCTGGATGTGAGTCAGTGCTGTATGTTTTGCTGTCTGGTCTGCCAGGTCGTTACCCTGGGAAACAGAATCTGTAACTTTAGTATGTGCCTTACACTTCATGACTGATATGCCCGAGGGCAAATGTATTGCTTCTAACAGCGCTTGAATGAGGGGACCGTGTTGAATCTTGGCCCCATGAGAGGTCAGGAAACCTCGTTCTTGCCAGAGGACTCCGAAGTCGTGTACAACCCCGAAGGCATAACGGGAATCAGTGTATATGTTAACATTTCTGTTCTTGGCTAGAATACAAGCTCGGGTCAGAGCGATGAGCTCTGCTGCTTGGGCAGACAGTGTGTCAATACGATGTGTTTCTTTAACTTCAGTTTCAGTGGTCACGGCATATGCGGCCACTAATTCTCCTGTACTTGTTCTCATGCATGAACAGTCCACATAAAGTGTCAGGTCTGGATTTGTCAATGGAACATCTGTTAAATCTCGTCTAGGCTTTGTTACTGCATTAATGATTTCTACACAATCATGTGGGGCTGGATCTGTCATAACTGTTGGTAATAGTGTTGCGGGGTTCAGGATACTGCAGCGTCTGATTTCTATGTGTGGCTGGAATAACGTTAATTCATAACCTGTCAGTCGTGCTATAGTCAAGTGTTGAGTCTGAGTTCTGTTTAACAAAACCTCTACAGAATGTGGTACTTGAACTGTTAACTGATGACCTAAAACAATTGAGTCACTTTGTCTTATTGCTAACGCTGTTGCTGCTACTGACTTTAAGCACGCAGGGAGTGCTTGGGCTACTGAATCCAATGTACTAGAAAAATAAGCACAAGGCTTATGTGAACCTGCTTGATCTTGGGTGAGGACAGACAACGCTGTACCATCACGTTCTGTAACAAAAAGTGTAAACGGTTTGCTGTAACATGGTGTCGCTAAAACTGGTGCTTGACATAAGGCTTTCTTTAAGTCTTCAAAAGCTTGTGTATGTTCCTGAGTCCAAGGGAGGGCAGTCGAAGTCGCTGCCTCCTGTGTCGTTAACTGGATGAGTGGCTTGGCTAGAAATGCATACTGGGGAATCCATTGTCTGCAGTACGAGGTGAGGCCTATGAAGGCCCGCACTTCTTTTTGTGTCTGGGGTTGTGGCATATTTGCAATTAACTGAATGCGATCGGGAGTGAGCTGTCTCCCCACTTTGGACAGCAAGTGACCCAAGTACACAACTTGCTGAACACAGAATTGTAGCTTCGAAGGGGACACCTTGTGTCCCTTGTCGGCCAGGAAGTGTAAAACTGTCAGTGATGCTTTTTCACATTCGGGCTCACTTCGTGCGGTGATCAGCAGATCATCGACGTATTGCAGTAAAGCGGTGTTAACTGGCATTTGAATACAATCTAGTTGTCTTTTCAGTGCTTGACTATAGATGCTGGGGCTTTCTGTGAATCCTTGAGGTGCGCGCGAAAATTTGAAACTGCGTCCATTTAAGCTGAATCCGAAGAGATATTGGCTCTCTGGATCAATAGGCACGCTGAAGAAGGCGTTCTTGAGATCAATTACAGTAAAGAACGTTGCTTCTGAATCAATAGCAGTCAATAGAGAAGAGATATCGGGGACCACAGGATACTGTGGAATAATGCATTTATTCAATTCTCGAAGATCAATCACCAGCCGATATACTGGCGGTGCATTGGGATCAGTACGTTTAAGAATCGGAATGATGGGCGAATTACAGATATTGGAGTCGGTCTCGACGACCACTCCTTGGGCAATGAGCTCTTCAATGATTTTCAGTAAAGCCACTACAGCATCGGGTGGTAACTTGTATTGTCTGATTCTGGGTAATACAACACCTGCCTTGAGTGTAACGCGGTATGGTGTAATGTGCATACAGCCTACATCAGTTGGGCCTTTTGCCCACAAGTAATCTGGTACCTTTTTCAATCTGACATCAAATTCACGCAGAACATAATGACCCTTGAAATCCCGCAGAAAGAGTCTAACCCCCTCCGGGGAACAGCATATTATAGCTCCTAGAGCCTTCAATGTTTTAATTCCTAACAGATTTTCTGGACATGATTTCGTGAGTAACAGGTCTGTAACACGTGATAATGGACCCACAGCCAGGGGAACTGGTTCTGATACCTCGTTTACAATAGGCTGTCCTGAAAAACCCAGGGAAACATTCTGTGAGCCTGAGAGGGGTGCCCCTGGAACTTCATCATGGCTGATTGTAGTGCGACTTGCCCCTGTGTCAATTAAAAACTTTCTGTCTTTTCCCAATACTTGACTGTGTACATAAGGACCTTCTTGATCTACAGGAATCTCAATAAGAGGCAAGCCACCTTCCCTCTCTAGGCTGTTTCATGTATATCGGGAATATTCGGGGTAAGCGGACTGGGCATACTGGTACATCTGCTGTGAAACTTGCTGAGTTGCGGCAATGGGCTGTGGCTGTGGTACTGCTATGGTCTGTGCTGGAGTCGAAGAAGCATGCATAGGCTGTGTACCCTGTGTATTCTGTGAAGATTGATGTTGGTTATGGTCTTGTCTAGGCGGATGCGGTCTTTCTTTAGTTTTACCTGTCGCTATGTTATGTTTCAGAACTGGGCATTCATGTACGTAGTGACCTGGCTGCTTGCAATAATTGCATGTCCCTTTAACGGGAGCTGCAGTGTGACTTGTCTGGGTCCCACCCTTTCTGTGACCATCGGATGGGACCGTCTGAGCTACTAACATTTTCATCTTTGTGTCTTTCATGCGTTTTTGTTCCTGATCTTGTTCTTCTCTGATTCTGTTCTGATGATATTGTAACATTTGTAACATCTGTGATGGCGTATTTGCTTGCCATGTACTCTCGACCTTGTACACTCGATTTTTAACTAACGGTAAGGAATTCTCGACTAACTTTGATACAAAAAGATGCGGGTACGACTCGCTACTTGGCTGGAGGCCACTATTAATAATAAAACATTTCTCGAATCTTGAATAGAAGTCACTAGTATCTTCATCATGTTTCTGTTTACAGGACGATATTGCATCCCAATCCTCCTTTCTTGTTGTCAATAATCTGGGCAGGACCTGTACTATCAAACCTGGTAATGCTTTAGTTTTGTCCCCAAGGCCTAACCCTGGGACCCGTTTCTTTTCTTCTTCCTCTATTTCTGCCCAGGCAATCTTTGTGTCTCCCACCTCCCATTCCTTTTCCTTTAATTTCTCGAATATACCCGTAGGCAATAATACTTTCAACATTTTCATGATATCATCATACGTGTAATCCCCCATTAATAACATGTCTTTAAGCTCTCTATGAAAACCTGCAGGGTCTTTATCATGGCATGGTACTAGTTTCTTCATTTCTAACAGTTCTAATTTAGTCAGAGGCGTGTGTACATACACGCGTTTCAAGGTTTTATCCTCACCCATAACAGGGTGCACTTCTCGTAAGGGGTTCTGACTTTCAATACCACCCCCGCATTGCATGTGGTACATTTTCCTTTCTGGAGGTGGGGCGGGAACATATTCAGAGCTTACAAAGGTATCATATCTGTGTCGTTGTTCTAGAATTATTTGAATTAATTTAGTGCTTAGACCTCTCCATCTATCCATCAGTAGTGCTTCTAGTGTCTCGTGTAAGGGACCTGGATCAGAATAATGTTTTCTGTATTTGATGAGAAGGTGCTGAATCATGTATACACCTGCTAATTTCTGTTCGTCGGGGGAGAGGTTCAGAAATGTCTGTGCTACTGTGTCATCATTATATATGTCTGCATTTTCGGCCCATGATACAGCTGATCGGGCTAGTTCTTGTTCATCCATAGAATTTAGTACGTGGTACCCAACTCGGTCTCGGAGCCTTTTATCAGTTTCCTGGAACTGATGCTCAGCAGAATTCGGATTTGTTAAGGCAGAGAAGAAAACTCTCTTGCTCTCCGGACGGATACCCTTCCTAAGGTAAGTTCCCTTACCTACATATGCTATTGTTCCTACATTTCTTTCGGGTTCTTCCTGTTCTTCTTCCTCCTCGGAGGGAGCCTCTTCTTTCTCTTTCTGGTGTACGGCTATCACTGCTTTCCTAATTTTCTTGTACATAGAGTCTATGCAATTCTGTCTGTCATGTCTTCCATCAGCTATATTTTGACCCCACTTGTTCAATGCGTCTAATTCACTCTGATCTGTTCCGGGCCTGTCTCGTTCTCTTATTAGACAATTTATGAAGAATCGTAGTATCAGCGCTTGCATGCCAACTTTCTGTTTCTCCAGGGCATCCTTAATACTGTCAGGGTCCTTTCCTGTCTGAACAAACTCATATATTCTGTCTAGACGCTCCTTCATCCCTGCATAGCATAACAAGCTATCAGTAGCAGATCTTAACCGTAATGATGCCAATATCATTAAATCGTCCCTTCCGGGTACTGGATCATATCTGCAAACCGACATGTTTTCTTTTAATGTGTCAAGGCGGGATGAATTAGAGGAGTGGGGAGACCTGTACGTGAGAGGACTCTGCATATCTCTGAGATTGAATCTGTGAGTTGGTGGCGGGGTCTGAGGACCCGCGGTCGCACCTCCTGAAGCGGACGCTTGTGCATTACCTCCCTGCGGAGTCTGTATCTGAACTTGAACTTGTCGTTTAGGTGGATCAGGCAAACGTGGTTTCGGTAGATCAGTTTTGAGTACAGGAAGCGGTGGGGCTGGCGGAACGGGAGAAGTCTGTTGCGGTACCGGCGGAACGTGACCTGGGGGTGGAGTGCCACCCCCGTCCCTGTCAGTAGGCAGGGCACAAACAGGCAGATTGGTGTAAGCTGGTGCTACGTCTTCTAAGTATGAATTTAGGAATATGTCTTTAGTAGTCTTGTGCATTACTTTAGTGGGAACTAATGGTGACGGCATATTTTTCGGTATTTCTGAAATGGCGTCAGGTGTACCTTCGGCCAAAAGATACATGTTGTTCACTTGGCTATTTCGGATGCGATCTATTTGTTCTGATTTTACTCGAATTCCTTCAATAACTAATTCGTTTTCTTGAGCCTTTTCTGATTCTTTAAGTCTGTCTTCTCTACGAAGTGCTCTTTCAGCACGTTTATGTGATTCCTTACGCCAAAATTCTATGGCGTCTTTCTGAGATTGTCTGGCTTTCTTTTTCCGTAATGCCTCTTCTACCTTTATGATGCACTCGGCATCCCATGTTCCGTTAACTGGCCAGCGGTATCTTTCCTCTAGGTGCTTGGTATAATCGGTCCATAACTCTAGATACAATATGGCGTCTATGCCATGTTTGTTATACATGAAATTACCTGGAGTGTCCCTAGGGGGGATCGGAATTTCTTCCTCTAACATCCCTTTCCTAGTTCCTATCTGCTTTAACTTGTTGAAAAACGGCATTGTGCCTACTTGATACTGAAATGCTCGACCCTTGATACTTAATTCTGAATGTAACTATTTATACAAGAAAACACAATAATGCACAAGAAAACAATCACATTCATACCACGACATTAATCACAAGAAACATTTAAAACATAGATGACTACCCCACTATACTAGATGTACTGCTCAACAGTACAGATACACTGCTGTAACAGTGCAAAAATTCAGAAATTCGGAATACTAGATATACTGCTAAACAGTACAGATACACTGCCTAAAAACAGTGCAGACCGGACTTGCGTACCCAAACCCGTCTAGATGCGACCCAGCAATGGTACTCACCGGGAAGCACGGAAACAGAAGGCCTCGGAAAACTCGACTGGACTCGACTCGATACTTCGGAAAACTTCGGAAAACTTCGGGAATTTTCGGAAAACTTCGGAAACCTGGTGGGCCTCTTGACACCTCGGACCTTGCTTCTTTCGGCTAGGCTCTGGTCGGGATCCTCCGCACTCCTCACCGCCTCGTCTGGGCACTGATCGCAGTCTTCGTCACCTCCGTGGGTCAGAGGGAGATGCAGGAAATCCTGCCAGTACGCGTATGTTCCTTCTAACTGATGGCAGGGGACAGAGCTTGCAATGCGCCAACCGGCGCGTGAGGTGGGGGAGGGGTCCCTGTTCGGGCGCCAAAATGACGTAAATAATTAATTTACTCTCTTAATTTCTATGCAGGTAAGTACTTAATCAATAATAACTCAGATCGGGTGAAAAAAGACAGAGTCCGTGGTGTTAGAGTTCTAAGGGTTTTATTCCTTAAAAAGGAATGGTCATGGCCAAGATATCATGTTCTGACCACCACACAGGGTGTCAGAAGGGATAGATGAGCGCGCTAACATTTTATTAACAGTACATAGCTTATATACTTATTGTACATCATTGAAACAGTATAGAAGGCGTAACAGCGTAGAGAAGACAAGATAACAATATACACGTGGTACATGTGCGTAATCAAGAGGCGTGAACTAGAGGTGTGTTCTGGAAACGTCACTGATAGGTGTCACAAAGGGGTGTCACTAACAAAAAAAGTGGCAATGTCAGCAGAAATCGGAAGCTTGGATGCGCACGCAGCTGCATGACGTGTAATTGGAGGGGTGCAGGGGACTTGACATTTACACTGACGAAAGGAGACAGAAGTCTGGCATGTCAGATCAACTTGTGCTTCTATCATATCTGATATCTGATGTTTAGGAACTAAGCTATCTGGGCAGAAAGGTCTCTAGAGCAGAAGCTATTCTATACTTGCTGTGAGTGCGTGTATAAGCGCCTGGGTGTCTGTATGAGAAACGTGGGGGCATGGGGCCTTCCATGGAAGCATGGCAACGAAGCTATGAATTACTTGCACAGAGACAGGTCGGCCCTTTAGCCCTGTAGCTGAGGAAGGATGTTTACTGAAGCTAGCAGGCAGGAATGTATTTTCGGGGAGGGAAACAGATAACTCGAAGGTTATAGTCAATCTTGGCAGGCAGCAGGCTGAGCCGAGCGCGAGGGGCCGCGCTGAAAGTAAGTCAGAGTTCACGAGTACAGGGGCTGCTTGGGCAGAGATTTCTCGGAGTCAGAAGCCAGAAAAGAGGCTCGGTGGCAGAGATTCAGGGCCTACTTCAGCCAGAGCTGAAAAACGTAGGAGTACACTACAAAAAGACGTTGGCATAGCATACTTAGGAACGGACCATTCGACCCATTCATGGTGGGTCTGAAAGAGGACATGTTAACGTTGGACGCAAATGTATTTGCGTCTTCATAGCTGACACAGGAGGGAAGTTACATGCACTTTAACTCGTACATGGAGTCGGTGGGGTACTCGCTAGGGAACACAGCTTGACCATAAAATTTAGATTACCTCAGTTGTAACATCCGCATAGTAAAGGCATGCGTTGTTATGTCTGTTTCCCGGGCCCGTATTTCCTCCCTATGGTCGTGAAAGTTGCATGTGCTTGCGAATTTTCTCAGGCATGTGTAGAAGACCTCAAAAGATTCAGTGTCAGGCGTTTAGCTTGGCGCAGTTTGAAGCGATTGAAGTCCGGGTTAATCTGGTGTTCAAAATTCCTGTTCAGCATCATCGAAATCGTCGTTGTCACCTGTGTCTGGGAGAGTCTCACACAGATCATACAGCTCTCCACTGCCGAAGTGAATGAGTAGCAACCACTTGACGGCTCTGTCTGTCCCCCTTGTGCCACTGAAGTAGTGGTTCAGGTGCCCGATCCACAACCTCCAGCGTGGGACCGTGCTGTGGGGTCGGAGAGCTCACTGAATGGCTGGAGGGGCGTCACGCGGTGGCGGGGCAGCATCCCTTGGCAGTCCGGCTGCTCTGGCTTGTGCCAGTGTGCTCATAGTGCCAAAGATGGTCCTGTGAGAGTGTAGGGTGTAAGACTACTGAGGATGGGCCTGGCCCAAGGCTGGCAAGCCGTTGAGCATGTCTCTGGCCACACTTTCCTGGTGTGATGCCTGGCACCTCCTGCGGTTTTGAGTGATGGACAGGTGTTGTGGCATTTGTGCCAGGTTATCTTCCAAATGAGTAGTCCCTTCCTTATTTTTGTTTGGTTATTCTCTTTTATTATTGCTTTTTTCTTATCCACAACCTGGCGTCCCACTACACTCCCACCGGGAGGGGGCCGCCCTCCTGCTCTTGCTGGGAGGTGGGTTTCAGCCAGGCAGCTTCGCTGTGTCACATGGCCGCTGGGGCCTCTGCTGCCAGTGAGCGCTCCGATGGAGGGCGAAGCAGGGCCTGCTGAGAAAGTCCCGGTGGTGGAGTGCCGGGCAGAGCGAGGCAGAGCAGGCCGCAACCACTGTGAGTCAGTGGCCCACGGGGGCCGGCACAGCAGCTGCGCCCTCACCTGGTGGAGTAGCTGATCAGGTGGCAGCGTGCAAGAGAGGTACCTCCGGAGGTCAAAACAGACACTGCAAGGGGGACAGACGTAGAGCGATGGGCCGGCTGCCTCCAGCGAGCTGCGACCAAAATGGCGACTGCGGCTAGCAGAGCCCTGTCAGGGATGAGTCTTTTGCAGTCTGTTGTACTGGGCAGCCGAGACATGACCTGGAGGGAACGGATGAGTATCAATCTCGTCGCCAGTGTAGTGGGTCGGAATTTCTCGCTGGCCTGGTCCTTCGTGTGCAGGAAGGCCTAGCTGACGTTGCATACAAGAATACACCCGCAATGAAATACTTATTTCGGGCAAAGACCCAGAGCGGTCTCATGCTCCTTTTTTTATCTCCTCTGGGCGAGCCCGCCCCAAGAAGTGTTACAAGATGAAACATTGTGGTACAGAGGCCAGGTGGCTCTCTACAAGCTGCAGTTTTTCATGCAGCCTCATCTGTCTCTTTGGCAACATTGGTGTTCTAAACGATCCTATTAAGACCCATGTACTGCCTTGTTATGGCTATTGTTTTTGGTGTGAATCAACATCTATTAAACTTTCTTTTGTGAAATGCACTATGATTTTTTTGCACATTGCTACTTCCTCGGTGTTAAGGACTGTGAGGCAGAAGAGGAACAAGACGGTAATTCTTGCATTACTTACTAATCAACATTACTGCAATGGTTTTTAGTGCCATTATTGGCAACATTCCCACCCACAGTCTGACCATGCATGAATAAATAAATACACAACACAACTTTTGTTATGGTAAAATATTGAGGTTTATTCCATACAAAAGTATGCAATATGGTGGATTATCTTTCGGGCGATCCAAGGGCAGGCAGCGGTAACCAGCCTATGCTGCCCGACCTGCCTGAGGAGCCAGCACTGTGGGAAACCCAATTAGTGCTACACCTTTTGGGTGATCCTCTTCCCAGATCATGTGACACATTGGTCTCTTATTACTTATGCCCCTTTCAGGGCGCAGAGTAGCAAGGCAAGCCCCTGGTTGGTTAGGTCCCCAACCGCCTGAGGGCCTAACGGGGCGCCAACACGATTTTCCAGGAACCTGCCCTGGGGCTCCTGGTATTTGGCTCTGGCACCCCTATTGTGCTCATGCAGAGGTACCCTTCTGTACCCATCTGCTTCCAGATCGCCCTGTAACTCCGCCTGACACGACAAAAGAAAACATTACAACGTAGTTTGCCTGCCAGCTCCACGCCGGGTAAGCGGTAGGGTGGGTGACGGCGTGCCCGGTGCAACAGAGGACGCAAGGATGGCCGGGGGAGGCATAAATACAATCCCCACGTCCTCGGCGCGCCGGAAGTGACGCGACTAGCCCACCTAAGGCAGAGGGACTCCTCCCTGAGTCCCAGCATTAGAGGGGGTGGGTTAGTGACCAAATGGCATTAAAGGGCCGCCCTTTTAGGTGGCCTCCTGTGTGGGCCACGGGCAGCCGCATAGTGCCATTATTGGCAACATCCCAAACCACAGTCTGAGCATGCATGAATAAATAAATACACATCACAACACAACTTTTGTTATGGGAAAATATTGCTGCAGGTTTATTCCATACAAAAGTATGCAATATGGAGGGTTATCTTACGGGCGACACAAGGGCAGGCAGCTGTAACCAACCTATGCTGCCCCGCCCACCTGATGAGCCAGCACTGTGGTAAACCCAATCAGTGCTACACCTTTTGGGTGATTCTCTTCCCGGATCACGTGACACATTAGTCCCTTATTACTCACGCCCCTTTCAGGGCGGAGCGTAGCAAGGCACGCCCCAGGCTGATCAGGCCCCCAACTGCCCGAAGGACTAACGGGCGCCAACGCGGTTTTCCAGGAACCTGCCCTGAGGCTCCTGGTATTTGGCTCTAGCACCCCTATTGTGCTCTTTCAGAGGTACCCTTCTGTACCCATCTGCTTCCAGATCACCCTGTAACTCCGCCACAGCTCTGGAGGCGGCCCCCGTTGCCGCCAGAGCCCCCCACCAACACAGCTATATTCTCAACTGCAACCTGCCATTATCAAGGCCTCCTGCAAGTCCACTGGGAAAATATCCATTCCCACCTGTGACATGGCACCCCCAACTTTCCACAATATCCTTTGGTGTTCGTCTGGATTAGCCAATGCCTGATGAAGCAAAGCCCCACGGCTCAGTGAACTTAGTTATGCGCTGTCCATCCTTTTCCGGGACTGTTCGCTGCTTCACATGACCTGTAGGAATGTGATGACCACCCAAGAATGAGTTCTACCCTTTGCCATAGCTATGTTACCCTTCAAGCTATTGTACACTCCACCTCCTGCAACCAGAGGTTGCTTTCCCTCTAGCAATTTTGTGCCTAACACCTAGTTGCCCTGATTTATGAAACAGCCGCACACTTGTTTAGATCACCGCTCCACAACCAGCCTGTCTATCATGGCTATGAGGGCGGGGAATTTTATGGATAACTGAAGCAATCCATATCCTGCCCAGGGAGCAGCGTGCACATATTTTGTTGAAGTTGACTGGACAATTGTACCGGCATTTTCGATTGCTCAACAATGGCGACCAAGAATTCTCGTCTTGCACACTTTAGTGCAGCCACAACACCCTGTGCGGAGTGAAAACTTACTACCAGGCTTGATGAACTAACGTCCGATCATGTGTATCTTGGAGCTCAATCCAGTTATAGACTGACCTAGTCCACTTTGTTATCCCTGGAATGATTGTCCTCCCTTCAATCAAAGCCGCATTCTGCTTACCTTTTGGTCACCTTAAGATTCAGGGTGGGACATACATACCCGCATGGCGAGTGTAAAATAACAATGATATTGTTAGAGTCTAATATTGCCAGTTGCAAGTATTGCTGCAGCCCCCGTTTGAGGGCGGCTGGGACCACACTGCCTCACCGCACATTACCTCCTACCTCATGCAATTCCATTATGCCCTTGTGTGTCCCTGCAAAGCACCTGGCAGGCTACTATCTGATGAACTAGGAGTAAGTTACAATGAGAAAGTGTGTCCCCTTGTAGTTGCCATGAATCCCTTATTTCTTACAGAAATTACACCTGTTCGGTGGGAATGGGAGGTCTAACCTTAACCACTGCTATATTACCTTTCAGGTTAATGTAGGCTCCAACCTTCTGCAACCTGTAGTTGCCATCCTTCTAACACTATATGTGCCTGAACACCTGTGTCCCCAATCTATGGGACAGCAGCCCACTTGTTATGTGACCGCTCCCACCACCCGCCTGTCTACTTTGGCTATCTGGGCGAGAAGTTTTATACTTAACCTTTGCACAGTCCCTTTGATTGCTAAATCATGGCGCACAAGATTGTTCATAACTGGAAGTATGTGACAAAGAGCAAGGGTGTCCTCATGCACTTGCCATGCACCCCTTATTCCTTATGGGAATTTAGCCTGCTCATCTCCCTCTGTGGGGAAATCCCCTAGGCTTACCAGCTTAGCTATTCTGCTTTGATTTAATACAGTGCGCACTTCTGCAATATGGTGCCTAACATTCAGGATTGACTAAGTCCTAGTGTATCCCCATACTAGATTATTCCCAAATTAGGGGGGCACACGCTGCCCATCCTGTGCAGTCCCAGCTGTGGAAAATTAACTGCTCCGTTAAATTTTTATTTTGTTGAATACTAGAGGTGCCAAATGTTCTTTTTACATAGTAGCCTTTTGTGCTTGACCCCTTGTATCCCCATGTATTGGGACAGCAGCACACTATGTTGGCTGACAGCATCCCCACCCAGATTGGCTAATCTAGCTAACCAGGCGGGGCATTTGAACTTAACTGCAGCAACATGTCGCCTACCCTTGGTTCTGGGGTGCACTTACTTCGCCCCGTTAACTAGATCATTGCACTGACTCCTTTGATGGCTAAACTTCATGATGCCAGGTGAGCTGGCAAGGCACACTGCACAACAAAATTTCATTCATCGCCTTAGATGGCTGAGGCTGTGTTTTTCTATCGGCCTGCTGCCCGTTTACAAGCTAGTCACAAACTGACTCACAAGGCCGTGGGACACTGCTCACGTTTGAGCCCACCGAGCCCCTTTTTGGCCATGGACTCAAAAAAGGCTTAAAGGCTCACATGATTATGAAACTTTTTGTATCTAAGAATCAGCAATGAAAGGCGCTGAACTGTGAGACCCCGCGCGCTCATGCTCGCAGCATGACCCCCCAATAAACCCCCACAAGTTATCACATCCCGTGAGACCCCACCTGGTAATAACCCTTCATAACTGGGAACGGGTCGCAACCCACTCAATGCGGGGGGATTGCCACGTGGTCAGCCTCCTCCAACACAGGCATGCAAGAACCAGGGTCGCGATGCTCCGTGCGCCGGTTGAGGTTGTTCGCCATGGGCTAGTGGATGTGGGGCAGGAAGGGGGGGGGTTTGCACACTCACCTCAAACCTTGCAACTGACTGACCCCGCAATCACTATTCCTAAGGCCGCGCCAATGAATTGCGGAGACAATGCGAACGATTCTCAGGCGGCGTGCCCGGCGCAACAGAGCCCGCCAGGATTGTCGGGGGAGGCATAAATACCCTCACCACCTCTTCGGCGCGCCGGAAGTGATGCGCCTAAGGCAAGGGGAACTCCTCCGTGAGTCCCGGCATTAGAAGGGGTAGGTTAGTGTCCACAGGGCACTAAAGGGCCACCCTTTTAGGTGGCCCCTGTGTGGGCCGTGGGCAGCCGCAAATTAACTGTGCTAACTTAATAAAATCTACTAACCAACATAGTCCTCATTATTTCTCAGTGAACAGCAGCCTCGGGGAACTATCACTTGGCCTAGGCTCTGTTAGTAGCTTTTATCTTGAATGCATTTTTTGTTTTGACTTAGTCACGTCAACGACCAAGTTGATAGTGTAAATGTCCTTCCTAATGCGAGCGTGTCTGGCTCATTGTTAGCTTCACTCTTATAAAGCCTCCAAAGTGAACTGCTGTTGTATTAATTTCGTGTGCTTTGAAAGTACCCCATGTCTCTTCTCATAAAAAAGAACATTGTTGCAAAATTTGAACTACAACAAGTTAAAAGGGCTGGCGCCCCCCTTCCCCCGATACGAACGGTGCAGGTGTCCAACACTCGCCAGACACTGCACATTTTGATTGAAGCCAAAGTCATTTATAACCTGTGCTTTAATTGAGCCGGTACTCTACGGCACTTTTTAAATGTAATACTCTGAGTACCTGCACTTCTCTGCTGCCGAGGAGAGTACCGGTACTCATGAAAAGGTAGGCTCATTGGCTGAGAGTGCTTATGAGCAGGAGTGGAACGTATCTGGCCGCCAAGGCGCCGCTTCTGTAGCCCAGATCTGTGCCTCAGGTGAGCTATTCAGCAGAGCTCATTTGAATAATGTCTGGTGAAGTAGTGTGGCTCACTGGTTAGAGGCGGCAGACCCGAGAGCAGAGGATGGCCCGGGACCAGGGTTCGATTCCCGGCGCGGCAGGTTTCTGGACCAGGGTCAGCGGACTCGATAATTCTCTCGCCTCGGCGCTCACTCTGAAACGCGATCACACTCGGCAACTCTGGGCATTAGCTTGCCTCATCTTCACTAACGGCCCCACCAGACCGCCGGGGATGCCTGGTCTCACCCTGGAGATACCCATTAAGGGACCATCTCTCAGGGAAGCCAGGAAGGGTTTCGCAGCGGTCGAAGCGCCTTGGGACCCTACGGGTAAGTAGTGCGCTATATAAATGCCTATACATTTACATTTATACATTTGGTGCTCACTATCACGCTGTGTTTGACAGAGCAGGGTCCGTTCAGTAAGGAAGGTTGGTGGGTGAGTGACTGAGTGGATGGATGAGTGAGCAAGGGTGGATGTATAGATGGATGAATGGATGAGTGAATAGATGGATGGGTGAAAGAGGGTGGATGATTGGATAAAAGGGCGGATGATGGGTGGATAAGTGAAAGATTAGATTGATGAATGAAAGGGATGGAGGATGAATGAAAAGGGTGGATGGTGGATGAGTGAAAGGAGGGATTGAGTGAAAGGGTGGATGTAATGAAAAGGTGGATGGTATAAAGGAGGGAAAGGGTTGAGGGATAGATGAGCGAAAGGATTGATGAGTGAAAGGATGGATAAAGAGATGGATGAATGAAAGGATGAATGGTTAGGTTTAATGATGGATGGATGGATAGGTTTGAATATGAAGGGTGGACAGATGAAATCAGGGCACAAGTAGTAAAAAAAGAAGTGGGGGGACGCTGACGTCACGACAGGAAGTGACATCACGAAAGGTGGCTTGCAACATCAGACTCATTGGCTCCCCTCCCTCACCCCTTAGATGTGATTGCATCAGAGAAGCCAGCGAGTGAGCAGCGTTATGAATGACCTCCGATCTCGCATCAGAAAGGCCAAAGAGTGAATGTGTGGCTCTATTTGCTCCAGTTATCGAGCTCCTGGTCAAATAAGTGGTGGGACGCTGTCCACCCGCGTGGTACCCCGACTCGAGCCCTGGACGAAATGGTGAAAAACTGAATGATGGATGAAAAACTGAATAGACGACAGAATGTAAAGGGTAAATGGTGGACATCAGCAGATAAATGGTAGGATGAAAGGATGAATGGATAGATCGATGGAAGAGACAAGAGATATCTTCTGGGGAGGGTCATGTTGATTTGTTTCATTTGCTTTGTGCCATAAGAGCTTTTGTTCGAAGTGGGGGTATTTTCAGTTTCTTCCTACTCACGTGCTCAAAAATATATAGTATTGTGCCAAACAACAGCAATTAACAGTATGGCATTAAGAAGGTGCAACTATTACAACAAAAGGAAATGTTAACATATTATGGCAGTTCTCTTTCATTTTGTGTAATGTTAGCCTGCTTTGTTTATATAAACACATTTATCATGTATGTTGGCGTGTGCTGCAACTATTAAAGAAGTTATTAAGTATCATCATGTCTTGCCCATAGCCCCGCCCGTGACCCCGCCCACTCACACACCTCTAGCTCATTCTGAGTACCTGCACTTATTTTTTCCCATTTAAAGCACTGTTTATAACACGTTTATACATCAGAACACTCCTTTTCGAACCTTGCTAACGTTGAACCTCGGCAGTGTAGCACATTCTTTTCCGGGTTTCCTCGTGAATTAAAGCTTGAGGGGGGTTCGATCGCCTTAGAGAGGCTCAGTTTCAGGAAGTGCACCGCCTCAATATGGCGGCTGCTACGCACTGGATAAAACAAGAATTGTAGAACGGCGAGTTCCGGGAAACCTCGCCCTGGGGGTGGCTTATCAGTCGCGCATCAAGTCCGTCTTTTGTGTCTCCTGCTGTCACACAGCCCAGAGCAACAGCAGCAGGCGGAGCCGCCCCCTCCCTGCCCCAACCCTGTTCCATCCGCGCCGCTCCCTCCGACACTCGCTTCCTCTCTGCGCCTCCCTGTGCCATGGATGGGTGAGTACCTGCCCCTTCCCGAAACCCCCCCCCCGCATCTTGTCCCGAGCAGCCTGAGCCCCCCCAACAGAATACTCACGTCGGGAATAGACCTTAGCGGCACCCCAAGTGTTTTAGGAAGTGTGTGCTCATTCTTTAGGCATCCATATCTCCCTGTGTTTTTATAGGGTGAGGGCTTTTGGGTGATGTGGTCGTCGCTCACTGTCTTGGCGATTGTTATTAAATCTCTATTAGGTTGTTTTGTGGGACTGACGGGAGCTGTTGCTTTGTGAATATGGTGTAGTGTGATAAGGGTAGTTGTAAATATTTTATGGGAGAGAGGTGTTGCATTGTATAAGTAAAGTATGACGCGCCGTGTAAAATAAGTTGATGTTAGGATGCTGGTATTATTTTCTGTCTAAATAGCGACGTTGCTCTGTTTCGTCTTGTGTTTCGGGGCTGTTGCTTTTCTGTTTTTAGGAGGAGTTCCTGTGTGTGTGTGTGTGTGTGTGTTTGAATGACACTGTGTGGTGGTGTGAGGGGGGCTGGTTCAGTTTGTGTACACGTGGGTGTTGTTGCTTTGTATTGTGGCTGGCAAGGGTTGTTTCTCTGAGGGTTGTGGTTCTGTTTTAGACTGCAAAAGGGGTGGTGTTGTGTGTTTTGCTGAGACGAGCGGCGTTTTACGTCTGGTCTTCTGGACCAGAGAGAGTTGTTGTTTTTAATGTGTATCTGAGGACGGGAGCCTGTCCAGTAATCTTTAAATTGGAGGGCCAAGAGTGTTGTTGGTACTTTGCATTGTAGCAAAGAACGGTGTTAGAGAAATTAGTATTGTGGGGGTGAAGGAGAATAAGATTATAAGAGACTATGTTAAGAACTCGAACCTAGAGTTTTTAGCATTTGTTAAAAAATAGTAGGCTGTCTTTTGTGGTACGCAAACAAATGATGGAAGGAATGCTGACTAAATCATACATTCAACCCCAGTCCAGAAATCTGGGTTAAATCCATCGTTCTTTTGCTCATCATGCCACCCTAGCTTAGACCCAGCCATATGCAAATCAGTCTTGACCCTGTGCCTCATGGGAAAAGTCCAGTCTTTTGTGGGTCTGTGTCACAACACTTTTGACATAATATTGAAATCTGACTTGAATGAATGAGTTAAAAAGAAGCGCGATTTTGGATCCTTCTTGACGAAATGTCATGTTTTTCAGTTAGCTGCGTTTTGTTTCCAAAGAATTGGTGTTTAGTGTTGCCAGTTGCATAGAGTGAAGAGTTAGACGTAAATAATGGATGAACCCATTTGAGCCCGTGGGGCGGACGGCGTATGGTTATGTCTAGTGTGGAGTAGAGAATTGTGGATTCAGATATGCTGCTGTCATTTCAGGGTTGTGGGATATGACCTGGAAAGGTGGTGGTGTTACATTATGTAGTAGGCCGTGTGTTGAGGCATGAGTGTGCAGCAGTAGCATTAAAATTATATTTCATTTTGTGCTGGCAGGATATTATTTTTGAGGATTGGGTACTCAGTGTGGCAGTGGGTATTGTGGATAATGAAGTGATATTCTGTGGTAAAGTAAAACTTTGGATGGCTTAGATTTCAGCAGGATTGTCATGTGCTACTGTGATGAGCTTATGTTTTGGAGGTTGAGGTACATATGCGCGTTGCACAGGGATTTAATAGAGCTTGTCTCTGTGGCAGAGATGTTTGGCATCACTTCCACTTTGAGGGTAGAATGATGTGGTGTTGGTTTGGATAATGTTTCTTGCAGTGTCATCCTAGCAGTGGGCTGGATGGTGTTGCGCATTTGGAGATTTGTAAGAAACACGAAGAGTGTGTGTGTCTGCTCGCACAGACTGGTTTGAAATTGTGGCTATGTCGATTGTTTGATCCTTGGTTTTAGATTGACGGAAGAGAGGCTGACTGGTAACTACTAGCAGTCGTATTGTTCTCTGACTACAGGGAATGTATCTGCCTGTCTACTTTTTCCAATTCTTATTGTAAAATGAGAAAACATATGTAATTGGAACAAGCTTAAAGGTGGAGGCAACCAAACAGTACAGACACTTGTCACTGGGTCAGGTAAAAGAGGGACGTTCACATAATTAATAAGAAATGTCTTCTTCCCTAGAGGCATGCGCTGCAATAAGTGTTTTCTAAGAATGTTTCAAATTGATCCAAATAATCTTCAAGGGCACAGAGTTTCCTTGAAACACTGTCGCACAAGCCCATTTATAGCATGTTTAGTATAAAAAGCGTTCTGCATAGCCTTTGTAGTTTAGTACTGCCACACCTCACCTGGAAGTCTCCTTGGTATTGACATTGCAATTTGCAAATGAGGAAGTGGACACGTTATGCCGGATTGAAGCACTAAACCCTCACCATCTGAAACTTAGTCTCTGAATTAGTTATATTGGATGCGTCCTTTTAATTCTAAATTGAATTGTGCATATGTTGTTTATACCAAGTTAAGCGAACATTAGTGTAGAGATGGAAAAAAACGTATTGGAACCTCATTACATATTTAAATTACATTTAACTAATACCATGCATAGTATGAAGATCCTTAAATGTACTTACTAGTAAATTGTATCTTGGTCTAACAAGTCTATAGGAGTAGTCCTTTTCATGTAAACACAGAAAATGATTGGTATGTGTTGTGATCCTATACACCAGGACATTAAGTTGCTAACAGCAATGCAGTACTACTCAACTGTCACTAAAGATAAAATTGTACTAGGTTTTAAAATACTCCATCATATTTACATCTCTTATCATTCCTTGTACTTCATATGGCCTTGTACTTTATATGGCCTATTTGATTGTTTATGTTTTACCCCACCCTGAATTTACTGCATACTGTTTTTTTGTTGTCATGAGTGACCTGGCTATCATTTATGCCATCAAAAGTATGTGACATAGAATTTTAAATTTACATTTCTTCTGGTTATTATACGGTCTCTTTAAATTCCCTTCTACTCTTTATGGACTTTTCGAAGAGATTTCATGCCTGAGCTTCTGAGATATAAGTGGCACAAAGTAAACATGCAACTATTATTTTGAAGTGTATGATCATTCGCTGTTTGTTCGACCTGTTTGAGAAGGCGAAAGAAAAATGTTGCGTGGCTTGAGTCTATGGGTCAGAATTGGAAACCATCCTCTCTGGCATGTAAGATTAACATTAATGAATGTGACCAAATTGTGAAGAAATAACAAGTGATTTACTACCAACCCATGTCAGTGCTGGCATCCCTCAGCAGCACCAGTTCCCATAATCCTATTGCATTATTTGTCCGGTACTAAAAGAAGTCCTTCCCTGGAGAGCCAAAACAGAACAAAGGCAGTTTAGAGAGCTAAAATTATACCGGTTCTCTGCACAATAGTATATCTTTGCAGGCTATCTTAATGAGGTCTGAAAGTAAACTTGGGTAAATAATGCTTCGAGACTATGGAGTTTGGGAACTCAAACTATCAGTGGAAATTGGAATCTTTAATAGTCTGACATGGGATAAGTAGAGGCCGTGGGACACTTTATCCTAAAGTGCACTGTATACATTGGCATTACCAGCACATTTTCCAGATCTCGTGTGGAAAACTAAGATTTCCTGATTTAAAACATTTGTCTTGAACTTGTAGAGCAACCAGAACCACCAGAGAGGTACCAAGGACATGCCTGTGCCTGTAATTAGATAAAACTACACGTGACACTGGGTAGGAAGACAGTGTGCAGATTTGTAATTTCTGCTTCATTTATGTCGCCAGTTTGTTTTAGTTGGTAATACTTTTTATTTGAAATGCCAATGAAGTATTTGCATTGCATGATTACACTTATGACCTGTATGCTTGCAAATGCCCCTGATAACTGTATTTTGTAAAGTAGGATTTGTCGAACCCTGTTCTGGCAGACGTGATTCTGCACAACTCTGCCCATGTTTCATTGGCACCTTACAGCCGAACATAATCTGCGAGGGACTCTTACCTAAATAGTTCAGAGGGACTACGATTCTATTTATGTCAAATGATTGGAAATGGGAGTAATTAAGATGGGCCATATTCAGAATGCTCATTCCTATCTCATATATTCTCCTTGCAAATTTCCAGCTAGACTTTACCCCAGAACCACGGTAGACAGCAGGACTGTAAATTATTCAATAAGTTACCTTTGTTCTTGCTATAGACTACTACAAAAACTCCTCAATGACGTATTTTGGAGCAACCTGTCTTTGCAGTCAAGGAAAGCCGGATTACTACTCAAAGATTTTTAACCAATATGTACTGCATTATGTTTGCAAATCAATGTGAAAATAAGTGGCTTACTTTGTGACATTTTAACTGTATCTGATGGTTATAACCGAAGTTTACCATTTATCAAGTAGAAATGTGTGTGAAACACATCCAGCACGCAGTAGCCAAAAGAAATCAAACCATGGCCTTGATCTTTTGCTACCACTATATTTAGTGTTGAGAAGCGATTCCCGACTGAATGCTTTATCGTGGAAAACGTATATCTTAAACTGACATACATAATTAAAAGTTCCACTTCCCTACGAACCGTGTTACTAAGTTGTCGGGTGAAGAATCAAGGCACCGTACCTAGGCTCGGAAGCAAATATTTTAATGTGACAAGTGAAAAAACTGTTTTCATTGGAGTTAACGTACTATGTGAAGTGACCACAATTTATACTCGCTCTTTTGTATCACAGGGGACATTGTGATCAGACTGCGGATTTAGTGACTTTAATTTATTTGGTATGTAAAATAGGAGCATTTTGCCAATTACTAGTAAAAGGTAGATTGGAGGGGGCCGGTGTAGGCAAACTGTCTTCGCTGAGAACGTAAAGAAGACTTTGGGTGAGGAATCAAATTGAGGAGGGGGTGATAGTTCACCTATTTGTGGCATAGGTTTCTTCAAGCAACTATGTTTTCAATGCCTTTCTGATAGATAAGTGGGAAGAACTCATTGAAAAGAGTCCATGCAATTTTAAAGCTGAGTTCCTGGAACTCACTGCTTTCTTCCATACTTCCTTCTCTTGTATTTTGGTATTCTCAACAGGCTACTGTTGGTAGAGCTGATATTGCGCTTGTGTGACCATGATTTGAAGGACCTGGATATGTGGGATTGGGCTCTTAAGGCAATGGTGTGGACTTGGCCTTAGGGGTTTAATATTATGTTTTAGTTCCTGCACGACAGCTCAATGATTGCCTTTGGAAATGTTGTGAACCAATAGTTTTCTTGTATGAATTTAAAAAGTCGATATGTTGAAATTAACAGCATTCTGTACAAGGAAATATATATATATATATATATATATATATATATATATATATATATATTTTTTTTTTTCCACGAACGTCTTCCCCACAAGAAGAAGACTTGAGGCAGCACTCGAGGTCCGTTCAATTATTTATTTTCAATTACACCATGGGCATTAACGCGTTTCGGGGGTTTACTTTCCTTTGTCAAAATGCCCCCCTGGTCAATAAGTCGCCACTGCTGCTAACAATCCCTTCATCAAAAAAGTGTGTCCTTCCCACCACTTGAAGTAGCGTGGGTTGCCTCCAAAACACGGTCTGGAATCGCCTCTGTGCTCGCAGGTGAACCACATTTCCCAGCATGCAACATCATTCCCAAGCTGGCGGCGACCCCATCCATCGGTGCGTTTGTCTGGTAAGTGACCGATGGGTTGTGTGAGCAGGCAGGGAGTGTAGCTAGTTTTCGGGGCATGTCTCTGTATATATGTATATATATATATATATATATATATATATATATATATATATATATATATATATATATATATATATATATATATATATATATATATATATATATATACAGAGACAATCATTATACTGACTGAATTGCAGACAACCAGGTAATGTGAAGACTGGTGTGTTGCACAGTGGCGGCTGGCATGGATTGAGGGCGGAGGGTGGGGGGGTCAGGGGCTGAAGTGAAAAAAAAAAGTACCTCCTCGCCACGTCTTGTCTCTCCACGGTCTTCCTTCCCCTGGGCCAGAACAGGAAGGCCCCAGACTTCCCTGACCAATCACAACGCTACAATGCAGCTTTGTGATTTGTCTGTGCACCGTGGTTCGGTGCTCAGCCAGGAAATGGGAGCCTGGGCAAGTTCTCGACCCTGTAATACAGCAAAGTGGAGAACATGCAAAGTGCGAATGGCTGTTTGGCCGGCCCGAGAAGGCTGGCCAAACAATCATTGCACACTTGCAGAGTGCCCATCACTCCTCTTCCCAGCCCCCCCCCCCTGCTCTGAGATCAGATAAGCCCCGCAAAGTCTAGTGTAATGTCTACATGGACAATCATCACATGTCACTGTTTCACCACAAGTCACTCAACCCCTTTTTCAATTGGATTTGTGTAAAGCGACAGCCTTGAATATTTGGTACTCTTTAAATAAATCATTTGAAATCTCAAATTAGCCCCTTCTGGGCTCGTCATCGCGTAGCCTCCTCGCACGCTGATGCCGAGCCCAGCTCGTCACGCAAAGTGCGATTTTCGAATTCTCAGCGCGCTAGCGGAATTCCGCTAGTGCGCATGAGGTTAGTGTGTGTGGTATACCCTTTTCTTTACTGGAATCATTAATATGCGTTACATGTAAACCATATGTGTCTTGAACATTTAAAAGCAATTGAGATTCCCGACAGAACCATTTGTTTTGCTTAATAGAAACAGACCTGGGCCGCTGGAATCACCGTGGGAAAGCGGGACCCGGCGGTGGGACGGCGCTATGGTTACCCCACGACACGCCCCCTCATAGCTCCTGAAGCTCTTCAGCGCTTTACTATACTGTATTGCCCCTTGCCCCAGTTCCTGTTGCTGTTTGTCACAGGGAGCGCGAAGATCAAAGTTTCCACCATCAATAACAAAAGGTGCATATTTATAATAAAAGATGCATATTTAAATAAAAAATGCACATTAAACAAAATTTAAAAAAAACATCAAAATATATAAAAAAAATATATATCCACTTAACTTATTGTATACGCGCTCCTACCTGCTATCTGCTCATCACAACGATCACATTCACGCATTAACCGGCGCATGAAGCGGACAGTTACAAATTATCCCCTACAAATTGTGCACATTAAAATAACCACACATCAAGCGTATACATACAAAGTAGCGTAATAAAAATAGTATACAAAGTAGCGTACAAGCATACAATGCATTCCACACAGAAACGCATGCAATGGTTTAAAAAAAAAAGTGCAGCAAGTTAATAATATGTTTACGGTGTCACGCCGAGATCCAATCCCGCTGGGTGGGGCCAAAAGCGGACAGGGTGGCAACCAGGAGGGATTGAAATGCCTTTGGTGCAATCATTGCACTGCCTTTTGCATAATTTGTGAAGTCAAACAACTCGCGCAAATGAAAATTGCAGGCGAAGCTGAGACACGGCTTCGGGATCCGTATTGATTCCAAGAAGCTCTCGTATGGCGAGAGCAGTGCATGCGCGGCTTTCGCCAAGCCGAGGCCTAAAAAGGAGGACCAGTGTGGTGACAGAAAGGTTACCAAGTATGCTGAGACTCTCTCATACCTGCTGTGTCCGGGTTCCAAAATTATGTTTAGCCTTTTTGTGCAGGCCTGGCACAGCTCTTCTTGAGGTTACTGATGGCAGACTCTGCCTCTAGGCAGCTCATAGTGTTGTCCCGGAACAGGACAGCATGAAACGCCACTCCTGTCCTCTCCTTTGCAGCACGGTAATGCAGGGTCGCTAAAAGAAGGGTCAAATAAGCTTCCAGGCCCCCCCCCCCGCCACTTCCCTAAAAATAAAATAACAACATCGCAAAATCATTGAGGATCTGTTTAAGTGCTTGTTTCAGCAGCCCTCGGCTGCATCCCTTTCCTTTGAGCTTTTTAAAGTTTGGTCTGGGAGCTACCTGATGGACTAGCTTGCTGGCGGAGCTCTGTTTTTCTCATTTGTTATTTCATGGACAATGTTTGTGACCAGTGTTCTACCAAGATTGTCAATGTGTTGGACTCTTGCAAAAGCCCAAACAAGGCTTGTGTATTTATCGCACACTTCCCAGGTTGTGGTTGACTTGCAAAATTTCTTCTTTTCTTTTCTTTTTTCTTTTATTGTATTGCAACCTTTCATCCTGTTTGGAAATTCGACAACGTGTCTAACTATGTGGGTTTTAATTTAATCCATTAAAGGAAGTGAAATGTGGGAACCTCTTTTGTAAAGTTGTGTGATCAACATACGTACATAAAATGTTTATTGTTTATACCCAGGTAAAAAAGCAAATCATAGCTGGCGAGAAGAGGCTGTGTGTTTGCATACATATTAAATTCATTAACACCTTGCGTGCTGCCCCGATTTTCCCCCGGTGCTGGTAACTGGGTGTGGTCGTGACGGAACCATTCCGTCATCAGCACAGCTCAACCGTGACTGATGACGGAATGGTTCCGTCACAAGCATCGAAGGGGTTAATAACTTCTAGTATGTTGCAATTGATTTAAGTAACATCTTAGTTGTGTGTATTGGGTCTGGATTCCCAGTTAATTTGCTTCTATGTTTAAATTAGTGTCTCTTGCTGAAGTTTGAGGGCGCTGTTATTTATAGTGAATGTAATGCTGCTTTTCCACAACTGAATGTCATAATATATTTCAACACCGTTGAACTTGTCACCTAAAAGTTTGTAGTGCCACATAAGAAATAAGAAATTGTTAATGTTTTTATTCCCATCTCAATTGCGCACTTTGCACTTCTTCCATAACCAACAAATGATATTTGACATTGTAACAAATTGTGATTTTGATGGACGAGGGTGAGTCGACAACCAGTCCATTTTCCGGGTGAATCGCAAAAGCCAATAAATTTACGGGCCCGATTCACAGAACTAACTTAAGACAAAATCCTAAACTTACTACCATTTTGGTATTCACAGAAGTTAGGAGTCCTCAATTTAGGACTCCAAAATGCCTTCTGTGAATACCGAAAGTCTTAAAATTCGGATTTTTCTCAGTTTAGTAGTAGTAAAAGTTGATAAAAATCCAAATTTTAAGACATTGGGTATTCACAGAAGGCATTTAGGAGTCCTAACTTAACTACTAAACAGAGAAACATCCTAATTTTAAGACTTTTGGTATTCACAGAAGACATTTAGGAGTCCTAAAGTTAGGACACCTAACTTCTGTGAATACCGAAATGAGTAAGTGCCTTCTGTGAATACCAAAATTAGTAGTACGTTTAGGATTTTGTCTTAAGTTACTTCTGTGAATCGGGCCCATTCTGCATTTATCCCTCAGCTAGCTTGGCACAAAATCAGTCAGGGTTAACTTAGAGGTATTGTGTTAAGTATTTATGGTGACACACTAAAGTACTCAAAAACGTAATGAGGGAATGTTTGAATTATTCTCATCCACTGGCAATTACTCGAGGCCTTATCCCAGTCCATTGTTATTTTGCACATCATGCCACCTCATTTTGGACCCAGCCATATGCCAATCAGTTTTGACCCTACTCCATTGGGACTAGTCCATCTCAAACTGCCAGTCTAGGTCTTCCTGAACCAAAACACAAGCATCCCAGGACTGATTCTGCCCTAGTTAAGGATCATCAACCAGGTATAGCTTGGTTCCAGTGACTAAGTGGGAAGGGTATGTCCAGACATGGGTCCCTTGCATGGGCCCTGGTCTGGCTGGACTGCTCCTATTGGAGCAAGGTCAAGACTGATTTGCATATGTGTGGGATCAAACTGAGGTGGCATGGTGTGCAAAATAAAGATGGACTGGTATGCTGTCTCAAGTAATTTCTTGTGGCTGATATTAATTCATGTCTTCTGTCCATCACTTTTTAAAACGTGTTTAAGTAGTCATGCAGCACACAACCAGTAACCAAGTGAAAATAATTAAGAAGAAAAAGGATACATTTTAATAACTAAAATGAGACCAAAACAACAAATGTAATTGGTAAAACAGACCATATGCAATTTTAAAAGCAAATAAACAGAAATGCTAACTATGGGTATCTGGTCGCGCTAGACTGGGACAAAGTCACAAGTTCAAAGCGACTATGATGGCGTGCGAGCCAGATAGAGAGACCAGGTAAGTTGAGCTGAAAAAGGTACCTTCTCAGATTTCGGGGTGCAGACTTCAAAACTTTGGGGTTTCACAGGAGGAGCTCAACTGATTGAAGCCAATGGTGCAGGGCTTGGGGAGCCACCTCTTGAGGATCAGGAACTCACTCCAGCAGAAGCCTAAACAGGTCGGCAGGTCCAGTTACAACAGCACAGCTGGGCAGTTGCAGGGAGGCCTCTTGACCTGTTGTGTCCCTGTAGCTCTGAAAAGAATGTCAGCCAACTGATTCTTGAAGTCACTCCTGTCACCCTGGAATGAAGGGAGCGGGTCCGATCTTCCTTCTCAGATAACAGGCCTTCAGGAGCAGGATAGTCCACTGGGGATAACAAGGCAGTACTGCTGTGACGTCCATAGGTCCAGGAGTTTACTGATGTGTTGCTCAGGAGTTCCCTTTTGAAGTGGTGATAATTGCAAGTCCACCCCTACATCTGGTTCTGGAAAGTTCCTTTCTTCCCCTGCCCAGGCTCCAAGTGGTCTAGGGTGACAAATGGCAGTGGTCAAGTTACTTTGTGAATGTGCAGCACCAACCAACCCCCACAGGTGACTTGCCACTCTTTATCAATGTCTGATTGCTGGAGATAGCCCCTTGAATTATAAGTGGAGCATGGAACGGCTCCATCCCTCATCCTGGCAGGATAGCCCTCTCCCATGTCCTATTCACAGTCTATGCTCCAATGCATTCCCGATGGGGAATCAGTTAACAGGCCAAGAAAGCAGGTAACTCCCACAAGGCCTCTGTGCTTAGTGCCAGAAACTATCAACTCTAAAAGTGACGTTTTCAAGATTGTAATGTAAAATTAAACTTATCCTTTTAAAGAGGATTTTAATTGGGCTCAATTGAGTTGCAAACATGACATTTCTACCTGCTCCCAATCAAAAGTTAACACTTATTAGATGAAATGTGGTAACTTAATAATATCCTACGAAAGAGGTAAGCCTTACAGTAGTGAAAAACAAACGTCCACATTTTTTCACTATCAGGACACGTAAAACTTAAACATATGCCTTTTTTAAATACAATGCCCCTGCCCTATGGGCTGTATAGGGCCTAGTTTTAGGTAGTTTATTTGTATTGAAAAGGGAGGTTTATACCTGGCAAAAGGTTTATTTTGCCTGGTCGGATTGGCAGTTTAAAGCAGCACTACATACTGCAAGGTCTGACCTGAGACATGGTTTATTAAGCAACTTTTAGTGGGTGGCTCAAAGAGTGCTGCTGCCAATTAATGGTATTTAATTGGGTTCAATCAATCAGGGAATTGTAAGCGTACTACTCGCCCATGAGGGTCTCAAGGCGCTGAGGAGTCGGTCTGCAGGTCTGTTCAGCCGAAGAGCCAGGTCTTGAGGGTTTTCCTGAAGATGTTCAGGGAGAGGGCACGTCTGATGTCTGCCGGTAGCTCGTTCCAGGTCTTAGCTGCAATGTGGGAGAAGGATCTTCCGCCTGCTCTTGCTCTATGGATGCGCGGGGTTTCGGTCAGTGAGAGGTTGGAAGATCGGAGGTTTCTTTTGGGTACGTGGAAGTTGATTCTGTTGTTGAGGTATTTGGGTCCGTTGTTGTGTAGGCATTTGTAGGTGTGGGTGAGAATTTTGAAGGTGACTCTTTTCTCCACGGGGAACCAGTGGAGTCTTCGTAGGTGTTGGCTGATGTGTGCGTGCAGGGGGATGCCGAGGACGAGTCTGGCGGCTGTGTTCTGTATTGTCTATAGTTAGCAGAGTAGGGACTTGTTTATGCCGGCGTAAACTGCGTTTCCATAGTCTAGTCTGCTGGTGATTAGTGCATGGGTGACTGTTTTCCTTGACTCAGGAGGGATTCATTTGAAGGTCTTGCAGAGGATGTGGAGGGTGTTGAAGCACCTGGAGGTGACGGTGTTGACCTGTCAGTTCATGGTGAGTGATGAGTCGATTACAATGCAGAGGTTTTTGACGTGGTCTGAGGGCGTTGGTGGACTTCCAAGGGCGGTCGGCCACCAGGTGTCCCATGCTGAAGGGGTTTTTCCAAGGACAATGATTTCTGTCTTCTCGCCGTTGAGCTTCAGGCAGCTGTTGGTCATCCAGATTGCAACTCTTTGCATTCCTTTCTGGAATTTGAGTTTAGCTGTGGTGGGGTCTTTGGTGAGTGAGCGGATGAGCTGGGTGTGATGTTGAGGCCATGTTGTCGGACGATAGCTGCGAGAGGGGCCATGTAGAAGTTGAAGAGGGTCGGGCTCAGTGATGACCCCTGTGGTACTCCGCAGGTGATTTTCGTGGGATCGGAGAGGAAGGTTGGCTTCTTCCAGTGAGGAATGATCGGATCCAGTCCAGGGCTGCTCCTTGTATGCCGGCGTTGTGTAGTCTGGTGACTAGTGTGCGGTGGGAGTCTGTGTCGAAAGCCGCTGAGAGGTTGAGTAGGATGAGGGCTGCGGAGTGGCCTTGGTCCAGGCGGGTGCGGATGTTGTCTGTGGCGGCGAGTAGGGCGGTCTCGGTGCAGTGGTTGCTTCTAAATACAGATTGGGGATGGGTAGAGGATGGCATTCTCTTTGATGAATCGTGTCAGTTCCCTGTTGACTGTTTTCTCTGCAACTTTGAATGTGAAGGGGAGGAGCGAGATGGGCCGGTAGTTCTTGAGGTCGGTGGGGTCAGCAGTGGGCTTCTTGATTGGTTCTTCTGGTACCATATACGAGGGATCTAAAAGTAAATTAAATGTTAAAGTCGGATGCAAGTCATTTGTACAATGTTTTAGGGAAGAGAATAGGCACTTTAGCACTGGATAGCAGTAGTAAAGTGCACAGTAAAAGCCAACATAAACTGTTACAAAAACAGGAAGGGGCGAAGGCAGAAAGTTTGGGAATGACCCTGTAGAGGTCCAAGTCCAACAGGTGTAAACTAGATTGTTTGCGTATTGCTTTTTTGGGAGAAGAACCACAGCATATTTCCTGACTGAAGTGCAATTTTCAAAGGCTAATTTTGGGAAATACATAAGTTATAGGAATTCAGTTGGTTACATCAGGCATTTATTTCAGAATTCTCCCACCCCCAAGCTTAGCACCCATTTCAACTAGTGCCAATCTTTTTTTTTTTTGGTGCTCGTTCCATTTCCCCCCGGCCCCCTCCAATAACTTCAACTTAGCTGGTTATTTTTCTTTCTTCAGGCAATCCATTGTGTCTGTCAACAGATCTCTGCTAGAATGTTACAATATGATATGCGCAAGGCCGGACTGGCAGCAGTGGGGATCTGGCGTTTTCCTGGTTGGCCGAAGGGGTGGGGCCGGTTTTGTACCCATGGGGGGCAGTTTTGTTACTAGTGGATGGTTTTGCAGCAGTGCTGCAATATCCGCCCCAGTAATAAAAGTGGGAGCGGTGCTTATCACCAACACAAACGATTGGCCCAGGGCCGGTTGAGCAGCAATCTGCCAGGGCTGATTGTTGTTTCCCTTCCGGCCCTGAAGATACCCTGATTTTGACAAAATATCCCCAAAAACTAGCAAGCTTTCATAATCACACAGTCCTGTTGTACCTCCAAAAAGAAATATGAACATGCAAAACCTTTGCTTCCTGTGGTGTATACACGGTATAAACCCAATATATGAGAGTGCACTGGTCTTTTCTTGTGCAAAGCGACTGCAACCTGCAGACTTTTTCTCCCCACACACCCTACGCCATTTCTAGTAACTTTTCTGTCTATACTGTGAAAACCAGAATGCCCAATTTCCAAGTTGATCATTCTGGGCCTACACCCAGATCCTGAAATTGCCTTTGAATGCTGGGTGCATCCCGTTTAGATACTGTTAACGCTTTAATTGACCACTGGAGGGTGTCCGCCGACGCCGACGGGTGGCTCAGCATCCCACTGCTCCACCAACCGTGAGATTGTATCTTTTTGTAACATTGACCCGTTTGCCTTCACTCCCAGTGGAAGGAATCTCTGATGCAAATCGGACATCCCAAATTAGACTGGTATAGTCTCTGACTTCTGATTTGGTATTTTAGTCTGTACTAAAGCATGTTCCTCTTTTAGGCAACTTCTTTGGCAAAATAATTGGATTCTTTAATTTTTGGTTGACCTGAACTTTGATATGGCTTCGCTGTTTAAAACATGGAATCCCTGCAGAGCTAATGTGCTTTATTAGCTTTTTGCTGTGACTATCTGAAGGGCTGAACTCTGGACTTCTCATAAAGCACGGATGTAAATCAAAGAGGCAGCATGTTTGCTGATCTTGTTGTTTAAGCTATTCTATACTAGCCCTGCCCTCATAACACTACAAATTAAGTGAAATGGGAATAGTGTTGGTAGTAATAATTCCAAACTCATTCGAATTACCTATTAGATTCATTCTTTTTCTTAAATGTTTTTTATATATAAATGTTTCAACCATTAGGCTAAAAATCCCCCATTTTGTGTTGTGCTCTGGGCAGCGTTTAGAAATTTCCCTTGTAGAATAGTAGTACACTTGTATAAGGTGGTTTTATTATGTGGTTCGATGTAAACAAATAATGTCTACTTAGTCATTTCAAAGCATCTGCATTAACTCTCCAATGAAGTACAGACTCCTAGCTCCGATGAACACTTTTCAGATACCTGAATTAACATAAAATTGGTAGAATGAAATTGGAATTTGCGGTTCTTTAGTAAAAAAATGCCAGATTTCTCTTTTTGCTCAATCCCGTTGTCCATGTCCAGTTTAAACTCTAAAGCCTGCAATCAAAGTGCATTAATTTCTGTCCCGCAGCTTTACAGGTACACATCCGCCAAGCCCCCCCCCCCCCCCCCCCCCCCCCCCCATCACTCTACAGGCAATACATTTCGTATTTCTTCAACCTCTCCTCCCTCAAGGTGGTCTGTTTTATATAGGGGATCATACATTTTCATTAACAGTTCTACCGACTTCCCACGGTATTTTGTTACTTTCTCATCCCCAAGAGACTATTTCATGTGCTGTTCATCCGCTGGAGCCAAGACTTAGTTTCCGGCGCTCTACCCTCGGCTGTTGGCCATCTTTCCTGAGGTACTGCCTTTAATAACTAATATAGTTAATTAGTAACAGCACTGTCTTTTCTCCACAGCATTTCGCTGGGATAAAGAGCCTGAACATACCCTATACCTCAATGGCATTGATTGTTATAGTTGTATGAGTTTCGAAAAATAGTGCTACTCCTAGTTGTTACTTTCCGTTACACGAAAGGAGACCCTTTCACTAATACTTGTGAAAGGATAAAAGGTGTTAGGTTTACTTTTTTGTGAACTTTACCCAGTCGCTTCTAAGGCTTGCAAAAAGTATTGTTCACCTCAGTAATGTTGAGTTTTCATTTACTTTGCAGTTAGTCCAATAAGGCTCAGCACAACTACTCGCAAGATCATGACCATATATATGTAAGAAATCAAATGGGTTGATGATTTCATCATTGTAAGACCAGCCATATTGTTTAAATATGTTTTTCGAAGTTTAGGTAGTATTTTATTACACTTTGTTTTTAACCAAAACAAAATATTCTGCACTGTCCACGAACATGTCTTTTGGGACCTGGCATTATAAGGTTATGCAGGAGCGTTGAAAACAGACCAGATGCACACTACACCAAAATATGAGGGGTGCGAGTACATAAGATATATTGAAGCCTTGCAAGCTGAGTCATTGACATGGAGTGCAGTCTACAAGCTTGTGATGCAAAGCATTTAGGGAAGGTGCACTTATCACTCCCGAAAAGTAAACGTAGCATTATCCTTAACGGCATTTGCACTTCGTATGATAATGGACTATAACAATAAGCTCAAGGTCTTCGGGGGCGTTGGAAGCAGTTCCACTTTGCCATCTTCTTCAAAGTTTACAGGGAATGTGGAAGCCTTAGTCAGTGTATTTAATTTAGCTTTCGAACAAAAGCACTGGTGTCTGAGGTCAATAGGTATGCAGACATTGGACCCCAGGTATTCTGAATAAAAATGTTCCTTCTCTTTTCACTGCTGCTAGAACTCTGAACATTAAACACGTTTCCACTATTAGGATAGGTCTGTGTTTTAGCACCTAATTTTCGCTTTTAACTCCACCAGCCCACAAAAATAATGCACCCATGTGACTCGTACTTTATGGAACTCAGTGTCACACTGCCGTGGCCTTGCAAAACATCAGATCTGTTTTCCAAGTATTCTGAAACACTGTAGCCACAAAGGAGGCGACGTTCTCAATAGTTAAAGTATAAGAAAGCAGTGCAGTAAGGCTTACAAGACCGAATATTGCCAAAGAAATCCTATAAAATATAATGGTTTTCTCCCCGTGCCCCTAGCCTCTCCTGTTTTCTGCTTATCCTGCCTGTCACTCCGACACTCCGTGCAATCGAAGCGGTAGTGGTGGTGGTTTTCGGACTCCATATAGGATAGAGTAGGCCGGTCTAACCTCCGTGCTACTGCTGCTCTGTATCCACCTTTACTATCAGTGGGCCTCAATCCCTGCTAATCCACATTCCCCTGATTTGTTTCTCCTTTAGTGTTTTGCTTTACATTATGGATCCCTGTTGCGCTCCTACTCGACCTCGCCAATGTTTACTTTACTATTTACTTTAAGATTTTGTGACTTTTAAGTATTTTAGTTAACATGTTTTTTTTCTTTACCTATTTTGGTTAAATATCTTGGGAAGTCCTCTGGCTTCCTACCCCTGGTTTTGATTTCTCTGAATTAGTGAGCCCTCTTAAAGACCCATTTTCTCCAACAAATGCACTTCCGGAAAGATGCCAACATAACCCAGCAAAAAAATGCTTCGCTATATTGCTGCATGCTGTGCTTATCCAATCAAAACAGACTTCTAATAGCCGAAACGCATCCAACTCGAAAAGATTTCGATCTTTTGCAGTGAAATGTTCGGGGTCATAGTATGTTTACTTTACTGTGTCACGATCGGCCCCGAAAGCAATCACTTTGTTAAACCTCTGAAGCAACTCATCCAAATGCTTTGAAAGGATTGCAGAGTTGTGCAGCGAGAATCTATCATCCGTTTCTGAGCAAAGGGAAACTACCAACGTTGCAGGCCTGAAAATTATTACTAACCATCGCTTTGCATGTTAAATCAACATTAAATGTATTTACTCGTTCATGGCAAATGGGTAGCAGAATATCCATTACAAAAAAATAAATAAACTTGCAGCCTCGATATTAAATATCCATTAGGGATAGACCAGAATGGTTTGAAAAACAGCTACTGCCCACTCTAAACCAAGGCATTGCATTTACTCTCACTGGGTTCAACCCCGACAGAAAACTCACTGACATTAGTGTGTTCTCTACCTTGTATGTGATGATAGTAACACTATGGAGCCTGATGTCCAACAATGAATTTTCAGATTTAGTCGATCCAGGTAAAATGAGGAGTCCGTTGTTTCATGTTGGAAGTAGATCTCTACTTGGAAAAACAAAGTTCTCCTAGAGGTTAAAGATAGTCTGCCACTTAGGTACCAACTATTCCTACTTAACATTTTTTTGATAGATCTTATATTGCGTTGTTCAAACCGGCATTGCTCTTATGTTTTCATATGTTTGGGGTGGAATGAGTTTTTGAAGGGAATACTAAGAAAAATGGAGTACTTGTCTCGTCTCTTATGCTTTCAAGCTCAAAGGTATTTGGTTGTGATTGTACCACCTTTGACTTCACTTGTTGGTGTCTTGTGCTTCTTGTGTTCCACTGAATGTCTGTTCCTTTGCACCGGACATTAGTTTCATTGCATTCTTTTATTTGCTCTTTACGTTCTGATCTCCAATTCCTTTCATTCTCTTCACCATTACCCTTGCAATAATTGGCTTCCTAACTTGAATTTCCGTTTTCTCTCTTCGTTGTCTTTCCATGCAGTGTTATAACAGATCTTATAGCTGTCGGTTTGAAGGTAGGACTTCTTTTCAAGCCTCTCACCACCATTCTGTTTCTTGTTGAACTGTCTGTCTGCATGTGCATCTCGTACTCCATGTTTGTGTACTTCTTGTGAGTTTTTGCCTTTTTATTTGTTATGCATGTCTATTTAGTTTTGCAGCCAATGTGCGCCGTTCACTGTCATGGGTGTATTGTGATGGCTAATAGTGCTGGGATACTTGAGTTATATGAAGTACCTTGAAAGGGGTACAGTACCAAACTGCCTGCTCTCAAACATACTGAATTATTTGTTGGTTTTTAGCACTTCATGGCAACCACCTTTGTTGGTTGTATAACGAAGACCCTTCCTCTTAGCAGATTATGCTCTTTTACAGTTGTGGGTTGGGTCTAGAAGGGTGAATGAGATGGTGTTGCAGGCAATAGTGTGATGCTTTCGCCCTTCTATTATACTGAAATTAAAAACATGCATAGGTGAAGAATGGGAATCTGTTTGGGTGGACCTTGTACGAAAGTATTAACCACTTCTGAATCCTATGTGTTTTATAGTCATCCAAAATACTAGAAATCTTAAACTCACTATGTAGTAAAGAACTTTACACCGGTAATCTGGTTATTACAAAAGGTTCTGACCAGACACCTGTTGGCTACCTCTTGTCCTTCCCTCATTCTCCCAACCCTCTTTGACCTTTATTTATTACTGTCTCGCTAAAGCCACTGTTCTGTTTGCGTTCCGAGCACCGTAATAATCGTGGTTACGAGATGTGGCTTGACAAATGTCCCTTCCAGCTTTACCTAGGATGCATTTAGTTCATGCTCCTTGAATGCTGACTGTTGGTGCTGTTGCCTAATATGTAAATGTCAAATGTCAAGGTATTTGTAGAGCGCACTGCCACCAAGCGGGTTCCTGGCGCTATTACTCATACCGCTGTGGAACCCTTCCTGGCTTTCCCTGTGAAGTGTCCACTCCTGGGCACCTCCAGGGTGAAGCTATGCATCCCAGCGCTGTTGGGGCCGGTGTGGAGGTTAAGCAAGCTATTGCCCAGAGTTGCAGCGTGGGACCCATGATTGGAATAGGCACCAAGGCGAGAATTGTCAGATCCTAGGAAATTGAGCCCAAGACCCGCCGAGGCGGGAATTGAACCCTGGTCCTGGTCCAGAACTCTGCATCAGGGTCTGCCGCTCTAACCATTGAGCCACACTCCTCCTAATACAGCCAGTCCCTATTGGTGACATGCCAGCTTTTCAATGCCCCCGTTTACCCCACTGTATTGTGATCAAATATTTACCCCCAATATGAAGTTCTCTCTATTTGTATCTCAAAGTAACCATGAAGGGACCCGTCGGATCTCGCTGAACTGAACTTAAGAACATTTTATTAAAATGTCCTTGTCTACATCGATATAGATTTGCAATATTTTACTTCCACTGTGTTGTACCTCACAGTTATCTAGCAATAATAAATGTCCTTTAAACCTGAATTCCCTTTCCACAAACTATTTTGTTCATATTGACGCAATGGCTTTGCATTTGGGACCAAAGGATGTGTGTTGTAGCCAGGAATATGGGGTTGGTATATTGTATGAGCTAGAACATTAATATGAATTAATCTGCAAAGAGAACCTTACTTTAAACTTGTGGAGATATGATGCCCAAGAGTCCCAATTAGTAAGCGGGCTGAGTTTGAGAGGCAGACTTCTTTCAAATAAAACGACAAGGCCTTCTGAGTTTTAGCACGAGATATTAGAGGGGGGGGGGGGTTGCTACCAATACCATTCATGTGCAGAAACTCTGTGAAAGGTCTGGGAGGGGAATTGATATATTTTCACGTGAAATATGTCTAACAAATAGTGCCATTAAAACCTGTTTGGCTGTTACCATGAACAGCTGTTTCATTTGGACTGTTGGATGCAGGCTGAGATCCTGTCCTTTCTCCACGATCTGCTGTAGTTTCATCATTTCTCATTGTCCATTGCTTCCCCCCCACCCCCTCCTCCTTTATAGCTTCATTTGGAGGGTGCTATAGTTACCTCAAGAAGGCATGCAGCTCGACTGAGAAAATTCATGAATAAATGATATTTCTTGAGAAAACACTCGAGTGGTTAGTGGAAAACTCTAACCCTACCTTTTTCAAACTTTGATGTCCCTGTCTGCGTAGTCTCACTGGTAGTTTACCCACCACTGTGAAGCATATTGGTTCAATGCTTGCTTTTGTGAGACATAGTCTTCAGAAGGGTGCTTAAAGGGCTCCACATCTTCATAGCCATGTATTTTTCAGCTGTCAGTTCACGGAACCCTCCCTTATTTATGTTCTAATTGTAGTACCCTGAGTCTAATATCATACCATCAAGGATGTTCATACCAACTTCCAAGTGCAGGATGCTGCGATTTGAACTAAATTACCGTCATTGATGCTCTCTACTTTTGTTTGTAGCAATACAGTGATGCGAAAAAGAAAGTACAGTCACGAGTCTATTGTTTTACATATTGATTATAGATGATTTCTTATCGTCTTGAGCAACAGTAGATAAATCTAATGTTGTCTGACAATATCCCACACAGTTCCCTTTTCAACATGTAGTAAACCAATAAGCCAACATTCAGACTTGTGTTAAAAAAGTATGCAAAAAGTATGCACAACTGTAGTTCAGTAATGTGTGGACACCCCCCCCCCCCCCACACACACACACACACACACACACACACACACCCATTTAACAGCAATAACTTAACCTTTCCGCTTTAAAAAAAATATATATATATTGATGTTCACACAAACATCTAGCAATCCTCATGCGTCATTATTAATTGACACTAAGCCCAATTCTTTCACATTACCATTATCATAACCATCTACACTTGCGGATACCTTTTTAGATGTCTATTGTCTCTTTACATTTACATTTCCGTTCCTTCCCGAACATTGACAACCATCTTATACAGGTCTAATATAATGGCTTGTGCATGTCTTGCATATACTAATTTAATTTGATCGATCATTGTGTCCTCCCATTTAAAGACCAATCCCTCCCACTTGGCCCTCCCTAACCCATCCCACTGGTGTGTCTTCCAATAACTAACCAGATATACCAATAATAACATACAGTGATTCAGGGGTATGTCCTTCCTCTCCCCTTTGGAGTTGGTTAACCTGATCTAGGCTATTCCTTAGTCCGCTTCTATGCCTCCTGGAATTCTTGGAAGCCCCTTTACAGCCCCTTCCTTCAGGGTGTTCCTATCTGCGTGTCCAGCGAGTTTTCCTCTGACTCTGGTTCCGGTAGCAGCAACTGCCCCACCATTGCCTCCCACGCTTTAGCAGTGTTTAGCGCCTTATCAGTATTAGCTCTCCAAAATTGCTGAAACCGCATTGTGCTCTTACTAGTCGCCCATTTGATTAATTCTGCCTTCCAACGTCTAATGGTGGGTCCCTGCCTGGTCTTCCAATGCACTGTTAGTTCTCTTTCAGCTAGTACCAACCCCAGGTCTAAAAACTTGCTCGTGACTTTCGTCCTAGCCGTGTGAGGAAACCAGTGCAATATGCCCCTGTTTGGTTCTATTTGCCTATCCATCACCTCGCATTATATGTCAATCACTCCCTCCCGGTATGTTCCCAATTGCGGCCAACTCCACATCATATGTATAAAGTCCACTTCTTCTGAATTGCACTTGGGACAGCTAGCCGTGTCCACATTGAAGTACCTATTTATCCGTTCTGGAGTTAAGTACGCCCTGTGGAGCACATAGAAACGTATCAGCTGGAACCTTGAGTTTCGCGTGCTCTTCCATGCTCTCTCCACTATCCCAGGCCATGCCTTGTCAGGAATCTCCCTGCCCAAGTCTGCTTCCCACTTCCCCTTGAATTGGCTTCCCACTTCCCCTTGAATTGGCTTCCCACTTTCCCTTGAATTGGCTTCCCACTTCCCCTTGAATTGGCTCAACGGCTGCATCTCCTCATCCACCAGTCGTGTATACAGGCACGTTATAGCTTTGAAGGTCCCCGCTGCCATCACCACATATTGACATACTAGCGACGTCTGCGGCTCCATAAACCCTCCTCCTCAATGGTGCTGGATCGCAGATACAAGGGCTGGGTGCAGTAAATAATCTCCCCCGGGTAGGCCATATCTATCTCGCAGTGTCCGATAGGGTGCCAGAGCACCCCCTTCGTATAGGTCTCCCAACACTTGCAACCCCTGCTCCTCCCACTGCATCAGCGCAGACCAGTCCCCTCCATGCGGCAATGCCGTGCACATGCCCAGAGGAAACTCCGGTTCGTTGACTTCGGATCCAACAGATTCGCAGCGTCCTCTCCTCAGTCAATTACCTAACCTGTAGTCGCTGATCGAGTATAACCAAGGACAGCACATGTCGTGGGATCCATCGGCCCGTTGGGTCATCCGGGCTCTTGAACTCCCTAGCCACTGCCTGGGTAAGCCACTGTAGCTGAGCCGCCAGATAATATAGGTCAAAGTTCGAGACCGCCCATTCTCACTCAGCCCGGGGTTGCATCAACGTGGCTAAGGCCACCCGCCGTCTGCTATTCCCCCATTAACTTAAACTTTCCTCTTAATAGTTCATCAGTCCCCCACAAATTGAAATTTGTGTGTTGTGTTTGTCATGACATTAGATTTGTCTACCATTGGCTGGACTAGCGTAAAACCATACAATCGTAAGTGGGTACTTTCTTTTTCACATCGCAGAATGTTCTGTACTGTTTCAGTTGAACCTTCCTTTTACCGCATTCACCCTATACCACTTTGATTTCTCCATCTGCATAGTCCTTTTGCGGTGGATTTTTCTAGAGTGCACAGCAATTCTGGCTGAAATTCTTGTCCATTAAATAAATGCAAATGGATCACAAATTTGATGTAGGCTTGTGACCCATGAAATGGTAATAAGGAATGGTAGCCATAGATGTGGTATCAAAAGGATTTGGTTTTTATTGTAGTGTGAAAGCAATACCAATATCAGATACCATTATTCTGTTGTTCGTCTGGGTCTTAAGCAGTGGTACTACAGACAATTGCTGAATGTGTGGTCATTCCAAGTATTGCTGTAAGTGGTAGAGAAAGAAGCCATCAACAATCTCTCTGTATTTTTACACCCCTGAAATTGGCTTTTCACTCTCTTAAATAGACATATTTTCTAGAATTGCTCTTCTTAAATCCCCATTTCTCCCCATGATTTGTTTCCTGGTGACTTCGTGTACTCGACTTCTCTCAAAACTGTCAGAGAGCAATCCATCCTCTGTGAAATAATCTGTGAAGTAGAAAAGAATTTCCTGTCTGTAAATATCTAGTACTTGAACCAAAAATAGAACTGACTATTGCTTAATGATTAATCACTGTTGCCTAGAAATCTGATCAAATAGCTCCAGGTCCCACATCCACTCTGTCATATTTGAGTTTTTTTTATTGAATTCTCTCAGCGCCACAATACCCTTTTCACCTATTTACTGGTTTTTGGCCAGTGATGTATTCCTTAAGGATTCCTGTTTTCTGTCTCGGTATCACAAACAGTTAACTTTTTAGCTCATGCTTGTTTTCTGCAGCTCCTGTAGTGTGGAAATTCCCTTGAATGGAGTGGTGCATGTCTCAAGGTGTTCCCACTTTTCATCGCTTACTGGAAACGTGTATCTTATAGCCTAACAACTATGCCCTAAATGTTAATATATACTTCTTATATTAAATGTAAAAACTTTGCACACTTCTGATTTCTAGAAAAGGCTTTGTACAGATTTTTTCACGTATTATGTTCTCAATAAATTGAACAAGACGCTGCTGATACTTTGAGGGACCTTTTCGTTTAGGGTAGTTTTTAAGTAAATCACTTCCTAAAAATAGGAGTCCATTATGGATAACAAATTTCCCTTACCACGCGTTTTAAATTAATTTACTTGTGAGCTGCTTTGAATGAAAGCAGTGACCTTGTCACACTTTCCATGGGATAAACATTCATCACTTACAGAAGATATTTACGAAAAGTGCCCTGACCTTTACAAGTGTCTGCGATCTCTATTGAATCAGTGGTAATCTATACAGCAGCGGCATTTTCCCTAGTCGATTTTGAGGGAAACATATGATGAAAAACTGAAATGGCTTGTTCTCCTGTTCAGGCCTGGCTGAGCCAATGCGCTTGCGCATTGCTCCTGTGAGAATTATGTAGGGGCTCCAGGAAAGCCTGCCAAAGGGCTTTGGAATGCGGATTATGGCCAGTGCATGTGCGCCGGGCGCTCACTCACCATTTGCTCCCCCCCCCCCACCCCCCCCAATCAGACTTGAAAGGAAGCCGCTCGCACACCACCATTTGTCTGAGCCTCGGCATCAGACTTCAAAGGAAGCCGCTCTTCCCCCCCCCCCCCTTCAGACTTCAAAGGAATGCGCTCCCGAACTCGCTCTCGTGAGCCTTAATTTACTTGTTATCACGTTGATTCTGCTTCTTAACGCTTGGTATGAGTCGTATTAGAAAGCCTCCCGTTAGCCGTGGGCCTTGCATTGAGGCTCGGAGGGTACGTTGTCGATAGGACAGCTGGGTTTTGAATCTGTTATCTAAAGGCTGCGCACAGTGTAGATGCATTAACTGACCATGCTACCACCCTGACTCGCATCCTTGAAAGTCTAGTATATTTCTCTAATTTCAGACGTTTCATTCCTTATTTTTCTCGCTGGGTGTCATCACTTTTTGTTTGACTGTTGTAACAATCCCCCTCCCCCACCCAATACATTTCTTGTCATTCGTGCTCTCAGTGCTTTACCCTTTTTGGGCACCACCTTATCCTGTCACATTTTCTACCCTCTCATTTCAGCTCTCCGTTCGAACCCCTCCATATCCCAACTCTTCTTTATCTCCTCGCTCCTGCTGTCAACAATATAAGCTTTTATGCAACCCCCTTCCATGCACTCTTACTGTCCCCGTCATTGGTGTTTTAATGTCAGTTTTTGTAGCTGTAAGACGCATTGTTTACAGTGCTTGAAAACACAAGAGAAAGTCCAGCGCAACAAAAAGATCAAGTTAACGCCTGTGTACCCATTGTGACGTTTCATTACTAGCTACCTTTGTTTCCTCCACTCCTGCTTTAGCTCCTTCAATTGTTCTATTTTACACATTTTTCAACTGTATCTAGTCCGTCCCGTTATCTGATTGGACCAACAGCATGTAACACTGTGTCTTCTTCTTCATTTATTCACGCCACCTAAACCCCTTCAACCTCATATGATACTGCGCCTTTCTAGTATATGGCCAGAGTGTTATGGGCCTTAGTAAAAGGAAGGAAATGCACCCCCCCCCACAAAGCTACTGCTTCAGTAATAAAATGCAAAAAAAGATACAGCATATTCCAGCCAACGTCGCCCTAATCACACAGATCATAATATCTCCGCATATGTTGTATCGAGCAGGCATCTGGCGCAGTGCGGACCTCTTAAACTCACGTTTGACATCCTGCGCTATGCAGACAGCGCTTCTAATAGCACCATTTAGGTGTTTCTAGTCACACCCTACATCAACCATCCATTCAAACCATGGCTCCCCCTTGCTCAACAGTACAAACAATCCCCCCCACCCCAAACACTCCTCCAAATGCTACAGAGTGTGGCCCCCACCCTGCACTCTCCCCAACTCAATGGCACCGCCTCCCATTCAATCCATCCCCAGTTTCCAACCCAGGCCACCAGGCCTTCACCTCCCTTGTAAAACCAAAGCCTCATGACACTATCTGCAAATCTCTACACACTACACACTACTACTCGCCTACTAAAGTTCAGGCTTCACAAACGGTTGTGTATGTTGCTAGGGGTAAAAAGAAACACAGGATTTACATAAAAGTCCAAATTTTGCATTTTTTTTAAAACTTATTTTTCTACACATCACAACATCATTGGGCGGTCTCGCTGCTGATGCATTAGGAGCCCTTGTTTCACATGACACACGTACACAACTTTTTCATATTTTCATTAAAAAGCACGGAAGCCCATCCTTGGGTGTGTGGTCGTTAACCAATGCACCTGAAGTAACAGTAGATGGTGTAGCACCCAGGATAATGTGCTGCATGGCTAAATACTTCGAAGGTCCATATGGCATCATTACCAGTCAGTGCATGCTTCCATCGTGCACACACACTACTAACTGTCTGTGCTTGCTTCCATCAGACACACACACCACCAGCCGTCAGTGCACACTTTTACCAGGCAGACACACACCGCCAGCTGCCAGTGCACACTTTCACCAGGCATACACAACACCAGCTATATTTGCATGCTTCCACCAGGCACACACCACTGTTTGTCAGTGCACGCTTCCACCAGGCATACACACCACCAGCCATCAGTGCACGCTTCTAGTAGGCAGACAAACCACCATCCGACCCACCTAATTGTTAGACAACTATTTTTTTATGTATTGTCTATTACACACTTTTGTTAGGCTGATCTATGTTAGTACACATTATGCTGCAATCTGGCGTTTGAATTTTTTTCTGGCACACTCTACCCCAAAGCCTCTCACTGAAAGGTGTGAACTCTAGCACTGCCACGCTCGCGAATGCCTTGCAGTGCAACCACACACACACACCCCACCACACACACACCCCACCACACACACACCCCACCACACACACACACACACACACACACCCCACCACACACACACACACACACCCCACCACACACACACACACACCCCACCACACACACACACACACCCCACCACACACACACACCCCACCACACACACACACCCCACCACACACACACACCCCACCACACACACACACACCCCCCCACCACACACCCCCCCACCACACACACACCCCACCACACCCCCCACCACACCCCCCACCCCCCCACCACACCCCCCACCACACCCCCCACCACACCCCCCACCACACCCCCCACCACACCCCCACCACACCCCCCCACCACACCCCCCCCACCACACCCACCCCCCCACTACACACCCCCCCGCCACACCCCCCCCGCCACACACCCCCCCGCCACACACACCACCAGCCGTCATTGCACACGTTCAACTGCCATTATCACACCACCAGCAGTCAGTGCACAATTTCACCTTTCACACACACCACCAGACGTCAGTGCACGCTTCTATCACCCTCACTCTATCTATCCCCCTCCCTCTATCTATCGCACCACCACAGCATCACTCAGGGGCACCACAACATCACTATGCTCTACCACAGCATCACTGAAAGCCACAGCATCACTCGTCGCCACCACAACATCACTCAGCGCCACTACAGCATCAAACTGTACAACTATTCAACAACAACTGGTTCAAATATGCTCTCTCAATGTTTCAAGCTTTATTACAAATGTCACAAAAAAATGTTAATATTTCACTTCTGTTCTTGTATTTTCGTCACAATAAAATACACATAATCTTCACAAAAGTTATTTACAAAAGTGTAAGCTATTGCCATTATAAATTACAATAACTTTTAAGTATTAATTATTTAAAATAATAAAAGCCATCGTTATTTGTAATATCAATACGTCTAAGTCACGTAAATGCAACACATATTGCATTACAAATGCTATAGGTGTCACATTTGCGAAAGTTAAAACTATTGGCATTGTAAATGACAAAGCTATTAATTTCGCTATTTTCAAAACCAACATATAATTAAAAAATGTGTCATTTACAATACCAATAGCTCAAACTTTCCTAATGCGAGTCCTATTGCATTGCAAATGCTTGTTGAATTTCTTATAGCATCGAAATTGTTTTGTAATGGGATCGTTTTTTGATCGGTAACTAAGGGTCCTGTCTTAGTCTCCTGATGGTACATCTTTGTGTCTATAGTCTTTCTTGTCCCAGTATCTGGAGGGTATGCACCTGTCATGGTTCTTTTCTGTTACCTTCAACATGTAGTATCCTTTCCTTGCATGAGCCTCTTCCTCTAGTAACTTGGACCAAGAATCTTACTGTTTGATTTCTCTCCATTTAGAGTAGCAGTGTCCCCGATTTATCTATCTGTTAGACTTGGCATTGTCTCCCCTGACTTTTTGGGCTGCCGACCTCATGTTTGGACTTTGTTTTGCTGGCTTAGGACTCTGAGCGTGTTTGACACTGCCATTCAGTGCCAATGCGCTATGCTTGTCATATACATACTGGTGATTGGTATATACCTGATTGGCTGATTCGAGTTTGCTGTGCAATGTCCCTTGTCTAAGGGTAAGGCATGTACCTCGAACAGAGTGGGGATTTCAATGCTTGTGGCTGTGTGCCGGTCAGCCTGTCTCCTAATTCACATCTGGGTGCTGGGGGGACCGCATTGAAGAACACGTCTTGTATTTTTCTATAGAAAATCTTTTATCTATTCTCCCCCCTCCCCCTCCAAATAAAAAACTAAACTATTTTCATTAATGCATGCTTTCCACAGTAAGTAATTCTGGCCTACTGGTTTCTCATAACTGTTCATTTTTAAATGGACTTATTCTAAGGAACCTTTTTCCAGTGAACGTTTTTTCCATTTACTTGACATTTTAACTTGCATAGGCCTAATGAAGTGCATATAAGCTGGCAAAACTCATTCATAGTTGTAAAATTGCAAATAGTTACAGAATGATAATAGGCAAAACAATATACAACCTCACCCAATGTGGCCTACCAGGAATCCTCAGTGAAAATATACTACTCGCAGGGTTTGTCAAAGTGGGTTCCCAAAAAGTTGCTTACTGTGGTAATTGATGAGTTTGTTACCAAATGCCTGCAACATAGTATAATAACTGTCCGCTGTTGGAGGGCAAACTAGGCTTCACATATGCTGTTTACCATAACTAAGTCAAGCCTACTGCCCTCAGTCATAACCTTTCATAATCGGCAGCCAACACCTATGGGATGTGACTCATCAGTCCAAGCATATAGCTGTTATTGTTGGCTTGTCACTGTATCCGCTTGGACCTACTGCTCTAAGCTATACCACAAGGAAACTGTTAGACCTGTCATCTTTTGGCAGGATCTCCCCCTTTCCTTTTTTTCTGATCTCCAGTTATTGACTGTGTGCTGCATTTAGATTTTGCCGGTTTAAGGACTCTGGGCACTTTACCACTGCTGACTAATGCTAAAGTGCAAGTGCTCCCTGTGTATATTTATAGTGATGATTGGTTTATACATGATTGACATATTTGATTTACTAATCCCTTAGTAAAGTGCACTAGGGGTCCCCAGGGCCTGTAAATCAAATGCTACTAGTGGGCCTGCAGTACTGATTGTGTCACCCCTGAGGCAGCCTTATGAGCAGGGTGCAGTGTATTTGAAAGGTGGAACATGTGCTGGTGTGTTCTACCTGTCCTAATAGTGAAATGCTGCTAGTTTTGTTTTTCGCTATTGCAAGGACTATCTCTCCCATTTGGGGAAATACAGGAATTGCCTTGAAATATCATTTTTTTTGTAATTTCTCATTGGGAGCAGATAAAGATTTGAGATTTGGGGTCTCTCCGAACTCCCAATTTAAAAGTACCTCTTTTCGTGCAGTTGGTTTTTAAATTGTGTTTGAATATGCCACTTTTAGTAAGTGACCATTTTCTTGGTTAACCATTCTGTGCCTCTGCCTGTCTGCAGAATACACGTCTGGGTTGGCTGGCAGTTGGGCTCTTGTGCATCACTCTAGACAGTCAAACGGAGGGAGCTGAGGTGTGTTTTGGATATACTGAGGGGCCTTCTCGAGCTAGAGTGGTGGGAGGAGTTGTCATTGACACCTGATAAGGGCTGTGACTGTCCTCACACAAAGCAGGAGCCAGGTCAGGGAAAGGCAGGGTCTTGTGCACTACAAAGGCTTTCCTTTTGAAGGCACAAGTTTCGTAGACCTAGCATTGATGCTAGCGGAACCCTATATAGCCCTAAGGTGGATGTCTAGGGTGAATCCCACAGTCTCTGCATGATTGAAAGATTTGGAGGCCTGAGGCCTGGCAGATGAGAGGAATTAATGAGGGAGGATGCCCGGGGACTCCAACGCTGCCCAGTGGCAGAGCTAAAGAGGCAGAGGTGCTCTGGGCATGGGGTGCACATTTCTTTACAATAGCGTACGAAACCCAGACAAACTCCTACTTGGCGGGGACACCGGTGGAGTCCACCCCTTGAGAAACCTGTGCAAGTAATTGTCTTGCAGAATGAGATATTCCATTACTACAGCTATGTTTGTTGTATAGATATGTTGCAGGGATTCTGCACATACACAGAACTATGCACCGGAATACGGGATCTTGGTGTATAGGGGCTAAGCCTCCCTACTGCCTCAGTATCCACAATACCAGGACCAACTAGGTACAGTGTCTCACTCGCTCTCCTAAACAATCACGAAGATGCAAATAATTAGACATCCCAAAACGCAACACTCCTGACTCTCTCAGGAATTGCGGTAACAAGACGTACCCTTTTTGCTCACTCTTGTACTTGTCCACAGTAAGAATTGACAGAGACACTGATATAGTTTAAAATGACAGAGGATAAAGGACCTATAAGGCCTAACCACCCTCCCCTTGGTAAGAAGTATTATTCTCATATAATAGAAGATCTCTGGGCTTTGTCAGTAGACCCCATACCCTAGTGCCTAGATGGTATATCTACATCATAGGAACCGCATGGCTCTCCTCCTTGGAAAGGTCCCTATCCAATTGTGTGTTGACCAAACATGCATTTACACAATATCAAAGCACGAGTCTTCAGCAGCCACAGCTGTGTTAGTGTGTTTTGTCTAGGTGCTAGGGACTGACCAGAATAGAATAACAAGGGGCATTGTTTATCGACCTTGCTCACTGTGGTCAGACTAAACTCCAGGAACTGACAGATAACGCACAAAGCAGACTGTTCTCATGTGAAAGGCATAAACAGAATCTTGCAGAAATAAAGTCCTGTAGTAACGTGCACAACAGCCACTCAAATGGGCTTCCGACCCCAACATAGCACAGAGTCAGCCCTGTTGGTGGTCACAGAAGAATTAAAGGGAATTCTAGAACAAGGGTGTGCAGCAGCTATCCTGCTTCTAGATCTTAGCGCTGCCTTTGATACAGTGGATCACAGTACCATGATCCGCAGGCTAAAGGAAGCGGGTATTACAGGCTCTGCGGTACATTGGATGACCTCCTTTTCAGAAGACTGATCTATCCAATTATTGGAAGGGGAGCACCTATCTGACACCCTCCAAATCTCATGCGGAGTTCCACAGGGATCTGCACTAAGCCCAACACTATTTAACTTGTATATGCAACCACTGGGAGAGATAGTGCAAGAATTTGGACTATCCATAGTATCATATGCTGATGGGCCCCCAATCCATGCAAAACAACAACCTGGGAGCATGTATGATACAAGTAGCAGATTGGATGAATAGGTGCAGCCTAAAGCTGAATGGAGGTAAAACAGAGCTTATGTTCTTGGGACCCAAGGCGATCCCAAGAAACATTCAGCTGGCCTCCAGAACTGGGAGAACCCCTGTCCCAAAGAACTCGATAAAAAACCTGGAAATCTGACTAGGCGAAAGTCTGTCTATGGAAACCCAAGCCAGGAAACTATTAGGTACGTGCTTTGGACTTCTGCGCGTGCTTTGGACTTCTGCGCGTGCTTTGGACTTCTGCGCGTGCTTTGGACTTCTGCGCGTGCTTTGGACTTCTGCGCGTGCTTTGGACTTCTGCGCGTGCTCTGGAAAATCCTTACTCTCCTACCTGAACACACTCGCAGAACCGTGGTCCAGGCCCTAGTGGTGTTGCAGCTGGATTATGGTAACACTCTGTACCTCGGCACACCTTAATACGTTGTAAACAGGCTGCAAGTGGTTCAGAACGGCACAGCAAGGATATTGCTGCGAATCCGAAGACCACACTCAACTAGGGCAGCCCGAAGACGTTACACTGGCTCCCTGTCCAGGCCAGGATCAGGTTAAAGGCACTAGGTATTGCCCATAGAGCTATGAATGACAAAGGTCCGGCCTTAATTAACAAGCATTTGCAATGCAATGTGTCTCGCATTAGGAAAGTTTGAGCTATTGGTATTGTAAATGACACATTTCTTTTTTATGTTTTGTTTTTGAAAATAGCAAAATAAATAGCTTTGTCATTTACAATGCCAATAGTTCTAACTTTCGCAAATGTGACACCTATAGCATTTGTAATGCAATATGTGTTGTATTTACGTGACTTACATGTATTGATATTTTAGTGAGGGTGAAAGTGTTGTGTGGGTGAGGGTGAGGGTGAGTGAGGGTGTGTGAGCGTGAGAGGGTGAGTGAGGGTGTGTGAGGATGAGGGGGTGTGTGGGTGAGGGGTATGAGAGAGAGGGGTGTGAGGGTGAGGAGGAGGGGTTGTGAGGGTGAGTGGGTGAGGGTGAGTGGGTGAGGGTGTAAGGGTGAAGGTGTATGCGGCTGAGTGAGGGTGAGGAGGTGTGAGGGTGAGGGTCCTAAGTAAATGGTAGCAGGGCAGACATCATAAGACAGAGAGAAGAGACTGTTTGGTGCAATGTTGTCACCCAAAAATGGGAGTTCCTGTTTTTTAACGTTATGCCTTCCTGTGCACAAAAATTGCATGTCTTTTTGAGACCGAACCTATAAGCCCACCAATACAATCACAAACGAGTTATTCGCGAAGTGTGGTGATACATGCACTCTAATACAAGGCAGGCCACTTCCATTTGTTTTTTTTATTGTTATTGCAGATGGTGTTCAGTATTGACAGCAACCTTTCTTTTTTTTATTTTTTGATAATGCTCAATAGCATCAGCAACAAGCACAAGCAAAGCCAAAAGTTTAGCTAACGTTAGGGGAGTGACCTACTGGATTTGCTAATGCTGGTTTAACTCGTTCTTGGTCATGAGCTGCTAGAGGTGGGTAACCCAATAAGTTAACACGGGGAACCGAGCCCAGGCTAGCCAAGGATCTGGCTCGGCTCTAAGAGCCCGTGCATGAGATGAGACATAAGAATATTTGACGTAACTCATGCAACAACATGTAAAATGTACAAAGAGTGTATTTCTTGAACATAGGGAAGTACTTCACCATGTACGTCAGATTATATATAACCCTAAATGAAAAGGCTTTTTTAAGTGATGTCTAAACAAAAACTTAGAAACATTCCTCCCCACTCGCCTGACACATTACCATTAACCCCTTTGATGCGGCCGCGATTCCCCTGGTGTGCTGTAAACAGCACGAACAGGGGCGGGCCGTGACGAACCCCAGCCGTCATAAGCACACGAGCACCGTAGTGCATGACGGCTGGGGTTCGTCATGAGCATGGAAGGGGTTAATGAACACAGAGGTAAATCGTTTGTAGGGTATACTCTCTGCATATGGCGTTGATTCTTATTATAGATGGAGCAAAATTATAGTCTTGTAAATCAAACACAAGGTTTTTGTACATTGACATCTTGAAAAACTGCAAATGAAGGTTCTGTCACGTGATAATGAAGAAGAAAAAGCTCTGTCAACTAAAATATTTGCCTAGGATCACACATGTTGGTTAAGCAGGGATAGAGCTAGGATTTCTGGTTTCACACTGTGCAATTCGCCTACTACATAGGGATCTTTTTCTCTCTCCATCATATTGAATGCTTATGTTTTGTGTTTAATGCTAGGTGCCTAAGGGTACACTGTAGGTGGCAGGCAGAAGTCACATGAAATCTCAGCTTGTTTTGGGCTAGAGTTCTAGAGAACCTACAGCTGAACTAGAGCCCGGCATCTGGCTTGAGCTTTCAGGGGCTCGCCCACCTCTATGATCAGCTAGGCTTTCGAACTCTCTTGATCACTTTGCCCCTCAACTGTGTCCCTAATGGATTTCAAAGTTTAGTTTGTATTTTAAAAAAAGCACATTGGTAACTATCAGTTATTTCTGGCACGAAATGCTACAGTGCTTCCGCACTTGTTTGGCAGACTGCTCGAAACACGACATTATCACAGTATGTCTTTCGAGTTGCTAGACGTGGGGAGTTCTACAAACTTTCCTACCAATGTTCTTTACTTGAAATAAAAAAACTTGACTGTACACTTCCTCTTTTGCCATCGCAGCAAACGCTGCAACTAGCAGGATACCTAGATTCCATTCTGGTTTTCTCCCAGAGCTCGGAAGAATTTAAGTCCAGAACGGAAACCTACTTCTGCTGCTCCGCCTTTCAGCACGATGGGCAATATACGGTCCCCATTGTTGATAGAGCACAAGCATCTGTATCAGCCCCACGCCACCCTCGTGACACTCTTTGCTAAGCGCAGCTGTGGACAGTCAATTTTCTCACAAACACCAATTCCATTAGGTAAAACAATGCCATATGTAAGTCCGTAACTGCAAGCAAACTCTTCCCTCACCTTTCGTTATGTCAACAACTGACGCCAGAAGGAGGGGTTTCAAGCGGACGGCGAACACGGGCTGTGACTGAGAGGGCGGGGGCTGCCCGCGCATTCGTGCTATTTGTAATGAAGAGGGGGCGCCGGCAGCTGAAGTCCCGGGTCCCAGGAGGGGGACCGGGTGAAGACCAGCGCTGCGGGGCTCCCATGCCGAGACTGACCCGCTTCCTGCCGAAGAGGAGAGGGACACGCGGAAGAGCCAGGTGAGTGGGGGTGAATGGGGCGGGGGGAAAATGTGTGTGTGTGTGTGTGTGTGTGTCTGTCTTTGTGTGTGTGTGTGTGCGCGCCTGCCTGCGCGCCTGCCTGCCTGCCTGCCTGCCTGTATGTGTTTCCGCACTTCAGGGAATGTGAGGCAGAAGATGTGCACGACGCGGCCTGAACGTGCGCGTTCAGACACCAATCGCCGCGCGTGCCCGACCCCTGTCTCAGATTCCCAGGAGGCGGACGACGTTAGATACTTCGCTGGACGCAATCTCCAGCTCGACCTAAAAAGCTTGTCATACACTATATCCCGGGCAGAAACCTAAGATCCTCTGCAGATCTACTCCTGAAACAGACTAGGATAAAGAGGTCCAGGTGGGGAGGTAGATTCTTCACACACCTAGCCCCTAGCCTATGGAACGCCCTGCCTATAGAACTGCATTTGGTAACCAACGTACTGGCACTCAGGAAAAGACTTAAAACCTGGCTCTTCACTTAAGATCCTTGCTTACGGACTGCCACCTTTCTCCTAGCGCTGGGAAGCCCTCAGGCAGCCATGCCCTCTACAAATCTATAAACTTAAAGCAGCATCATGGCAGCAGAGCTCATGCTAACTTGGCGATTTTGACAATGTCCCCATCGGCCATATGACAGATATTGACCGGTGGGGTGCACAAAACAGAACTCCTGATAACACCTTGTATATCCCCATTGTCTTATCTTAAATGCCAATAAAAAAATGTTGAAGGAAAAAAAACTTGCCTTTCGAAGTTTGCCTAATTTAAACGCAGAACGGGGCATAAGTATTTGGCCGCTGACATCCCAAATTCGGAACACTTCTGGACTGAGGACATTCTGCCAGAAAGAAGAGCTTGATGCTATATTAGGGACTGACACTCTTCCTGTTGCTTTGTGCTGGCCTGCTGCTTGCTGCTTCTGTCCTGGGAGTGAAAGGACTGGACTTTCCTTTCTACATCCTGCTTCCAAGATTTTCTAAGGGCTTGTGCGTGCTGGATTCTTGTTAAGAAGTGTCAGGGCCATCAAAGACTTTACCTACCAGTGCCTGGAATTTTCTGTCAAGAGTTCGGACTTGCCAAGTGGTGCCAAATCCAGTTCCTGGGCCCTTGGAAGTGTAACCTAGTGAGCTTCGGAGAAAATCAACGTATTGACTCCCAGCACCTGTTTTCTTGTCACATCGCTTCATTAGATCGCCGCATCACTACTGCCTGCACTGCAGCCTGGTTCCCGATCGCCACATTGATGTGGCTTTCACTGCAGTTCACAGCTGGCCGTTGCATCGCGTCAGAAAAATTGCCACAGCATGAGGTCCGAGCACCATGTCGTCTACGTCCATGACACCCGCTCTGACTCCAATGCAGCACCTGGTCGGCTGCTGTGGAATCGATGCAGCGCGGTCTTTGTGGCTGGAAACTCGACACAGCACCTGCTTCGCTACTGTAATGCAGCATGTCTGGATTTTTGACACATCGTCCCTCTATGCCATACTTCATCAACGGCATACTGTAGTAAGGAACCAATGCCACGTATCTGGAGATTGACGCATCACCTTCAGGGGTTATTTTAGCTGTGTGACTCCTTTAGCCTGACTAGAGTGAGGTTTCCTTCTTGGACTGGGTGCAAACCACTGCCAACTAGAGAACCCATTTCTAACATCAGCCATCAGCGATAGTAATAAAATTACAAGTGTAAACAAATTTACAGTTGGCAAAGCAAAAATTATTTTAGTGCAGGTCTTCTATTCCAACTGTTTGGGTGTAGTCACCAAAACCATTGCCTTCTTTGCAACAAAATGTCTGCTTTAAGATTTTGTAAAAGCCATTCTTTTCACCCCTTCCAGTGTTGATCCCTTTTTAGGTCTTGCCTAGGCAGCGCGCATGCTCTGTTCTAGGAGGGCCTTTAGCCATCGGTCTTCACTTTTCAAGCACTGTACCCGTGCTTGTGGCAACATCCACCTTGCGGGGGGAGCAGCGGCGCGCGCCACCAGCATGAGTGCAGTGCTTGAAAAGTGAAGACTGCGCACACACGTCTCCCTTCTAGTTTCATTCGCCCTCTCACCGTCACTCTCAGCTTCATGATCAGACTTTCTCATGCTGTTTACCCTCCCCTCGTTTCCTCTGATTTCTTTCTTCCTCTGCTGTGCTCTCTCTCCAGTGCTTGGCGCCTTAACAACCCTCAGTTCTGTCTCCTTTCCACCTGGCTTCTCTCTCCTGCTCTCTCCACTCTCCCTCCTTGACTGTCTTCCTCCCAGCTCCCCTCAGCCCACCTCCCCCTCCCTACTGCCCGCCTCTCCCCGCGCCCGCTTCCTTTGTGTCTCTGAGTTACATGGGATATGCTCCGTGTTTCCAAGAAGTTGCAGGCCCCACCCCCTGCTGTAAATAACAGCTAAAAGCTTAATCTGTATAATTTGTAAATTGAGACTAAGTTGAAATTTTATTTTACAAAAATAACCTCTTTAACTAAAACATTAATCAAGATTGCCTAATAATGTTGAGTTGTAAGTTTGTGTCACATAACTAGAACAAGATATGCATCTGAGGAATGTTAACAATCACCTACTGATTTTTAGCTCTTCTGAACTAGGTTGCCGAGTATCATTTTGCCACCATGTGTACAGAGGTCCCCAGATAGGCGGAAGCTTTCTCTCAGGCGGCGTTTCTGAGAGGGATGCTTTAGCTCGGTGCACAGTGTCAGCATGCGTAGCTGTGGATGGTATTTTGTGTGTTGAAGCCAGGGTCATTGACCGTGTGCAGGATGGCCGGCGGAGGCTTAGCTTTTCGTCTTGTATAGCGAAGTGAGTTGTTGTTAAGAAGGAAATGTGAGCGGGCGGGCTCTGCTGCTTCTAGGGTCTGTGTTTTGTTGTTTTCTGTGGCTGCCAAGAGCAAAATCATGCAGATTCAGAATTCAAACAACGTATTAGATTCCAGGCTCCTTCCTAACCAGCAAATGCTGATGGCTGTTATGCAGCAAGTGTTATTGATGTAGAATTGCCGCATTTTAAACGGAAACGTTAAAATAACTGACTTTATACCGTTTTGAAGGTTTCGTCTGCATTTTACAGTGCTGTTTATTTCCTTGTGATTTCCAATCCGGAGTGCAACATATTTGCCAAACCTAATATATAAATGCGAACCTGTTTTTTTTTTTTTTTTTTTTTTTTAAACCTTTATTGAAAAAGACATGAAAATACAAAAGCAAACATACAGCCACTACGGGTCGGCTGGCATCTGTCCCAGTACAATACAAGATAAAAGGAACACAGCCGTTCAGCCGACAACCCACAGGGCCCGGCGGCAAGTGGAAACCCATGTCTAACCATATGTACATGTAAAGGAGAAGAGAAGGTTTCGGTTTTATCTTTTTTGGAAAACAACCCCCCAACCAACAAACATAAGAAAACTACTGCAAGGGCTCAAAATAAAAAGGGAACAATCTTGGTGAATCCTTCTGGAGAGGGGTACCGTGTCTGCAATGATCTATTGTCAACAAACTGGATGTCCGGAATGGAGTGAAAGAGGGAACAGGTAGTAGGCAACAATACGCAAATAGAACCTGGAAAAGAGGGAATGTCATGCTAAGGGGACTGGAGACGTTCCGGTGGCGGCTCAAAGGGAGGGGTGCAGATCTCACCCCGGTATTGATTCCACTGACTCCATATTTTACCCCACTTTTTGGGCCTGCCCCAGGCGATATATACTGTTTTTTCACGGAACATGTACCCATCATATCACAGCCACGTTTACACAAAGCATCCGAAACAAACCCCATCTGCAACAATCGAGGACCCATCATATACACTCGGTGTAAGATTTTTTATTGCACCAGTCTCAGACGAGCCGAGATCGCCACCTCCTTTGGAGAGGATATCTCCACCTGCCAGTCCTCATCGTCAAGCTCCACTCCATCGCCGGTCCAAGACATGAGGAGCTGTACAAGAAGGTCCACCCGAAGGTTTATTAATTTCTTATATATTAGCGAAATCGTACTGTCCGGGATATGCCCATCTAGTACTCTATCCTCAAGGGGCGAGGAGTCCGGGACGGACGTCCCAGGCACCAACACAGAAGAAAGGGCGTGCCGAACTTGCAGATAACGAAAGTGTTCGAGAGGGCCGAGTTGAAATTCCCGTCGCAGCTCCTCAAAAGATTTAATCTCGTCCTTCTGCAATAGATCACCAACCACACTAATTCCAATAAGGTCCCATTTATCGAACCCCTTAGTCGTCCACAATTCACCCGACTTTTCAGACGCATAGAGTGGAGTCGCCTGAGTGAGGGTATCCGACCAACCAGTGGCAGCGGTGGCGTTGTACCAAACCCTTACCGCGACAGGTCCACATCAGACCGTTTCGACAGGTCCACATTAGACCGTTTCGAATAAAGTGCCCTATTATAGTCTCCACCCGGAAGCAATCATTTATCCATGGCAAAGGCCGGATTGGCAGCCGGACCGTACATAGCATGGTTAACTGGGCTCAGTTGTGAGGCCCAGTAATACCATCGGATATCCGGCAACGCAATTCCGCCATCGTACCATGGTAGCGTAAGCTTGGCCAAGGCAATCCGGGGACGGCCGGCCCACACCAGTTTCCTTTGCAAGCTTTCTATCTCACGGAAGTAGCTGGAGGGCACTAGGTCTAACGTGTTCTGGAGAGCGTACAGAAGCCTGGGAAGAGACATCATCTTGAATAAGGCCGCCCTACCCACCAGGGACAGAGGCAGCCTGTTCCACGCCTGTACATCTGCTCATAGCCGAGCGAGCGGGGGAAGCAAATTGAGCCGGTATCTAATTGTCGGGTCACGTGAAATGTGAATGCCTAAATACTTAAATCCTGTGGACGAGATCTGTATCAGACAATTACGTGGTACTAGAGGGACATCATCCGTAAGCGAGTAAACGCAGGACTTGGTCCAATTAATGACTAGTCCCGAGTTCCTGCCAAAGGAGCTAAGAACATCAAATAGTACACCCAAGGATTTCCGCGGGGAAGTAAGGTAAAGAAGAATATCATCCGCATAGAGCGAGATGCGATCTTCAAAACCGGGGGCCCACCTGATGCCCTTAAGGGAAGGCTCCCATCTCAACCAGGCTGCCAAAGGCTCCAGAGCCAGCGCAAAAAGCAACGGGGAAAGGGGACATCCCTGCCGCGTACCACGACCCAAAACGAAGGGAGCCGACACTCTACTGTTAACGACCACCTGGGCCAAGGGTTCCTCGTATATCAAACGGACCCAACCAATGAACACCGGCCCAAAGCCGAACTTAGCCAAAGCCGCCCATAAGTACGGCCATTCCACAGTGTCAAACGCCATAGTGGCATCTAACGAGACCAAAATGGCCAGTTCTCGCAGTGTATCAGCCCTCGCCAGCACGCCATGAAGGCGACGTAGATTCAGCGCAGTGTTACGGGCAGGAATAAAACCGGATTGGTCCGGATGCACCAGATCACTTATCACGGTTATCAATCGGTTGGCCAACACCTTCGCCAAAGCATTGGGTTCGACATTTAGGAGAGAAATAGGCCTGTACGAGGTACAGAACTCACGTGGTTTACCCTCCTTGGGAATCGCCACAATGGAGGCGAGTCGTTGATCTCGGGGAAGCCGGCCTCTCTCTCGACTCCAAAAACATCGCGCGAAGATACAACGCCATTTTGTCTGGGGACAACTTATACAGCTCGATGGGCAGGCTGTTTGGTCCCGTAGCTTTACCCGAGCGAATGGAGCGAATAGCAAGCGCCACCTCATCCGTGGAGAAATCAGCCTCCATTCGCTCCCTATCAGACTCAGACAGACAAGGCAGGGCAATATCTCGAAGCAAAAGATGGGAATCCTCCTCAGGCCGGTCCTAGACCGGAGCATACACCGTCCGAAAGTGGGAGGCGAACTCCTCCACTATCTCCAGTGGATCCGTCACACGTACCCCATCCTCATGCTCAATCACAGGCACCACACGACTCCATCTCTCCCGTTTGTCCAACCACGCTATCAACTTCCCGGCTTTATCGCCCACATCATATAGACGGCCCATTTGCTCCCGACTCATGGCTTTCGCAGCATTCGTGACCAAGGCCTTATAGTCAGACTGTTTTAACTGCAGAACATGCAACTTCTCCTGCGTGACTCCAGTTTCAAGTTCTCTCTCTAGAGTGACCACCTCGGCCTCCAGCCGTTCAACCTCCTCATTGTGTCGCCTCTTAGAGCCAGCGATAAGCGATAGCGCCTGGCCCCGTATCACAGGCTTAAAAGCTTCCCAGAGGGACACTGAGGATGAAACAGATCCCACATTCTCCGCAAAGTAAAGGTTCACGGCTTTAACCAACCCCGCTCTAGTCTCTGGAGTCCGTAGATGCCGGGATTGATTGGGGCGATTCGGCCCCCAGCATTCAGATGGAGATCAATATGAATCCACAGCGGGGAGTGGTCCAAAAAGCCTCTGGGCAAGTGTCGGGCCTCTCGCACCGTTGTGGCCTGGGCAGCGGGTACAAGAAGATAATCCAGCCCAGCCAGACTCCCATGCGCCCCAGAGTGAAAGATATATTGGGCCTGACCCGGATGCAGCATCCGCCAACAATCTACCATACCAAATGTATCAAGCAACCCACTAAGACCAGATTGGGATGGTGTGAGCGTCCTGGAAGGGTGCCGATCCAGCGAACCATCCATCACAGAGTTAAAGTCTCCTCCCATCACTAGAAGCCCTTCGGGAAGCCCCAGCAACAATTTAGCCAAGTCAACAAACATGGTAGCCTGCAGGCCAGGGGGGACATAGACCGAAAGAACAATTACAGTTCTTCCCTCCCACTTCCCAACAATTGCAGCGTAGCGACCCCTGTCATCCAAAATCGTGTCGTCTATCTCGAAGGGAAGGGAACTACGAAGCATAATACCAGCTCCTCTGGAGCCCGAAGTAAACCCTGAGTGCGCCACCAACCTGTAGCCCCTCCGATTCATAGCATGAAACGTGTTCCCAACCAGATGCGTTTCCTGCAGAAGTATGGTGTCGGGAGAATGACGTTTCACATATTGAAGTACAATACCCCGCTTTATCTTGTCCCCCAAGCCATTGACATTCCAGCTCAAGACCCGTAGCCCCCTACCCCCCATCCCGGAAGTGAGAAATCAGGTCCGCCAAACCCCACGAAGGAAACACAGAAAATGCAACAATACGTAGCCCCAAATGCAGTATGAACAAAAAAAGGAAAACCCAACCCCCCTCCCCCCCAAGCCCCAGAACTACAACCCCCCACCCTGCACCCCTGCGAGGAACCAAGAAACCACCCCATTCAGCAGTGTCCCTGTCGCCCAACCCCAAGAACTAAACTACAGATGAAAAGGAAAAAAACACCCCAGGAGGAGGAGGAGGAGAAGTCCCGAACACCCCGCCTCCCCAGGGTCCAAATTTAAAAAGTCATCGACCCAGAGAAGGAGAACAAAATATCGTAACCCAGTACATTGGAGCATACGCCGGTGCCTCTACTCCTCCTGTTCCCGTCGGCCACCTTCAGCACCACCAGCGTGGTCATCACTGTCTCTAGGCGTAGAGAAAGTGTCCAACCAGTCACTGGCCACCTCAGGCATATCGAAGAAGAGCACCCGCTCATTGTGTTCAATGCGCAGTCGAGCGGGGAAAAGCATGGCATACTTCATGCCCAAATCCCGTAGTCTACGTTTCACCCCGGTGAACGCCAGTCTCTGCTTCTGCACCAGGGGAGTAAAGTCAGGGTAAAAGTTAACAGAGGTATTCTCAAACCTGGTGGGGCCGTTGGTCCTCGAAGCCTGCAAGATGGCGTCTGTCCCTATAATTGAAGAGCCGCGCAATGATGGGCCCCAGGGCCGTGCCCTGTGCTCGTCTGCCGCCCGGAATCCTATGGGCGCGTTCCACAGCAAAAAGCTTGCTCAAGCCTTTAGGGGCAAGATGATTAACGATCAGGTCGTCAACAAGAAGGTCCGTCGATTGATCTGCCGATGTCTCCGGAACTCCGATGATGCGTATGTTGTTTCGCCTAGCACGACCTTCAAAATCCTCGAGGCGGCGAGCAAACCGTTCGCTAGAGGATCGATGGGTGTGGACCTCGGTCTGGAGCTCGGATACATCCGAGGTGAAACTGGCAGTCTTAATGTCCAACAACTTCACCCTCTCGTTGGTTTTCCCCAGATCTGCCCTGATCAGGCCCACGTCCACAGCCACTGTGTCGATCTTGGCCGCCAAGGTCTCGTATTGTTGGCCCATCGACGATTGTATGCTGGCGATGGCTCCCATAATGTCTCATAGAGTCGGTTCTTCCGACTCCGGGGTGCCACTACCCATGCCCTCTGAGGTTTTTGCTGTCCCACTCGGCGAGCCCTTGTTCCGAGCAAATCTGTCCATAATGGAAGCTTGGGTCCTGCCACCACGAGTTGCAGTCTTGAGAGACCTTTTGTCACCCTCAGACTTAGCCGCCATAGTGGATAGCCCGCCCCGCCGGGGCTTTCGAGATCTGGTGTAAATGGCTCCCTCAAAGGAAAACTCCACAAGGTGTTGAAACACAGGGCACAGTGGGGATCAAGCAGGGAGCTGCAATAGCCAGCAGGCTCGAGATCAGCTATCTCCAATCCTCGCGGCCAAGGGGAAACTAAACCGAAAGTAGGTCCTGGGCAACCGTCTCATGCCACAGGCCGTTGTTGTTCAACTACTTTCGGGGTGCTCCCAATGCCCAAGGTCCGGGATAAGCCACGATGTAGGCCTCGGGGCTCCAGAAGGAGCAAGTCGGGCATCCAGCGTCCAAATCAAATTCTGAAAAGGGCCTTCCAGATCAGGAGAGTCGCGGCAAGAAGAACCCGTCGTCTAAACAGGATTAGCGCCAGGATAGTCGGTGGAGGCATCGAGGGTCTCGGGAGCTCACAGCTCACGCGACCATCTTGGATGCGCGCTAAGCTCCTCCTTGCGAACCTGTTTTTAACAAGAAGTGTCACAATTGGGTATTCGCACCGAGGCATGTTTTACAAAATGTATTTTAAAAGTATGCTGTTATTCTCGTACACGAGCACAGCAGATTTTCCACTAATCCTTGATTTATATCATGTTTTATGACTAGGAGTGCCCAATTTGCCCACCTCTCAGAGTCCCACCAATTGGATAAATATATTTGAAACAAATATATCTTCAAAACCAGTTATTTGCGGTCGCTTTAAACTTCCCAGACTTAGGTCTGTTTTTTTGCGTCTGTTGTTGGTGCTTAGAAGCAGGCACTCTGTCTTGCATTATCCATGTTGCACAGTCTTTTCACCAGGGAGGTCTAATGCTTCTTTTACACTCAGAAAGCCCCTTACCACCTCTTTGCTTCCTTAGTTCTTCATTTCTGGTGCTTTGTAGCAGTTTAAAAAATCTTCTTAAAGTTTCTCATTTCTTTAAGTGGTTTAATGTTTCACTTGTCTTAATTGCTTGATTTGTCACTCTTAGTTGCTAAAATATCACCAGCTGCTGAAATTAAGAAATATTGAAAATAAGTAGGATAAACAGCCATTTGTGATCATGTTTTCATGTGTAACATTTTGTTACGATGGCCAATTTACCAAAGCAATGTAGCATTACGTCCGCTCGACCCTTTTAGTTGTGGGGATATATGGGGTTTGTAGGTTCTCCAATAACCCTAGTTACCCAGAGCCAACAACTCAGTACCCAATGAAAACCCACTGCACGTTGCAGCCAAGTATAGTACAGTTCATATGATGAAATATGTAGAGTGAAAAATAGTTATCAAGGTAACGTGTGTGTGTGTGTGTGTGTGTGTGTATACAGTAGTGGCTGACTGAGAGGTGACCAGTCAAACTTTATTTGGTAAGGGTCTTCCACTGAGTGGCAGGACTTGTAGCCGTGTTTAGGTTTTGCCTCGCGAAAAAGATGCGCTCTGCGCATCTTTTTTGCGCAGGCAAAAACCTCTTGAGATCTATTTTTTTTTAAATCTGTTTATTAGCATAGTTTTGTGAGCAGTGATAGCATACAATTACATACATATAATCACAGTGTAGATTCCGTTGGCACACGTACGTGGCCGCTCCAAGCATATATAGAAACATAGTGATATCGATTTTTTTCCTTTTTTGTCGATGAACCAGAACAAACTAACAAACCCCATTCTCCTCTGATCCCGCCCTCCACCCCTTCGGAATCCCACCCGTCACTCTCTAATTAGGCACATAAATGTAATATCTACACATGGGTCACACTTGACGTATTAATACAAAGTGCAAGGCTTCTACACAGGTAATGTGGGTAGCGTGAGCGATGGGCCGGGGGTACCCGTACCCCATCTCAGTGCACCTTAGGCAGTGGTGGTCGCGCATGGGGAGGGTGGGTCGGGGCACAGTAATACCCTATGCGGTTAATCACTATCCTCCTCCTCACCTTCGTCAGTGCCAGCCTCAAAAACCCCCAAGGTGTCAAACCACTCCAGCGAGATCGGTGTTTTCCGGAGGCCCCTGCTCTCCTCCCTTTGTAGTGCCTCGCCCTCTGCTTTCCCCCATCGCACCACTTCCGCCCGCCACATGTCTGGGTTGGGAACCTCTTGAGATCTATATGGGAGACAGGAACGGCCTCCGTCTTTCATTGGCTAGCTCCATAAATGGAGACTAGCCATTGGAAGACGGGCCTGTCCGTCAATGCCGGACCAGACACGGGGGCGTTCCCGAGATTCTTTGGCTTTTGCCGACGTCACGCGACGTCATCCGAAAGCCGGGAACGCCCCCGATTCTGGTCCGGCATTGCCGGCACCCGCCTTCCTGCTCCGGCCGTCTTCTGCGTCTCTCCTCCCCCTTTCCCGCCCCCTCCCGCCCTCCCGCTCATTAATACCTGCTGCAGTTCAAGAATGCTTACGAACCTGGAGGCCAAATTAATGACAGGCCATTCTACGAGAATCCTATCAATGGAGTGCTTAACTTTCTGTAGATTTAACATCTGAAAGCATTTGATCATATCACTGGGCAGTGGAGACAACGGGGTCCGGTTTGCAGAATACACCATTTAAATCAGAATTTCGCCTTTGACAATAAATGATGACGTAATGCAGCTAACACAAATGTAACGTGTGAAACTGCAGACTGTTATGTTCAGCCAGGATTTTAGGACTGTTACTCTGCACTGTGAAATACTTTTTTTCGCATCTCCGAGCACTGACTGCTTCAGAGTGGAGCTTCAGAGTGGAGCTTCAGAGTGGAGCTTCAGAGTGGAGCTTCAGAGTGGAGCTTCAGAGTGGAGCTTCAGAGTGGAGCTTCAGAGTGGAGCTTCAGAGTGGAGCTTCAGAGTGGAGCTTCAGAGTGGAGCTTCAGAGTGGAGCTTCAGAGTGGAGCTTCAGAGTGGAGCTTCAGATTCAGAGTGGAGCTTCAGATTCAGAGTGGAGCTGCAGATTCAGAGTGGAGCTGCAGAGTGGAGCTGCAGAGTGGAGCTGCAGATTCAGAGTGGAGCTTCAGAGTGGAGCTTCAGAGTGTCAAGAGCAATGCCAATAGCTCTAACTTTAACAAAGGCAAAACCATTGCATTGTAAATGCTTGTTTTATAGTAGGATTGGATTGAACGAGAACTTTTTTATGTTAAAATCTGCAATTTATATAGCAGGTCAGGGATTATGTGCAAAACTACATGTTTTTACCTAGTTATTTTTCTGCAGTTTATCCTTGCACAAGCTTAGGTGTAAAAGACTCCATTCCGATTAAGTTGGGTTCTTAATCGTGATGTTATCAAGTAATTTTTTTGCGCCCCATGTCAAAATTGACAGTAAGAGGAGTTGGCTTTTATTCTTCCCAGCACATCTTGATAATGATCCAAGTTATTTAATATGATATGTTTGCGTAGTAAGAATAATTTCACAAGACAGTAGCATTTAAGTTGTGAACGGAGATGCTGCTGGTTCCAATTCCTCTGATTAGAAGTCTGGGAGGGTCTTAAAGTGTTTTTTGGGGATGGGGTGGGGGGGGGGGGGGGGGGGGGATATGCTCTGCCCCAGCAGATCAAAGCAAAATGGCACCAAATCTGCTCGTGCAACACTGCAGTCACCGACGAGCAGTGGTAAAGCCCATAGGGTGGACTCTCAAGCTCTGACAAAAGCTATAAAAGAACGCCTGCGGCAGTACAAAACGAATATTAAAGGGTTGCTTTGTGTAAGCAAAGCTTGAATGAAATAAAAAATTAAATGTTTGACCGAGAAACTGGTGAGACTAAAATACTTTTGTGATTTAATCCCCAGGGTGATTTACAATATATCATGATAACGACTGAAGGTTTCCGAGCCAAATAACCAATGCCAGTAGTAGGCTGAACCAAAACTCCTTAAAGTTTGGCTTACTTTTTATTTTCAGAGTAGAATATTTTGAACACTTCTTCTGTAATGAAATCCAAAACAAAAAGACTGCTTTCCATACACGGGACTTCTATGAGATAAAGAATTTGTTTTGTGGTGATTTGGTGTACTATTGGTATGTAAAGTAAGTCTTCGTGGGAGGTGGAATGATACACTAATCAGCCAAGCAGTAGATGGGACGGAAATATTGCTCTGGAGAAGCCAAATCCCACTTCATATATATGACCTTGAGGCAACCTTGTTGGCAACCTTGTTGTCAAGGAGTTAGAAACTGAATTGGCAACTATATATTATAGAACCCACATAGCTGAGTCATGGTCAGTCCTTTTCATTATTTTTCTACACTCTGCTCCTAATTTTCACAATGTGGCCCTCAGCCATATACTAAATAAAGAATTCTTGGGAAGGGTATCCTTCTCTGTTTCCAGAACACTGACGGAGTTGGAACAACGTTCGAACATGAAAAATTGCACGCTTTGTTGGCAACTGATTGTTGCTGTTCTGTGGCTGTTGATAGAGGTGACCTCTTTAGTCCTGAAATTGCACTCTTCTAAGATGCTTAATGCTACCCATGTGCACTAACCATTTCAGAGACACTCTAATAGCCTGCATTCTGTCTATTGGGCAAAAATTAGCAAAGGAACTAACTTTGTCCTTTTGCTGGGGAAAGATGAATGAATAGTGTATCCTATAAATTGTATTAATACATGGGATCTCCCATTTGCAAGAATCCTGGGCATTTACTCACACATGCATGCCACTGTCTGCTTACAGGCAACCAGAAGTCTTGAGAAACCCTGATTTTCTTGTCACCTGGTGAAATGTTTGTGAAGGGATCGATTGGAGATGCAGTGAGAGAGAGGACGCTCTGATGAACATTTGGAGCTCACTGTAACACCTGGTCCAAGAACCCACTCTGTACCCCCCCCCCCCCCCCCCCCCCCCCCAAAAAAAAATCGTATTGCTGATTTTAGGCAAACAATGAGCATTTCACCTGCAACAGACACACAAGTGCATACATGTTTCCACCCTGTCCCCCCACACTCCCCTTTCCTGCATAGCCGTCATCCTCATTGCCTCTCTTGGACACATTTTCGCCACTGAAGATATAGTCGATCTCAAGTTCTCCTTTGAGGTTGCTGGTGTTATGGCGGGGTCCCTCTACCCTGTGGGCCCTTAGAGCCATCCTTCAGTCCCTGGTAGGTGTAGGAGAGTAGGATTTGCTTCTTGTGTTTACCCCCACTTTTTGCTGGTGTTTCACTGTTTTTCGACTTTAGTCTGGCTGGAGCCCTGCTATACAGGACTCCAGCCTAGCTGATTCCTCTCTAAAATGATTGCATGTACTTCAGTAACACTCCAGTTTGGTTACTGGGGTACCCTTGTGAGTCCCTAGTATATGGTACACCAGGTACTAAGGGCATAGGTACCCCAGAGGCCTACCAGGGGCTGCAACATGTATTATATCACCCATGGGAAGCCTTCCAAAATGACACCACAGGACTGTTTCTGCAGCCTGGGTAAGATGGTGCATGCACCCCTTACTTAGATATAGGTAACCTATATCTACCTTAAATCACTGCACAGTCACCCCTATGGCAGGCCTTATCAATCCTGAAGGCAGGGTGCTGGGTTTTGTGTGAGAAGATGTCCATGCATGAGCAGGGCCTCTCTGCAGCCTTCGGAACCTATTCTCTGGGGCTGTTCTGTGATGAGGCAGACCATATGCTCTTAACTGCATTATAACCTCGTGGAAAATGCTAACTTTGGAATGGCTGCACGGAAACATGTTGTGTTTGGTGTCAAACAAGTTGGAGTCCTACCCACTGCCCCCCCCCCCCGCCAGTCCGGGCGGTGGGGGTAGAATTCCACCCTTCTAGATAGAGAGACATGTACACACCGGTATACCCGGTACCAGTTTAAAAGAGCCCTGGCATCACAAAATGGATGCTGCAGCCACAGACACGAGATTTGCCCCCTGCTGCTGGACGAAACTCTGGCAGAGGAGGCCTGGACAATAAGTTTCCTATCACAGGGAGGTGTCACCACCTCCCAGACCGGCTGTAGTGTATTGGGGCTGGGTAGGTGCACTCTGAGAGTGCTTTGAAGTCTGCACTGGAGGCACATTTGGTGTCCCTGTGCATAGCCCAGTTCAAACCGGTTGCAGAGGCTACCAGCCCCTGCTCTGGCGCGAAACTAGACAAAGAAAATGGGTGTAGCCACCCCTCTTTACAAACCCTCCCATAGGTGGGTTCCCAGAGTATGTCCAACCACTTCCTTGGGTATAAGAAAGGAGCCCCTGACTACAAGACTTTAGATTACACCTGGACGAAACTCTGATACTGAATCCTGGAACTTTGACAATCTGCACATCGCTGGATGACTGAAGAATCTCCCTTGGAGTAAAGGAGTTACTCCCTTGCTTGGCAGGCACCAAAGATTCATCTGACTAGTCTGCATCTCCGAAGCTCCCGAAGGACTCCGAAGTAATTGCAGCCCAGGAGGTGGATTTCCAGACTTCTCCCAGGCCGAACTGAGTCCCCAGCAAACCTGAGACCCGCAACCTCGTGAGTACCGTGGAACTGGAACCCCTGGACAGGTGCACATTTGCAAGTGCATTGGGTTACTTGTAGCCCAGACCCTGAGCAAACTTTTCCACTGAAGATTACTGGCCTACACTCCATGAGTGTTCCGTGAGCCGGCCCATTGTGTTTTCACTCAAGATACCTTTGCGATCCCTGATGCATTGACTGGAAGGTCCCTGAGAAGGCACCTTTAACTTTCCTTCGGCTTCCCTGGTTGCTCCAGACGTACCCTGACTCTCCACCACTTAGTGAGTTCCCCCAGACCTTGCTGGTCTGCTCCGATGTATATTTTCTCTTCCTGCGTGGTTGCTGTTGCCAGGGCTTATTTGGTCCAATCCGGGCACCGACACCGCATCACTCTGCATCCTTCGTGGGACAGCTCGAATCCATCTCCTGGTCGTCGTCGATGCCTCCTGGTCCTCGTGGCTGCAGAGTCGATCTTCACCTCTTCACTCCTGAATCACACGACATTGGTGGACATTAGACTATCGTGCCCCTGGTCACTGGCTAGTGACCCAGACTCTGTCCACTCTGCTTTCAGGTTCTTCTCATCCTTGATCCAGGCTTGGATCACACCGGGCACGTTCCACTTCGGCAGCAGCACTTTGCAGCAGATCGCCATTGAAATAAAGGATGATTCCCAACACCAGAAGACACCTATGCACCCGGCTTTCCTGGGTGAGGTAACCAGAGTACTCCGGTGCTCCAGTGGGTGTTGGCCCTATAACCCTTTAAGTCTAAAGGGGTTTGCTGAAAGTCCTCTCCTAAGTGTCCTTAATCTTTAAATTTCCAACCGCGACTTTTCCCGTAGAAGCTAATGGCGTCTCGCGGCTGTGTTCTCCCACTGCACGCATCCCCAGTGTCACTACCTGGGTGGTTCCTTGTGGTCCTAGCAATTTTTACAGGCTCTAGGCCTTGTATCTAGTCAAGTCGTGGTTCTTATACCACTTTCTTAATATATTGTTTGGTCCCCCCACTGCTGACACTCTTATTTCCAATTTGATAAGATTGTTGTTTAGTTTTACAAACATTGACATTGATAACGAACGTAATGAAATAACCCTTCTAATTCAAGGCCACCGGAAGTGCAGGAGAATCCAACACTGCATTAGACTAAATTATGGTGCAAGAAAAGGCAGAGTGCAGCCTAATGTGTGCGTTTTTTCATATGATTACATTGTATGGGATAGGTTTTTACCTCATTATTACCAGTTTAACATCCAAACAAAGTAATCGCCCGGAAGATGAGCATCATTCGACCTTTGCTTAGGTCCATCTTCTGCACAGCAAGAGATGATGCTTCAATTTTAGTGACTTTTGATCTGCTGCAACGAGAATTTTTTTTTTAATCTGCAGGTTCTTTCATATGATGGATTAAAAGTCCAGCAGAGTACAGTTTTGCGTTCACCTAAGTGAGAGGAGTCTTTCACCTCCATTTTCTAACTGGGTCAGAAACAATAACCAGAACCTTGTTGCTGATTGCCATATCTTCAATCTATAAAACAAAGAGGTGGCAAGCCAAGTGCAGTTCTATACATTGGGTTGGATAGGCTTTCTCTCATGTAGTTTGTTGCTGGTTGTTAAAATCTGTGTGGTGTCTGTGCTGTGGTGCTTGTCGCCTGTGGGAAAGTTGTGACACAATGATGAGGTTCCCTCACTTTGAAATGCAGCTAGTTGTACTGCTTTCTTCTATTGTGATATCTTGAGGCCTCAAATTAAACTGACTTGAATATTTAGGTTTGGCTTGACAGCATCATTATCTCCTTTCCTTGTGTGAATGAACAGAAAAAGGTTTTAGAAGCATTACTGAGAGGGCTTTGGCTATGCTGAAATATTGGTAAACGTGAGTACACGTTTTGATTGTGCTCTACTTGTTTGCTTCTGCTGAAATTACTGCTTGTATTGTCCTTTTGTCCCTATTGGGGGAAGCTCCTACATTGATCAAAACTAAAGGCCTGATGTGTTTCCTTTTGAATCGTTGCAACAAAGGCAGTAGTCTGACTTATTTATTGTGAAAAGCATATGTTAAAGCCAAAAGGCCTTTATGGATGGATTGGCGTTGCACTGTTAGATTGTAGGCAGATATGTTGTTACAGGAAAATTCATGGATTACCATTTAGGGAAGAGTTTTGGAGTCGGTTACCCCATTTGATAAATCCCCAAGGTGGAAAATATTAGCTATGTAATTTTGAGAGAGATCTGTTTGGCTTATTTGTAATTTTCTGACTATTGAAAGAGGGTTTTGGCTCTGCCCATAATAGGTCAGATCTTGATTAGACAGACAGGTGCTGAAAGAACTTTAATTGAACATTTTGCCAATGGTAAAGCTTATGCTCCTTTCAGCAGGACCAAGTTGGTAATGGAGACAAACTAATGATCCGGCTTGATGGGTTCTTTGGGAAAATGTGTGTGAGATGCCATAGGTCTGATCTATTTGTAGCTGGTTTTGTAAAATGTTGCAACAAAGGTAGTAGGCCTGACTTGCCTATTGTGAGACGCACATACTCAAACCAATAGCCATTTTATGGTAAATTGTTATTTATGCTGTGTTTTAAGGATGTAGAACGGTATATTGTTACATTGAATCCTGCAGATTGCCGAAGTATTCAGGGTTTTGGTTTCCCTCTCTGACAAACCCTTGGGGTAGAATATTTGTGCTGTGATAATCCTTGTTGATTGAGGTTTTATGTTTTACCAACTGTAATTTTATACATAGCTGTAATTTTAATGATTGCTTGGTGGCTGCCTTTTTTTGAGAGAGCTCATTCTCTATATAGTAGGCCTGCATTAGGGATGGTGAAAAGCCAACGAAAAAGATTATAGGCCTGATTGTTTTATTTGGTGAAGTGATGCCAGATTCCATAGGGCTAATCTACATATTGTGAAAATGTATGATGGATGATCGACTGTACCTTATTGTGAAAGCATTTATTTAAGCCAATATACCTTTACTGTTGTATTTTTCTTACACTATGTTAAAGCCTAATGATTGGTACATGGAATCTTACAGGGTACTAGTAACTAAGAATTTTGATGTTTATTACTTCCTTTGACAAACCCTGGGGTGGAAGATTGGCACTGTGAATCCTTGCTAGACCCTTTTGAGAGGGCCTTGCAGGTGTAGTTCTTTGCTAGATCATTGCAAACAAAATTAAACTATATATATATATATATATATATATATATATATATATATATATATATATAATCACACACACAAAACTACTTTTGGTTAGCTATCTTTGATTTGTTTGAGTGCTGTTCACATTCTTCTTCTCCCCTTGACTCATTCTGAATGGGGCAGTGGGTTAGCCTTTTTCTGCCATTGGCTCCACTACTGAGTGAGAAATGCAATTTCTTCTGATCACATGATAATGAGTGTGCTTCATTGTCTAGGTTGGTAGCCAGGTCTCTAGCTTCCTTTTTTCCCTCTTACAGGTTCTTTTTTTATCTCTTAACTTCTACTTTTTTGTCCAATGACCGTCCTACTAGGTTGCTTGGTTTCCAACCATTTAGTCTGCAGCGTTGTATGTTCTGTGTAGGTACTATTTCAAAACTGCCTGGCCATCTTTGAAAGGTATTTTCTATTGTGCATCATTGTTTTAAGATTATAAGATGACCACCATGTTTAGAAACGTTTTGTTGGCCACTGTTGATCGGTACAACAATTATAAATTATACACTTTAGCATTTGGAGGTGGCCGCCTGTAGCGATGTTTACAGAGTGGCCATCTTTGATTTGTGTTTTGTATCATATATCATTGCATTTACTGTTCCAAGGTGGCCAGCAGTTTGCTTCTTAACGTTGCAGCTGTGCTCCAAAGATACACTGCATATAATACGATTGGAAGATGACTGCAGCTGCTATGGTTTTTTTTTTAGGTCTCGCCTCTCAATGCGCATGCGCATTGAACGAGACTATAGGGGCTTAAATAAGGTTTACCTATACTGGCGAATTGATGCTGTGCCTGTGCGCTTTTAGGTCAATGCGCAAGCGCATTGACCTATAATGCGCGTGCACATCAAATCACCATCTGTTCCCCAGCAGCACTCCTCCCACACCTTTGAAGTGAAGCTTAGCTTCACTTCAAAGGCCCCTGCTGCTTCACACTACGGCCGTGTCTCTCCCCCATCGCCGCTCTCCCCGCTCCGCCCCCTGCTGCGGCCGTGTCGCATTTCTCCTCCCCCCAGCAATGCCCTCTGTCTTGTTTACTAAATGGTCACTCCCAGAGTCTTTTGCTTGAAGGGGCGTGCAGGCTGGCAGTTGCAGTCCTCTCCTCGTGGGTCAGGTTACATGCACAGCACCGTGAGGAATTCCCGTGCCTTGTGGGGATCTTGTTTTCACTGCACTAGGTGATTTATGAACTTTCGGGAGTAATGTTACATAGATGTCTGCATTGGGTACATTAACCAACAGATTTATTTTGTCATTATTAGTAATCTTTCATCTCAGGCTGGGCATCAGGCCAGGCGTGTGACATGAAAGCGCAGAAGAGGAGACTTTCTCTTTCAGACCCAGTCGCAGCCAGGCTTGACTCTCGTCTTAGCACCATTCGCCCTACTCACTGTAGCATGTGCACACACTGGGCATGCGGGGCAATTCTCTACAAACCGGGCCATCATTGGCAGCTGAATTAGAATGACAGCCTCTCGACAGAACACCACCAGAGGATGCTGTCCCCAGTGACACAAGTAGTAACATTTAGGCGCACAGATTGCCATCGCGCCTTAATATAACTCCTTCTGTCATGACTGTGTGTGTGCCCGTGTTAGCCTGCTACTGCCTCAGAGCGTGGGATGGGAGAGGGGGGCAATTGGCTATGCTCAGGAGACTGCGCACACTGAGTGCACCATACAATCAGACATTCATAAGGCACCAAACAACACGCACACAGAGCACAACCCAGCCCAAACATCTCTCCCTTGCGAGGTGATTTTTTTTTCCTCGCACAAATGGGAAAAATGGCACCCATCTGTGTGGGAAGTAGCCCAACCTGGCAACCCTGGGAGCTGCTTTCCTTCTTAGATGGCATCACGTCAGCAGCTATTCCGGGTCCCTGCCACTTCGGGTCCCAGTTCAGGCCTTTCTTTTGCACATCATTGTTTTCGGGCAAATTGGTCCAATTTTCAAAAGGGTAGGGGGTGCGGGGGCACACTGCAGGTCAGCATTACATACCGCAAATCATTATGGCAGTTGCAGTTCCTGTTAGATGTGTTTTAACATGTGTTTGCACAGCCAATGCTTGATGCATTCCTGGACATCTGTTTCTAAGTTATTTCGCTCCTTCAACAAAAAGTTGCAGTCGTATTGAGATCAATTACAGTTCCTTCTTCCACGTGTATCTGCTGCTGTACATTTAAATGTATATCAGTTCTCCTGCAAAAAGTGTTGTCTTCCATACTATACTTTCCAAATGACACCATATCATCCGCGATTCCAGAGCTTTGCCCTGGGCTTGCCTTTACCTTTTAGGGTGCATTAGTTCATCTGTTATAGTTGAAATGTAACAGGACGACAACTCCCAGAATGCATACGGCTGTTAAAAGGAAAGCTGAGCACTATTCTGTGTAGCTGGTGTTGTGCTCTTACTTGTACATCTGTTCCTGTGCTATGAGCTGCTCCTGGGCTGTTAAAAATGCAGCAGTCCTACTGAGAATGTATATGGAGTCCCTGCTAATAATTGTTGCATCTGTGGCATTAAACAAGTCAGCTGCGCTGGGAGGGCTGGAGCAGCCATGCCTTAAACATATACCAGACCGACTGAGAAGTGTGCTAATGAACAATATTACACTTACAATCAAGCCTGATCGGAGTGTCCCTACTGCACAATTAATCAAAACAATCTATGGACGATTAAACAAAAAAAAACAGAAATCTAAACTTTACAACTAAACAACGTCCTAAAAAGACAATGAAAATGTGTTTACCCTCGGCCTTAGTTTACAGAACCCAGAATTTAAAATCAAGACATATGCCATAAAGCATTCAACCCATAATACAACACTCAACTTAATATCGCAATTCCATTACCAGGAATTGCATTTCCAAACTAAATGACTGTGTGACTGCAATATGAAAGCACACAGAGCACTGACTCTCTCACTCACTCACAGACTCTCCCACTCACTCACTGACTCTCCCACTCACTCACTCTCAACACATATTGCACTACAAATGCAATAGGTGTCACATTTGCGAAAGGATAAGCTATTGGCATTGTAAATGACAATGCTATTAATGTATGTTTTCAAAACCAACACATAAAAAAGTGTCATTTACAATGCCAATAGCTCAAACTTTCTTCACTGCCTTTGCCAGTGCTTGTTGAATTGTGTCGTAAGCACAGTCCATTGCAACCGCGGAGCCCAGCCATTTGAGGTGTTATTTTTTTCATACAGGCATACAGCCAAAGGGACCTAGATGTTGCTTCACACAGTACCAAGGCCATTTCACCCCCTCATTTATTTATTTATTTATTTATTTATGTGACTTTCAAAGCGCTACAATTACCCTTGGGTGTCTCGGCGCTAAGAGCTATGTATAGTACCAGTATCTTAAGGACAAGTAGGTTCTAAGTCTAAAAAGCTGAGGGCTTATTGAGAAAACAACCAAGTCTTAAGTTGCTTTCGGAAAGTGAGCAATGTGGGGCTAGATTTTATAATGAGAGGAAGGGAGTTCCATAATCTTGCTGCTGCAACACTGAAGCATCTATCTCCCCAGTTTAATTTCCTTGTTCTGGGGGTTTGGAGCAAGAGAGCCGTGTTAGAGCGAAGCATTCTGCGAGTTGGGAGAGGCTTTAAGGAGTTTCTAAGAAATTTGGGTCCCATGTTTATAGCCTTGTATACAATGCACAAGGACTTGAACTTAGTGCGGCTTCTGACCGGGAGCCAGTGTAGTTGGGCCAAATGTTTTGTAACAGAAGCAAATTTTGGAATGCCAAGTAGAACTCTGGCAGAAGCGTTCTGAATCATTTGTAATTTGGAAATTACTTTTTCCTGCGCGTTGAGGAGAAGGGCGTTACAGTAATCTATGCGAGAAAACACCAAAGTTGAGATGAGCGTTTTGCCTGTTGTGATGGGGAGGTATGGCAAGAGCTTCTTGATTTTTCGCAGGATGTTAAATGATGATGAAACAACAGAGTTCACATGGTGTTGAAAAAGGAGTTTATCATCGAATGTGACTCCCAAGTTCCTCACTTTGCTAACCGGTTCAGGTGGAGTGCCCATCTCTTCCGGCCACCACAGAGGGGACCAGGCAGGCTGAACCTTGCCGAACAGCATAACCTCAGTCTTGGCAGAGTTCAGTTTTAAGCAGTTGGAGGCCATCCAACTGCTAATGGCTCGCATACCGTCCTTAAAGTTGGCTGCTATGGTGGATCCGTTTTTGTGAATGGATAATACCAGCTGGGTATCATCGGCGTATGTAGTCAGGCTGATGTTATACGCTTTTATTACCCTCGCCAAGTCCGACACGTAAATGTTAAAAAGGGTCGGACTTAGCGAGGAGCCCTGAGGGACACCGCAAGGGAGTTTGAATGTTGGTGAGGTAAATGAACCCATCTTAACTGCCTGTTTGCGGTCGGCCAGGAAGGAAGCTATGAGGTTCTTGGCCTTGTGTTTGATGCCTCACACACCCTCACTCACCCTCACACACCCTCGCATCCTCAACCCACCTCGCAACCCTCTCACCCACCCTCACACCCCCTCACCCGCAGACTACTCACCCTCACACACCCTTACCCTCACCCCGACACACCCTCACACCCCTCACACCCCTCACACCCCTCACACCCCTCACACCCCCTCACACCCCTCACACCCCCTCACACCCCCTCACACCCCCTCACACCCCCTCACACCCCCTCACACCCCCTCACACCCCCTCACACACCTTCACACACCCTTACCCTCACCCCCTCAGTCACCCTCACACTTCCTCACCATCACACACCCTCCCATCCTCTCACCCTCACAAACCCTCACCCACCCTCACACCCTCACCCACCCTCATCCTAACACCCTCACCCACCCTCATCCTAACACCCTCACCCACCCTCATCCTAACACCCTCACCCACCCTCATCCTAACACCCTCACCCTAACACCCTCACCCACCCTCACCCTAACACCCTCACCCACCCTCACCCTCTCACCCTCACTCAGCCTCACACCCTCACCGTCGCCCTCACACACCCTCACACACCCTCATCGACACACCCTCACGCTCACTCACCCTCACACTCACATCCCCTCACCCTCACATCCCCTCACACACCCACACCCTCACACACCCCCTCACCCTTACCCACCCCCTCACCCTTACCCACCCCCTCACCCCCATCTTCACCCACCCCCTCACCCCCATCTTCACCCACCCCCTCAACCTCACACCCCTCAACCTCACACCCCTCAACCTCACACCCCTCAACCTCACACCCCTCAACCTCACACCCCTCAACCTCACACCACTCAACCTCACACCACTCAGTGCTAAAGATAAAACTATTGGCATTGTAAATAACAAAGCTATTAATTTCGCTATTTTCAAAACAAGCGCATAAATAAAAAATGTGTCCTTTACAATAACAATAGCTCAAACTTTCCTAATGCGAGACCTATTGCATTGCTGTGCTTCTCTCCCCTGCTGCACTCTCCTGCTCTCTAGAGATGTGGCCTAACGACCAGAGCTGCCAGCTAAGTCATGTAAATACAAAACATGTTGCATTCCAAATGCTATAGGTGTCACATTCGCGAAAGTTATAACTATTGCCATTGTAAATGACAAAGCTATCAATTTAGCTATTTTAAAAAGCAACAAATAAATAAAATATTTGTCATTTACAAGACCAATAGCTTCAACTTTTCTAATGAGAGACCTATTGCATTTCCAATGCTTGTTTTATATTGCAAACATATGCCTGCCAAGATGAGGTGGCAGATTTTTCTTTTTATAAATTTTTTTGTCCCATGCTTGAGTTTGTATACCTATTTTATTTAGGCCTGGAGTAATTTCGGTAATGCTGCTTTATTCTTTAACACTGAAATACTGATCATTATGTTGGCTCCCGTCATTAAGGGTAATTTGAATTGCAGGGGAAACTAGCACAGAAACAACTAATTTAGCTAGCGCAAGCGACTGCATGCACTGTGGGTTGTGTTCTGTTGCATTTAGTGCTATTTCTTAAAGCCAAATAAATCCTTGCGTCCATTTTGGTGCGATGGGGAATTTTTGCTCTAAGGAAATATCTTTAAATGCAGAATTGCTCTCCTTGCAAAATGATGCTACAATAAAGTATACAAGTTACGCCCATGCCTAATTTTATTGCAAATGTCTAAGTGGGAAGATTTTGGAATGAATCAGTGGGTGGTGGATGAATGGAGATCAAAGTGTAAGCATGAGTAACGGACTAGACTTAATCAGTTCCTAAAATGATCAGTGACTGAAAAGGCACTTTCAATTATAAGCCAGGCCCATTGGCATTACCAGTGCTTGTTTTAATGTGTAACTTGGTAGTACTTCCTCTTTTTAGGTTTCGCTGGGGAACGGAGCCGTTAGGCTCCGCCTCCAGAGAAATCTTATGTTTCTTAGTGTGTACTCTTAGTCCCTCCCTCAGTTTCATTGGCTAGCTCCATAAATGGAGGCTAGCCATTGGAACAGAGAGGTGTCCGTCATGGCCGGAGGAGACACGGGGGCGTTCCCGAGAATCTTTGGCTTTTGGCTACGTCAGCGTCAGCCAAAAGCCGGGAACGCCCCCTAATCTGGTCCGGCCGGGCCGTGCTTGCTGCTGTCCTGCCTTGTATCCCTCCTCCCGCCGTCCCCACGTTTCCCGCCTCCCTCCCGACGTCCGTGTCCTTTCCCGCCCCCCTCCCGCCCCCCTCGTCCTCTCCCGCCCCCCCCCCCCGTGTCCTCACAAATTGTGGTATCCCGTAGCTTCCTCTGGTACTCCAGGTACAGGCCCTCAAAACTCTCGTCCTATTATCGCTTGAGGGGATTAATAGGGCGAGACCTAAAAAATAAACGATGGCACTCTTCCTCCGATTTCAAGATCCGTGTGCGCAGCGGCCATCTTAAAACAGTACTCACACACAAGATAGCCTATGTACACCTTTTAATTAGTAACCAGTCCGCTCCTTGGTGTTTTTCGGCATATGGTATAATATGTATCAGAGCTATGGCTATTTCAGATTTTGGTTGGTGTTGATTTCCACCGAGCCCGGTATGAATTGCTCTGGGTCGTGTGTTTTATTCTTTCAACGGCGTGCTTTACTTTGCTGTAGATCACACCAGGTTCGGAACCTCAGCCACTTTAAATCTATCTTGGCAAACTATCTCACGTCCACTCTTGGTCAAAAAATATTGTCGCCGCTTTAATTCATCACCCACACCAGTCTCAAAGACGTCTTCACCACTCGGGCAATAACGTCATGACGCCTGGATCACACGCCAGGCCACGATTTTCTGAGAAGCGCGTGGAAGTGGAACGCAACAGGAGGCGAAGTAGAAAGCGCTGGGCACTACACTACCCAGTAGTCTGCATGCGCGCACGCGCCTCACTCATCGACTGCAACGGCCTTGTATGTCACGTGGGTAGCTTCAAACCAACCGGGTTTGAATGCTTTGGTGTCCCGGTCCGTAGTGTGCGCGAGCAGATCGATGTAAGATGGCGGCCGTGGAACCGGTGAGTCTTCGTTAGCCGATAGGAGGAGGGGGTAGCACGCGCTATTCGGGACGGAGTGAGTGGGAGGGTCATCCAACCTCCGTCGCCCGGTGTTATTATGGGAAAGCATGTATTGGCAGAGTGTGGGTTTCGTAGAATGTTCTTAAACTAAATTTAGTAGCGCAGGGGTCTTAAACCGACCCCGCCTTAGGCCTGTTTCTTTTATACCCGGTAGAGGTGGTCCTGGTAGTTGATGTAATCGATCTTCGCTCTCCCGATCTTGCTGTATGTCCCTGTGTATCTGCTTGCCTAAAGTACTGCCGCATGCCTGCCGCCTCCCCACCCCCGCACAAGCCGGTGCCAGCAGCCCTCTTAGGTCAGCGAGTGAACACTGGCCTGCCGGCTGCTGAGGCTGAGGTCACTATATATGTCATCTATAAACTAGGTTCCTTCAGCGGGTCCTGTTGTGGCCCCCGTTTAGGAAAGCCTTTCGTTTCTTATCCGATAATCAAGTGATCGTTTTAATTAAATTAAAGACTGAGGGAAACACTTTTTTTTTAATGAAAATAATCATTCTTTTTTTTAACTTGTTCCTAGTTTACTCTTACGGAACTTGATTCCACATATGACCGTCATTTCTCTTTCAACAACCGGAACCTAAATCCTTAGATTGTAAAACTTTGCCAGACTCCATCTGGTATGTTTGGATTGTACTCTTTTATTGTCCGGCCATGGATTGAATTAATCTCGTCCACGCGTAATCCCACGTTTCTTATTCATTTGTCAAGCAGAGAGGAAGTCTGTAGCCGGGACAAGCAGAGTACAGTTCTGACCGGACCTTTCTGGGCAGTGCCCGGGACTTGCATTAGTGTGGCTATTTAAATCTTGTGCAGTGCCCTGCTGTTTGGCACTTTCTTGCTGCTCATATTGGGACCTAACGTCGAAATCTCCAGAGCAGCTTCCTATAATTTTCTCCATTTTTAGTAGCAGAATAAAGTATTTAAACGTTTTTTTCTTTTTGCGGCCTTCTATACAAAAAAAAATCCAGAAGCTTATTTCACCCCTGCGTCACAAATCGGGCTGGGTGAGAAAAATAGCTACCATCAAAGCGAAAAGACAAACAGGGACTGAAACCATTAGTCTGACACAAAAAAATTGCCGATAAATTGATGTATTAGTCAACCGATTTAAGTGTATTTTCCGAACCTAAAAAACAAATAAAACTCTTCGGCTATACCATATCGTATCATATTTTTCTGTTTTCCAGTATAGAGCATTTTGTATTACTGTGGACAAATAGCGGCTATTTTATTCTATTACTATTTGCACAAATTGTCCTGCAAGAAAATAATCCTAAATATGATGGGTGCAGCGATTCGAGACACTTTTAATGAGATGTGTTGCCTCGCTCATCATATGGAAAATATATACAAATGTTAGAAGTGTGAGGCAACACTGGAGTTCCACGGTGTTTCACCTCCTGCTCGCGCGCAGAGTCTCAATGCAGCACCTGGGCAAAAGCGTAAAATCGGCACAGTAAATCCGATTTCCGTATGTTGTTTCTCCAAAACTCCGAATTGCTGTTACTTTCCTGTCCCCTAATAACCAGGATCCCAGGCAGGTCATGGTAATTCTGGAGCGGGGAAATAAGGAAATGATCACGGGTCACGAGGTCCTCTCTTCTTTCCCTGGTGATCCTTTCCTGCCTGTCTTCACTCCATCCCCATCCTCTGCCCGCCGTTGGCTCTCTTCTCTCGTCCTCTTTCCTATCTGTCCCTCGCGTCTTTTTCACCCATAAGACTCCCTCCCCAGCTCCTCCCAATTCATCAGTCCCGTTCACACTTTTTTAAATGTCCCCCTACCTTCCCTCTCTTCTGCCCTCACTCACCCCTCTGCCCCAGCCGTCCCCTCTCGCGTTTCCCCTATATTTCCTTGTTGGTTCCCCGCTCTGCCTTTCCCTCTCTTTATTCTCCTCGCACCCTACACAGCTCAACCTCCTCCATTCGCCGTCCCTCCTGCCCGCTCACCGTTGTCCTCACACACTCCTCTCCATTTCGGATGCCCCCTCCTTTCCTTTCTCCCTCCCATCCTCTCACATCCTCCATTGATACATTGTACTCGTCCTATCTTTCTTTTGCTTTCCTCTTCCAAATGTACCTCTTGCGGCTCATTCCATGACCCGCCGCTACCCCTTTACTCCGTCCCCTTTCCCTCTCTCTCTCTCTCTCTCTCTCTCTCCCTCTCTCTTGTGCTTTCTCCACATCTTTCCCTCTCAGCTTTCTTTCTTCCCTCTTACAGTTTCGGTTTCTCTCGTTCTCTCACTCTCTCTCCCCTCCTGCCGTCTCTTTTCCTCTCACCCCTCCTCTTTCCTCGCTCAATCTGTGCCCCTCGTGTCTGCTCTCTCTGGTCACCAGAAGAGACAGCGCCTCCCACCGCCGCAAAAACGCCCGCCATAGAAAGAGCGCAAGGGACAGGAAACGAATAAACAAGGGAAGGAAAGACACACAACCAAGAGTGGAACACTTAAAGCTGCTCCAGAGAGGGGGAGCCGAGCAGGTCCGCCTGGAAATGTACATGTGTAGAGACACTTCCTCGGGAAGGTCCCCCCTCCCCCCGATCAGACCCTTTCAATTATTCAATAGCTAGAGCAGACCAAGTGACTGCCAGGTGCAATACATCAGGCTTAGGAAGGGCTTTCATTAGATTCGGAGAGATTCACGCTGCTCTCTCCCTCCATCCCTCCGCCCTCACTCCTGTGTGGGTGGCTCTGTGTGTGTGTGGGTGGCTCTGTGTGGGTGGCTCTGTGTGTGTGTGTGTGTGTGTGTGTGCGTGTGGGTGCAAATGCAATAGGTCTCACATTTGCGAAAGATTAAGCTATTGGCATTGTAAATGACAATGCCATTTATTTATCTGTTTTCAAAACCAACACATAAATAAAAAAAATTGTCATTTACAATGACAATAGCTCTAACTTTTACAAAGGCGAAACCGTTGCATTGTAAATGCTTGTTAATTACTGAAGTCAGGCTGCAGAGTTTTTAGATCTTGCCTTCAGCAGCCCATGTGCTCTAGCTTGCGTAAGATATTGCATATAACAAGGGGCTTGCGGCCCACCCATTGCTTCACATTTTTGCATTCATTGTCACTCTTATCTAGTGCCTTCTAATTTGCCAGCACAAGTGGCTTCATTTTCTATCTGCTGGAGCATGGACCAATTACTTGATTGCTATCCTTCCGCTGATTTACGCTGTGATTAAAGGTTTTACTTTTTCTTCTTCTATGTTGTCCTTGTTGCACCCCTTGCCATTTGTAGTTTTACTATGCAACACAGACATCAAAGCAGTCCGTTTCTCCTTTAGAATGGATGTTTGTTGTAACATATTATAATTCATTAATAAATGGATAGCTGTCAATCTTCTCCTTCATTTGTTTTCGCTTTGAGACCCCTCCGGGTGATATGTGCCCTCAACCCTACGACATAATTTAATTGTTTTCTTTGTGATCAAATGTTTTTTTTTTTTGCCAAGTCTTTTTTTTTTTTTCTTCTTCACGCATAGGGAGGTTAACTGATTTGCTCAGAATCAAAGGGGTGTTCTGTCAAGACCTTACAAGCCTTGGCTAAACCAAAACCTCTCCCCTTTGAGACTTTTTGCCCTACCACTTCCTCTTGCTCATGGTGTACAGTATGGGCATTGCTGACTTTGACAATGATTTGTTGCCAGGTTGATTAACAGCGTAGGTAAAAATGATAATAAAAAGGTCTATGCTGCATGCAGCGTTAATGCACTAAAAAAAAAATTGCGTTCGCCCAGGCTGCGTTATAACGCCTTTTTTAACCCCTTGTATGCTCATGACTGCTCCCGGCCGTCAAGCATCACAGTAGTTTATTTCTCCTGCATGCCATTTATTTCTCCCGCACCACGGGGGAAATAAACCTGCATGCAAGGGGTTAATTGGTTTTAGCCACACTGAAAATCATCCATGCTGCAGTACAGCATGCTTACAAAAAATAGCTCTCAAGGGGAGACCTATTGACTTTGCCAATGCGTATTAAGAAGTCTTTGTCCCAGGCACCTTATGCAGTCTCTTCTGTTTTCCAGAACTATAGCCTTTTCCGAACAAAAGCAACATCATTTGTTTCCAGGAAACCTGGTCCTTATCCTAATCGCCTCTGTTTGGCTATTACAAACTTTTTCAACCAGCCGTCCAGGCCAACTCACATGGAAGACCCTCACAGGTGCAAGATAACAGCCACACCTATTCTTCGGAATATGACTACAGGGCAGACTGCACTTATCACTGGCCTCTCATCCTCAGGCAGGGCCTTTTCCATGCTCCTAATTAACTGTTATCATAATACAACGAAAACCATAAAATCAATTGTAACAGATCTTCTGATAAAACACCTGGAAGATCTTTTACTGGAATTTGCGTGTACGGAGGTACTGTTATTAGGGGACTTTAACATCAAAGACCTTGCTACCAACGCCCCATCAGCAATGAAAACCAAAGAGCAAGAAGCGATGACCACCTTTCTAACAATTCACAACCTCCGCTCTGCTCAGCAAGTTACCCTGGAACAGCACCCGGGTGCTCATTTCTTGCCAACGTTTAGGAATATCTAAACTATTGACTACATCTTTCTATCACTGCTCCTGGGAAATAACCTGGCCAGGATGGAAATTCCCTATCGCTCGGAGAGCGACCACAAACCCCGAACGGTAACATTGCACTTGCAAATGCCAGTCGCCATTGAAATAACGGAAGTGGGGTACTCCACGCGGGTCGACCTCCGCACCCTGGCTAGAAGAATTAAATGGGACTCATCGGGTTCTGTCAAGGTGGGAACTTGGCTTAAGGGCGAAACTCCTAATTTCAGGAACAATGCTCCCAAAGATTTACATCACCGGTGGGACAATGCCATTGTTAAATTACAAGATCTCCTAGTGGGGAGGAGAGTGCGCGAGAGGAGGAAGATGGCGGCCGGCTGAACGCTCGGTCGGGAGCTCCGAACCCACCAGCGTGAAATCATTAAAAGAGATGCACTTTCCCGTACAAAGAGCGTATATAGCATACATAGTGAAATTAATTAAGTAAGCGTCTCCACAGTACTCTGCCTGCTTCTTGTGAACTCAAGGCTGGATTGAAGCTGCGGCATGTTCGACGCGCCCCGAGGAAGGCACCCAGAGCCAAGCGGTCCACCGCACATCGGGATCTGGGCTGTGGCGCTGGGAGCGAATCGAAGTTGCCGCAGAGCGTTTGGAAGGATCTCCTTCCTGATCCGGGGGGCAGGAGGCAGAGACGGTGGACCTGCCCGCAGTCAGGAAGGTGAACTGTTGAGAGAGACACTGCCAGTTTCAGGGAAGCCGCCCTGCTGCCAGACACTGACGGGGTGGAGAACGATTACAATCCTGAAAACGAGAGCGAATCGCAGAAGCACAACGAGGAAAAAAGTCTGAAGGCAACGGAGAAAGAAGGGATCGTCGCGAGGCAGTGGCCAAATCTGCACTCCACATACAACATTTTGCACACTGATCTTGTGGGAGAATCTAAACGGATGCAAAGAGAAACAAGACCTCACTTGGCCCTAGAAGTAGAAACAGAAATAGAAGCAGAAGAACACAGTGAACACAGTGGACACAGCAACCAGCAACCAAAAGATCAGAAAGAACAGAAATCGAGCTACAACAACCACTCACCTAAGTTACAGGTACGAGGGGGGGAGGAGGCCAGGGAGCAGCAGCCCCGGATTTAATTGTAGGGTGCAAACAATACCCTTTGGTAGCGGTAAAAGGTGGGGGAGAGGACAGGCGGGAAGGAGAAGTTCAATCACAGACGGGCATACTAACTGACGTTTATAGCACAAAAGTCAGAAAGATTGAGGCAGGGAAAAACACTCCATCTCAAACTGAGCCAGAAATAATATCGGAGAGTGGGAGAAATCGTCAGATTGTCAAACAAAATATCCTGCCTCCACCAAAAAAATACTGTGACCCCTAGGAGTACAAGAAGGAAACCGAGGATTTCTCCCAACCTCGTGGAACTATCAGAAAATATAAAATCCAGATCCACAAAGCTAAGAGAGCAAGGGTCGCTTGTATCAAAACAGAAAATCAAAGTGACTCCCTCCTTAAAATCCTTTTTAGGTTTTGACTGGCGATGCGCACGTAGTGCGCATGCGCCAAAAAACCTTATGAGTTGTGTGTGGCGTCGGGTCTCCGCCCCCTCTTCCCATTGGCTAGCTCCATAAATGGAGGCTAGCCATTGGGAGAGGGAGCTGTCTGTCAATGCCGGACCAGATTCGGGGGCGTTCCCGAGAATTTTTGGCTTTTGGCTACGTCAGCCGAAAAGCCAGTTCTCGGGAACGCCCCCGAGTCTGTTCCGGCATTGCCGGCACCCTTCCTGCTTGTGATGCGCTACTCACATACTCAGGTAAGTGCGGTTAGTTTTGAATGTGTATATATTTTTTTTACGTTCTATGTTAATCTTTCCTCTCTCTCCCCCGTGAGCCAGTTCTCGCCCCCCCCCCTCCCGCTGCCGAGCTCCGACCGAGGAGGGGCGGCGGCAGAAAGGAAGGAGGGCTGCAGGCAGAGCAGAATTCAATCTCTATCGCACTTTTTTTATTACGTCTCTTATTCTCCCAGAATAGCGCACATTCTTCTTTCACTTTCTCAAGGGAAATCGTGGCAAAAACGCGTTTGAATGTGATTTATTCGTGTCAACTGAAAAAAATGCAATGGAAAACATCCACTGGTATATCCGTCCGCGACCCAACCCCCGCCGCCTCTTCGGTAAATGAGGTCTGCTGCATCTTACTCAGGAAAGTATTCTGTTTCCCTCTCAACTCCCACAAAATACGGGTAACGCTCTCTCCCTCCAGGACGTGCTGCACTTCCTCTGACCCATGCCCTTGCTCGCTTTGTTTTCATGTCATGTCTTTTTATCCATCCTTCCCTTCCTCGTTTTGCTCTTTTCAGACCCTCTTTTCTTTCTACTGTCTGTTTTTTATTTACTTAATTGTTTAGGGCGTGTCTACCAGACAGTACAAGCTCTCTGGTTGCGAAATAAATACTGTGCGTTTACCAAGAATATACATAGGTTTGGAGCCCCACCATTGCTTAGCATTCGTTGGCTTTACTGACGCTTTCATTTGACTGCTTATTTTATGGGCTTTGTTGTTAATCTTGTGTTTGTCCCCCCACTACATATTGCTTTGTAAGTACTCCATGCTAGTGCAGGAAAGCGTGAACTAATATGTGCACTGGAAGACTGAAGCTCTGTATAAAAATTATATATTCATATAACTAAATAATGTGTAAATCGATGGGGTTTCTATAATAGATGATACATAGAACAGGCAACTGTGAAGCATGGTCCTGTATTGCCATCGAAGGGTTCTAGTGGCGTCTGCAATCAAGAGGGCAAAGTCTGTGTGGTTTGAAAATGTGCCCATAATTCCGGAAGAGACCAGAAATGCCTCAACGTACCATTTATTTATCTAAGGCGTATGTTTAGAGCTGTTCTAGGAGCACTACAGGATGCTTTTGGTCTATTCTGTCAGTTGGGTGCCCAGTCCATCCATATTTCTGTCACCGCTCTCGACGACCACCAAAGAGTATTAACCATGTTCTGCGGCATAATGAAACTTGAGGGGGTCGCCCTTTAAAGTACATGGACTCAGTGCAGCCCCTAGGACACACAGGCAACAGTCCCCTCTGCTGACACAGACCAAAGGCTGCATGTAATACCGATAACTGAGCACAGTACACTCTGAGGCCAGTCCTAAAAGGCCAAGCCCGGCCTCTCTCCTGCAATAATCAGCAAAGCAACACTAATGACCCCTAGCCCCATCTCAACCTGGCCCGAGTCTTGCTTGGCACAGGTGTGCTGAACACTGCGGATGTGAATGGGGTTAAGATGGACTGCGAAGGAGCAAGTGGGTTCTGGTGGATATGAATGGAGTTAGTTTTATTGGCTGTGTGGTGTTTGAATGCACTGGGTAAGGCAGGTTGGTTCATATTGGGAATGGGGTTCTAGTGTACTGGGTAGAGCCAGGCTGAATTTGCTTTTAAGAAAGCGTCACTCATAGTCGTTGAAATGTACTCATAATTGCACTGAAATTTTGAAAATGTCACACATAGCTATCTGACACCTTGCCAGCTATGTGTAGTCCCTTTTCTGTTTGTGTAAAATATCCTGGTTTTTGGCTTTACAATTCTGGTCACCCGACCTATCAACAAAAGGCACGCAACTCAACAAGCCTAGCAGCACAATGTGTGCTTTCACAATCCCTAACATATATTAGGGATTGTGAAAGCACACATCGTGCTGTTATGTATCAACCAATATCCTCATTGTATTTATTCCTTCGAGAGGGCAGCAGTGATTACTGCCTCTAGGCTTGATATATTCAGGGATCCTCTCTACTTTGTCACACAGAATGAAAACATGTTACATAGAGTGAACACCATTTAGCAAGCTGAAGATTAGATATTAAAACTTTCATTCTATGCTGCGCTTTGTCACCAATAATGAAGGCATTCTTGCTGTGGTTGACAAAATGCATCAGCCAGTATCCTAATTGGTGCCTGCCTCCTAATTCACCAAAAAGGATTATAGATACTCCCAAAATGTTATGTACTTCTGATCAATGCAATTAATTTCTCTTTTTTCACTCAATATATTGACATGTTTTGCACTGCTGGTGGTGCCCACTCCCGGCCTGCCCTCTCCCGGCCTGCCCTCTCCCGGCCTGCCCTCTCCCGGCCTGCCCTCTCCCGGCCTGCCCTCTCCCGGCCTGCCCTCTCCCGGCCTGCCCTCTCCCGGCCTGCCCTCTCCCGGCCTGCCCTCTCCCGGCCTGCCCTTTCCCAGCCTGTCCCCTCCATGCCCTTTCCCAGCCTTTCCTCTCCCAGCCTGTCCACTTCCAGCCTGCCCTCCCCCAACCTACCCTCTCCCAACCTACCCTCTCCCAGCCCTCTCCCAGCCTGCCCTCTCCCAGCCTGTTGTCGTGTCCCGGCGGCAGCAGTTAGGAGCGTGCACTGCGTCCCCGAAGTAACAGCCCTAAAGCAAGCAAGCAAGAAGTACGCCCCCCTCCCACCAATCCCTGTTAGGTAGTGGAAACTGTCCAAACTGGGGTGCAGACAGCCCCTCTCACCTTTCGGCCTGGTACCACTGCACCAGCCGCACTACTTCCCTACTGACCATTCTCCACTTAAGCCCCGTCTAAATTACAATTCCTGCTTGTGACTCTTTTGCCTGTTTGTGCTTGTTTTCATGGCCCTGTTGCCTGCTTGTGCCTCCGTGTGCCCCTGTTGCCTGCTTGTGCCTCCGTGTGCCCCTGTTGCCTGCTTGTGCCTCCGTTTTCGTTCCCCTCTTGCCTGCTTGTGCCTCAGTTTTCGTGACCCTGTTGCCTGCTTGTGCCTCCGTAAGTGCCCCTGTTGCCTGCTTGTGCCTCCGTGTGTCCCTGTTGCCTGCTTGTGCCCCTGTTGCCTGCTTGTGCCCCTGTTGCCTGCTTGTGCCCCTGTTGCCTGCTTGTGCCCCTGTTGCCTGCTTGTGCCCCTGTTGCCTGCTTGTGTCCCTGTTGCCTGCTTGTGCCCCTGTTGCCTGCTTGTGCTGTGTGGGTGTGTGTGGAAGGCTCTGTGGGTGTGTGTGGAAGGCTCTGTGTGGGTGTGTGTGGAAGGCTCTGTGTGGGTGTGTGTGGAAGGCTCTGTGTGGGTGTGTGTGGAAGGCTCTGTGTGGGTGTGTGTGGGGAAGGCTCTGTGTGGGTGTGTGTGGAAGGCTCTGTGTGGGTGTGTGTGGAAGGCTCTGTGTGGGTGTGTGTGGAAGGCTCTGTGTGGGTGTGTGTGGAAGGCTCTGTGTGGCTGTGTGTGGGAAGCTTTGTGTGGCTGTGTGTGTGGGAAGCTTTGTGTGTGCGAAGCTCTGTGTGGCTGTGTGTGTGGGGGGCTCTGTGTGGCTGTGTGTGTGGGGGGCTCTGTGTGGCTGTGTGTGTGGGGGGCTCTGTGTGGCTGTGTGTGTGGGGGGCTCTGTGTGGCTGTGTGTGTGGGGGGCTCTGTGTGGCTGTGTGTGTGGGGGGCTCTGTGTGGCTGTGCGTGTGGGGGGCTCTGTGTGGCTGTGCGTGTGGGGGGCTCTGTGTGGCTGTGTGTGTGGGGGGCTCTGTGTGGCTGTGTGTGTGGGGGGCTCTGTGTGGGTGTGTGTGGGGGGGCTCTGTGTGTGTTTGTGTGTGTCATTTGCAAGAGATAAAGCTAGTGGCAATGACAATGCCATTTATTTATGTTAAAAAAAACATAAATAAAAATGTCAAGAGCAATGCCAATAGCTCTAACTTTATCAAAGGCAAAACCATTGCATTGTAAATGTTTGTTTTAAATCCAACAGTTGGTGCAAGTGAGAGGTGTTAACACTTCACCACAGTATAAGAACGCTTCCCCACTCTTAACCACTTGTGATATGTTAAATATCACTTCCTCAACGGAGAAGGAGATAGCTTTAAAAATTTCGGGGGAGAGAGTACAGATAATAAGTGAAGGAGAAATATCAAATATACCCTCTAGTACGGTACCACAAATGGAGCTAAATGAAGAATCCTCAACGCAACCCATAGCAGATCTCTTTGAACTCACGTTACAGCCTTTAGATCCAGCTGGAAGTGATCCTCTGGTATATAACCAAACTGGAAAACTAAAGGAGATGTTCATGGATAAAATTATGGGAGAGATGAGGGAAAAATTTGCAGTGTCTGAAGCAAATCAGAACAAAATACACGAAGTATGCGAGAGCCTAGACCAAAAATTAAATGATCTGGGAGAGAATGTCACGGCAGTAGAAACGACAGTTGAGACCCTCAGTAAAAAACTGGCCACGAATCAAAAAAGCATCAGCGCACTAAAAGACAGCGAACGTGCTATCAAGGAGAAGCTGGAATCACTGGAGAACCAGGGAAGAAAAAACAACTTAGAGTGCTAGATGTACCCGAGAACATGGAAGGAGCAGACATCAAGGCGTTTATCGTTTCTCTATTTGAAGAGTTTTTTTCCCTGGACCAAAGATAGCCATCTGATGGAGGACATCCAAAGGGTTCACAGGCACCCGTCAGGAAAAACAAAGAAAGAAAATCCCCAAGGAAAATTTTAATTAATTTCAAGACATACACATTGAAGAAAAAATCTTAAGCGAAGGCTTAAAAAGCGGAACACAAAAAAAAACAACTGGTCATTCAAGATCCGTTCTGACATATGCAAAGCCACACAAGACAGACCGTGGGAACTGGGGCAGCATATGCAAGAGCTGAAATCCCTTGGGGCAAATGTCCAGATGAAGTTCCCCGCAGCCCGTAGAATAATGTGGCGTAATAAAATGCACAATTTAAGGGAGCCCCAAGAGGTAGAAAACTTCATACAACAGATAAAGGACCAGATTCAAACTGAAATCTAATTAAGGAAAGTGATCTTCAAAAAAAAAAATCAAATAAAAACAAACTGGTAAAAACGGAGCTCGAATCGGGTGGAAAATACCGCCTAAAAAAAGGGAGGCTTCCTCAAAGTGGGAAATTCGAACCTCACAAATATTTAATAATGTAAGCTTTGTCGTAACACGGGTGGGGAGCAAGCTAGGGAAAAAAATCAGAAAAAATATCCTTATAAATCAAAAAATAGGAGTCAAATGGGAGTCAAATGGAACTTATAAAACACTTCTTAGCCTAGACTACGATCCAACAAAATCCAATGTAAAATGACTAAAGAAAGAATAGTCTATGTTCTTTCATGGAAGTTTAACGGTCTCAGAACCCCTAACAGAAGAAGAAGAAGAATCTTGGAATATTTAAAGGAAGCTGACAGTGAAATTATTATCCTTCAAGAGACTCATCTTGTAAGCACTGAGTGGGACCAAATACTAAAAAAACTAAACTGGGTGGATGCTTGTGTATACACTACGCAAGACTGTAACTTAAAAGGAGTAGCAATCATTCTAAAAAGTCTTTAAAAGCCAAGACCGAAAGTAAAGTGGTAGACAGCAAGGGAAGATGGGTAGTGATCAAAGTTAGGATAGAAGATAATATACTATAGCCGGCTACTATGGCCCAAACTTGGACGATCCGTCTCCTCTTCAGAAACTTTATATGGAACTCATATCAACCTCTGCTCCCATAATAATAGGAGTCGACTATAACATTATACTCTACCCCAAACTGGATAGATTGCCTCCTAGTAAACAGATGAATTTACCTAAAATGCGGGTATGGTTAGGGAACTATAAACAAGACCTGGATTTGGAAGGTATGTGGAAACAAAGAGGAGCTAAAACGCACCCTTTTACATTTCATAATAAAAATTAGGCCATAGGTCAAGAATAGACTTCTTTTTATTAAACAGGAGTCTCCAAGGTAGTGTCAAGGGCATTGAACAACTTCCAGCGCACCTATCTGACCACTCTGCGGTTTAATTATCACTCTCAATACCAAAAAACAGAACTCCGCCCAGATTGACAGTTGAGCGGACTATATTTAATGAGCCACAAAGTGTGAATCAGCTAGAAATTGCCTCTACACACTACGTTGAAGATAACGTAGTCGGCACGACAAAACTAATCACTTGGGACGCTTATAAAGAGGTGGCTAGTGGGAAACTACTTAACTTAGGAGCCCATAAAACTAAGACCAAAAAACTGGAGATCAAAAAAATGGAAAATGATATCAAACCAGTGGAGACACAGTTAGAGAGCGGAACCCACTTAGAATCGAAAGAAGCTTTAGAAGAAAAAAGTCGAAAGCTTAAAGAGACTCTGGCCAACTATTTGGAGAACATAGTGAGAGAAAAATGGGAAAACAGTAAATTGTCAAACCATGAATATAGGGAAGGATGCGGGAAAATGTTGGCATGGAGAATTAAAACAGACCAGTCAAGGAACAATATACCATGCATCCAGATCCAAGATCAAACGTCACAAAGCTCTGATGATGCTGTAATAAGACAGGAGTTTTCAAAGTTCTTCTCCAGTCTATACAAAGAAGATATACATCCAACCGAAGATCAGATTATGAATTACCTGGACATTGTACCACTCCCAACATTAACAGAAGAGGAAATGATAGAACTAAATAGCGAAATCAAATCTGAGGAAGTCACAGTGGTCATAAATGGCCTGAAAAGAGGAAAAGCTGCTGGCCCTGATGCGCTTCCAAACTAGTTTTATATGGCGCTAAAGGAAACTTTAGTTGACCAATTAACAGAATTATTGAACATCGTATATCTGGACTACGAAAAAATTCCTGATTCTTGGAACGATGCGACGATCAGCATCATCTTAAAACCTGGGAAAAATCCTAAGCTATGTGTGTCATATAGACCATATCGTTACTCAACTGTGACTACAAAATATTTATGCAAGTCTTAGCAAAAAGATTAGCCAAGGTAATGCCAAGATTGATCAACTCAGACCAGAAGGACTTTATAAAAGGACGGCAAATCCATGAGATCACTCGCGAGTTATTCGCAGCAATAGATGTAGCCACATGTGAAAAATTACCCTTAACTATAATCACCTACGATGCAGCCAAAGCTTTCGACAGAGTTAACTGGGCCTTTTTAAATGAAACCATCTAGAAAAACAAATTAGGGGAAAGCTTTGGCCACATGATAAGGGAAGTATATAACAATCCAAGAGCAAAAATAATAGTTAACAGGAGCCTGACCAGTAACATTGAAATACAAAGAGGAACAAGACAGGTCTGCCCGCTGTCGCCGCTACTTTTCAATCTTTACATTGAACCACTGCCCTGCTCAATTAGAAACCACCCCTTAATAACACCCTTCAAACATCAAAACTGGTCAAAAAAAGTGGCATTATACGCGGACGACCTGATGGTATTCATAGACAACTTTGAAGACGCCAATATAGTAATAGAAGACACGATAAACAACTTTGGCAGAGTTTCAGGCTACTTAACAAACCAAGAGAAAACAGAGGAGATGAGCTGGAACACGAGTCCTAATACCCCATACAACAGAGATAAAATATCTAGGAATTATGTTGGTTAAAGAAATCGAAAAAATCCCACATTTAAACCTGAATAGAGTTGCCAAAGAAATGAGAAGACTTCTTCGAGTCTGGGCAGGATTACCACTAACCTTTTTTAGAAGATCCAATCCAATTCAATAAAAATGACCATAATCCCTAAATTCACTTACCTTTTTAACACAATCCCATTGGAATTCAAAAAAGATGATCTGAAGAAAATCCAGGGAGAAATAGCTAGTTTTATTTGGGCTTCTAAAAGCATGATAATAGCCTGGAATAAACTAAAAAGGAGGAAAGAGCAAGGCGGAATAGCTAGTCCTGATTTATTTGAGTATTACAGGTCATTTCAATTTTAGAATTTTAGACCCCTACTAAGGAAACAGCAATTCTACCCAAATTTCCTTCAGAATATGACTGACGGAACAGACCACTTCCTATTTAAGTTTGGCCACCCAAAATTAAAAAAATAAATAAAACTAAAGATCTTACACAATGCGGTAAAGCTTTGGAACCAGATTAGAAACACAATAAATATATTGTATTACAGCACTATGGCCCCGATATGGGGTTCCCCGGGACACCAGAGTGTCTGAAAGACTCCCTAGCATTACCAATTAAAACAGCAGGAATTGATAGATGGGGACAACTGATGGTAGAAAGTTCTATAACCATGTGGCACCAACTATACGTAATTACCGAAGCCAAGTTATCAAAATTTAAATATTATCAACTGACTAGTTGGGCTAAATCTCTACCAGAGGGAACAAGCATTTACAATGCAACGGTTTCGCCTTTGACAAAGTTAGAGCCCATGCATCCTTCCTCACACCCATGCATCCACAACCCTGCGCATCACTCCCTGCGCACATCCCCTGCAACCACCCCCGGTCAAGTGCCTCGCTGTACATCACGGACAGATGCCACCACCACCCATGGCCCCACCCTCGGACCCCCCAACAAACTCTCTCTTACCTCAGGGCCGGAGACACCTGCAGGGCAAAGAGAGACATTAGAGGGTGGGGAGTGAGAGTTGTCGGGTGAGAGGGACCGAAGCCCCTCAGGATAGAAGGCGTGTGGAACGAGATGGGGTGTTTGAAGAGAGAGGGGGACCCCGTCAGCAGTTAGTTTCCTCGGGGCGGGGGTTGGGGCCCGGCTCGAACACCAGCAGGGGAGGATGGGTACAGGGGCTGATGGGCACCGCTCGGGTCTGGTGAGGGGGCGTGCAGACGCGGGGGGCACAGAGCTCTTCAGGACCTCTTTTCTTATCACGGTGCTGGAAGAGAGAGTGGGGGCCGGCGTCCTGTAGTCCAGGGGGCGGGGGGGGGGGCTCAGTGTCCGTGCACTCCACTCTGCGTGTGCTGCTGACCAGCCTTTACAGTGCTGTCAGTACAAAATCTTAAGGGTCGGACTACATAAATGTGCCCAGTGCAGTGACAAGTTTCTCTTTGTTTGTATGTGTCCTGCATATATTTGTTTAGTCCTTCCTTAATGTCCATACAACACAGACCACGTAACAATATAACAGACAAACCTGAGAAGAACCTACAAATTCCATATACTCAGCACCTGTGACCCTGCTTTGTTTCAGAGGATTGTGAACTGTATATCCCTGCATCGGCAATACATAAATTATGATTTGGTACACTTTGGCAGAGACCAGTAAATATTGACAAACACTTTAGCGACCACTACCAGAAACAGGTGTTTAACGCAGGCACCTGTAGAGCAAGGGGGAGAGGGGCAGGCCCAACCCTTTAGGGGTCCCCATTGAACCCAGGACCAATGAATATTGGGGAGACTCAGGGGGCCCTCAGCACATTTTGCAGGGGGACATCATTTTGCATTACGCCATTGCCCAGAACATAGTTGCACTCAGGCAAAACCAGGCCATTTCTACTTGGCACAGACGTTAAGACCAGATTTACCTAAAAACAGGCAACATAGCTCTGGATGAAAATACACAGCCCTGTGTTGCTTGTATGGGAGAACATTGTGCAGTATTTACTTCTTGCAGCATTGATGTAATACACTGGGCTAAACATGCTGAGCGGACGGTAAGCTAAATAATTACACCACAACGCAAAGGTGAGTGAGTAGAGTCCTGCCCGAGATCTGTACTCGAGGCACTCGAGGTACACCCTCCATCCCAAATTTCTATCTGTAAACCACTGACCAAGGTCAAGCCTTGGGAATGTGTCATTCTGCCCAAATTCCTCATGGCACCTGGGAAACGAGCCCCCGGGTGCCTCTGCCGGCTCGTGTGATCGCATCCCATGGCGGTAGAGAGAGCCTCACACCGTTCAGGGGATCCGTGCCGCTGCAGCAGCCGTGTGCACCCTGCGTGCGGAGCCACGCAACACCCGAGCAACACAGCACTCACCGTGGGCGGAGGCGCGGGGCTGCAGCTGTCCTACTCGGCAACACCTGCCCGGCAACGTCCTCCGCTTCTTCCGGGGCTCCCTCCAGGCAGGCCACGGGAGCCCCGCGTGGGCCGCCATACTTCTTGTGGGCCGCCGTCTTCCTTCTTCCCCTGGGCGGCGGGGGGGGGGCGGGCACTTCCGGCCGGCCGCGCTAGGATTGGCTGGCCGGCCGGCCGGCTGAAGAAACCTCGGAGAAACCTCGGAGAGGACGAGGGGGGCGGGCGGGAGAGGACGAGGGGGGCGGGAGAGGACGAGGGGGGCGGGAAAGGACACGGACGTCGGGAGGGAGGCGGAAAACGTGGGGACGGCGGGAGGAGGGACACAAGGCAGGACAGCAGCAAGCACGGCCCGGCCGGACCAGACACGGGGGCGTTCCCGGCGTCGCGTGACGTCGCCAAAGCCAAAGAATCTCGGGAACGCCCCCGTGTCTGGTCCGGCATTGATGGACAGGCCCCTCGTCCAATGGCTAGGCTCCATTTATGGAGCTAGCCAATCGGACGGGGGGGCGTGTTCCATAGTGCTTACTATACTCATTAGATTTCTCTGGAGGAGGAGCCTAACGACTCCGCCCCCCAGCGAAACCTAAAAAGGAGCAACGAGAACCTTGAAAACTAAATGATAAAAATAACACCAGTAAAGAAAGAAATATCAAAATGGTATTGGGTCCTCATCGGGGCCGGAGATGAAGATTTTTTACTCCCAGAAGCAAGATGGAGGAAAGATATGCCTGATCAAGATTTAGATTTACAGACTATTTGGCAAAAATCTATGGAAAAATGTTGGTCCTGTATAAAACCAGCCTCATTGAAAAGGAACCATTTGTTCACAACACACAGGGCATATTGGACCCCAAAAAGACTATCAAAATTTAAAGGATCATACAAAGTCCTGCCCCAAGTGTGGAGAAGAGAAGGCGGATGATATCCACATGTTCCAAAATTGCCCCACACTCTGTTGCTACTGGCTTGAGATTGGTAAGACGTTAACCACGGTATTGGAAATCCATATAACTGTAAGTACCCCTCTTATTATCTTTGGGATATATAACACCAATGAGGCGGGTACGGGTAAGCTAAACAAAAGGCAAGAAAACCTCCTGTTCGTATTGATATTGCTAGCGAGGAGAGAGATCTGTATAAATTGGGTTAAACCAGCTCCTTCTACACACACAAACTGGTTAAATTATATAATAAAAACTAACAAACTTGATAGGAAAGGGAAAAGTTCCAAAAGACTGAACTTTTGGGAAATCTGGGAACAGCACTTCGAAATAAGCTGTTAACTTCCTTTGGGTCATCGGTCATCGAAAAATAAAATCCAATGATTCAAGCGATGGCAATAATTCCAGGTGGAAATCATCTCTGCTGAGTAGCCAGGAAGGCTAGCTCCCCCTCAAACACCAGAATTTTTGATTACGATAAAGGGCTATGAGAAAGCTGATAGGTCACAACCTCTAAAATACTCCCCATAACCAGCCGATAACAATGGGGCAGTGAAGGCATAGAACACTGGACCATCAGACTCCCGAAGTCTCCTTATTTACACCATCGCAAAATGAGGATTAAAAAATATATATATATCTTCTAGTGGGCTCTGTGGCTCATCATAGATTACCCAGGCTACACCCGAAGCAAACCTATGATCCAGTATTTGCCTCCCAAAGAAAGACCCTTAGGAGGGCTGTGCGTCAGCACAAATTGATTGGAACTGTACACACTGCCAATAATGTAGCCTCACTGCGAAAGGCCTTCAAGAAATTTTTATGGGAGGCCAAGAGATTAAAAGAACTGAATGAGTGGCTGAAAATATTCACCCTGCTAAATGGTAACAATCAGTCCCAGTTTTGGAGTTACATGAACAAGCTCCGCTCCACGGACAAGATGAGAGGAAACTCAGTTCGTGAAGAAGATTGGGCCCTGCACGTGACTCAGATATATCGCAGTGACGCCTCGGACCCCGCGGTGATTGAATTAAGAGACCACGTTGATTCCATCCAAATAGAAATTCATGAGCTGACCACTGAAGCTGAGGTCTCCAAATATCTGCGAGCCATGAAGAACGATGGTGCCCCAGGGCCCACCGGCCTTCCTGCTGGGGTATTCAAATGCGCCCTGGAAGAGTGGGCGGAATGCTTGACTCCCCTGTATAGCAACGTGTTTAAGTCATGTCCGCTACCGGACTCATGCTTAGGCTCGACTCTGTGCCCCATATTTAAGAAAGGAGACCCCACGCTACCGGCCAATTATGGACTCATCGCCCTATTAGATCTTGAGGCAAAGGCATACGCCCAGTGTCTTCTAAGGTCGCTTGAAAAATGGGTTGCAGAAAATAACATCATACCCTATTACCAAACAGGGTTTCGGGCATCGGTCTCTACAATAGACAACATTACAACTCTACCCATTCTGACTCCACAAGCAGCACAAAAAAAACATCTCCCACTCTACTGCTGCTTTATAGACTTCAGTGCGGCCTTTGATAAAGTGTCTTGTAACATCCAATAATGGAAGAGGAACAAGTGTGGGATCCCGCAGAGCCTTCTAGGAGCACTCATCTCCCTGCATAAGAACACGTGGGTGGGAATTAAAACTGTCCCAAAGACAGTTTCTTCAAAAATTGCTATTGAAGACGGGCTAAAGCAAGGCTGCGTTCTTTCCCCTCTCTTGTTCAATCTTTACACAGCTGACCTTGGAACATTCCTGGAGAATAGTAATCTTCTTCTGCCAAGATTGGGCCCTGCAAAAAGGACTGCATATATTACAATACGCTGATAACATTGTAATAATGGACCAAGCAAATTCTGGTCTCCAAAGAGCCTTAAATATGCTCCACACATACAATACCGTCAACGCCCTCAAAATCAACCAGGAAAAAACCAAGGTAATGATATTTGGCGGATGCAAGAATAAGAAAAGTTTAAAGTGGAATATTGGGCCTGCCAGAATTAACACAACCCTAAAATATAATTACCTGGGAGTCTGGTTCAACGAGACGTCTAGACCAGCAGCTCAGCTAGCCGGCTTGAAAGAGAGCAGGAGCAATTACATACTCCCTGACATGATTGAACTTGTCCCTGAGCAGCCCCTCCGCAGAATCCGTTCTGAAGGTGACCAAAACAAATCTACTTCCTGCCCTAACCTACGGCATCAGGCCTTCCCCGGCGCATGCTCTGCTAGTCTTGATCACGCTCAAATTTCCACCTTTAAAAAAATCTTCCATCTCCCAAGTTTCATCCAGCAGGCAAGACTATGTTTGGAGCTGGGCTTACAAAGACAACCAATCTATTGTGAGGCAGACATCCTGAAATGTTTTTATAAGGACTCTAAAAGCTGGAGATAACGCCTTTAAAATCCCTGCTAAAAGAAACTTTCTAGCCCTGGTAACCCTTGGAACACTCAGATTGTAAAGGCCATAACAGAGCTAGAGATTGACAACGTATCTCTTTTTTCAAACACTATTCTATACTCGGTCTGGAAAAAACTTATCAATACGCAGGTCAAATGAATCTCCCATCGTATGGACCTTCAGGCTGTAAACACATCTACCATATTGCTTCCCTTATACTCCTCGTATCTTCCCGGGAAACCGCAATTCTATCTCCAGGAAAATTTGAATGCAGCGGCACGGAAAAACATAATGTTTGTGACTTCTAGGCCTGCGTTCGACAGCCTTTAACAGATGGGCTCCAACAAGTGAGGGGGGAGCTTGCAGACTGTGCAACTACCACTCTGAATCATGGCTGCATCTCTTGTGCTGCTGCCCTGCCCTGGCTGCCCCTAGAAGGTCTCTCTTAAAACCTTTGTATTTAAAATGGGGCATTAGGACATGCTGGGGGGCATCAGCCCTGTGCTTCACGTCCACAGACACTCAAGTACTTGTAAGGTCTGGAAAATTTGTGAAACTTTTGGACAATCTTTTTTTTTACCTTCTTTGGTTTCTGTTGTCTCCCCCCCCCTTCCCCTCCCCCCCCTTCTTTAAAAACTCATCACAGACTTTTTCTGTCTCTGGTTTAGCATCCTTTGTCATAATCTATCTTTTATTTTAGGTCTAGCACAGTAATATGTTTTCTTTGGTGCTACAAGACTGTTTCCCTTATAAGTGTAATGGTCATTACGCCTGGAGAGTTGTTTTTCAGCTTTCTTTTTTTAATATAATAAATGTGCTAATGCTGACTTTTATAGCAATGGTTTTAAGTATCTGTGCTAAATTAATAAAAACTTCAAACTATAGCCTTTCAGTTCATCACTTAAACTGTGCTTTATCTGGACATGATCTTTCAACATCTCAGTACTGGACCATTTTTTTTCCTTGCGACGAATACCATCACTGTTAAGCAGCTGTGTAATACTTTCAACTGGAGTATTGGCCACTCCCAGTAGGAAGCAGAAACGCTGTGATCAGGGGTATTAGTAATTCTATTATACACGTCAGACGCTGCTTCTTTAACATATCTTTACAGCATTCAAATTAACTGATTAATTTTTCTACCCTCCATTTAAAATGTATGTGACGTTGAAAATGTCCTTGAATCAGCCTTTTACCTATCAAATGAATGGAGTTTACTCTGAAACAAGCACCCTTTGCCGTTTTTCACCTGAATAAGTAAATATTCCTATGTATGTCTAGTCTTGTGCTTTGCCACACCCAGTACATTGTGCCTGCAGTGGTGCGCTGCGGTGCATTTGAGCGTCTGTGACCGAGATGCCTTGCGAGGCCCAGGCACGTTTGTACTGAAACGCATGCGGCTGCCTAGTTTGTTTCCAATGTATATTGCGGTTTATAAATTGCTGAGGTTGCCCGAAAGTGTTGATTTTCACCCTGTTCCTGGGTGCCCCTTACGGTGTATGTTTTTAAAGGGTTATAATTTGACGTATGTGATGGAAAGTCGGGCACAATTCGTAGAAGATGCACACAGTACGAAATAATTTAAATATGCACATGTAAATAACGTATACTTAATATGGCTGCTGTCTGAAAGCAGTGAGGCTGGTGTAGAAAGCCAAGTGGCCCTTTACTCTCTCCAGGAGCCTCTTTGCTCTGCCACGTCTGTGCCTGCCAATAACAAAGGCTCATTCGCAGCTTGTACTCCTTTCCTACATGGTATGTACTGAAAGAAGGCAGGGCGGCTGTGAGCGTCCGTGGGGCCGCTGACGTATTCAGGGAGTACTTTGCCTCACCCCGGCAGCGGGCAGGCTGTAGCTTGCTGTGAAGGTGGCGTTGTAGGGGGCTGGCATCCCCCAAACCTCCCGCCGGAGCTGGTCGCTGTAAGATCAGGTCGTATCATGTCCCTGTGTGTTCCTGCGCCCGGGCCATCCCACGCGCCCGCTCTTCCTCCAGCTAGGCCCTGACTTTTCGCTTCCTGAAACGAACCTGTCACAAATACAGCTGCAGGCTGTGTTCAAGGACATCTTTTGTTTTTTAAACTTCACTTCTTATCAGAAGATATATCCGAGCACATTTTTGGGTAACAGTGACGCATCCAAGTGCAAAGTTGATTCGTCAAACTGCGTCACCACCCTTTGATCCTACGGCTGGCGAAGACTTTTAGCCACTTGTTTTTAAATCCCAGAAATCGAGAGAAGATAATATATTTATGTAATAAAATAAGCGGCATAAGAAAAATAGGTGACATGCAAATTTTGTATTGTAGATGAAGTAAATTAATTAATTGTTTACAAATGGGTGCGTTTGAGGTGCATACTTCCCTTCAAATCATTTAAAGTGCCCTATGCTTTTAATTTTGCGATAACATTTTTTTAATACTCTTCCAGAGCTGACAATTCTGTTGACGACAGGCACTCGTGCATTTTACTAATCCCTCTGCTGTTCCTCCATGTGTTAGCCTTGCATTTGTGTTTCTGGGATACGTTTCGGTACCTTGTCCAGAGATGAGCCGCTCGCTTGGTCCCGACATTATTCCACTGGTTCCCTATGCAAGCCCTGATTAATTTCAAAACGCTGTCGCCGGTCCAAGACCCAATTTCACCAAGCTCTAGTCTTACTAACAGGAACGGGTTTGCACATTTCTATCCCTCCCTCTGCTATCGGCAAGGATCCGCTAAGAAAAGCTTCTCTGCAGCGGGGCTGTCTCTAGGGAAGTCATGTTGCTTTCCATCAAACTTTGTAGGAGCTGTTTTTAAGTCAAAATGCATGTTTCACCAACACTGTTCTAGTATGCAGTTTTGTTCGTGAATAACAAGGCAATCAGCATTGAACAATGGCTTTTTTTAAACATGAATATTATTCCCTACAATAAGTTTTTGCACTAAATGCTATAAATAACAGATATTTCTTTTGGTGTATTTAGTGGGACTCCGTTAATTGACCATTAATGGATGTAAAGAGGACTTGGCCTTTTTTTTGTTGACCACTCCCTGCGCTAATTAGAACATTTCCAAAAGGGGACACAGGAAAACAGAAAATGAGTTGCACATTGACCGTTTTTTTGGGTAACTTTTTCCCCCACTTGTTAATACTCATGTAACCACTTTCGGAACAAATTAAACATCTCAGTTCTACTGGTGACTCAAGCAGATCCATAACCAGTCAGCTTCAGGTTTTATTCATTGTCCTTCGTTCTACTTGGACCCCTATCTCCATCACCGTTTTCTCTTCATGAACATCCTAACCATCAGTAACCCTTGTCTGTATACATACTCTCAGACCTGCCAATAACTTTTCTAGCTCCTTTGCCAACCATTTGGGCCCAAAACAATAAGTACCTTGTGTCACAGCTGCTCCGATCTAAGACCCATGATGCATTGGGTGGTATTCCGGTTGCTTTTAATGGGCAGTTTGTAATGCATTTTATTTTAGTTTTACTTATATATCGCTTTATATCCAGGATGACATGCTGAAGGACTCTCGGTGAATGGTTAGCATGTTATTTCATAGGGTGTTATTGGTTGGAAGGATGTCTGTACTGCACTCTAAGGAAAGTCATTTAGTGTTCTGCATGATTATTTGTGGCTTGCTGTTTGTGTTGGGATCCTGTAGCTGCGCTCAAGTGTGAACTGAAGGAAAATGAGATCTATGTGCTTATGTAGCTGTGTCTACCATCGTTAAATCGGATATTGGTTCTGTTTCTTGTGTATATGCAACCCCCAGTCCTCTTCTGGGGAAGTGCCAGGCCTGTACAACTTTCCTAGTTGCCTTGGATGTTTCTGGACTTTGCCAGAAGAGCAGTTCGTAATTTTGATGCGTTCCAACGATTTGTAGGCTTACGAGTCTAGAGACAAAAGCTTCTATTCTGCTCTTCCCTTTGAAATTGTACTGAGATAAATTATGGTTCAGTGCTCCCTGTTGGCAACGTGGTTCATCATGATTGCGGAGTGTTTGGACATGGGTGAAGAGGAAAGGGCCTGGTGATTTCGCAAAGGCTTAACTATATTTGGCTGCTGAATGTTTGGGTTCTTTTAAGTAATTGGAGTAGAACTAATGATCATCTGGCGTGAAATGACTATTGATTCTATTAGCCTTGTGCTTCTGTGGGCAACAAATGTTAAAGAATTCCCGTGGTGTAGAGGGCATTTCTTTTAACTTGGTAAACTCGAGTGGTTTGAAAGGATGTAGTCCATTAGTAATTCCAGCTTTCTACTGTCAGTAGATGCCGTCAAGGGAGTGCCAAGTTCAGGGAACCAAGTGACAGCAGACTGGTATTATTTTATATTCCACAATCTGGTTTTGCATGAGTTAATTCAGATTGGTCCTTGGCATCCATTGGTCCTTAACACTTGGGGCTGGGGGGGACACTGGTAGTAAGATGCTGTAGGGACGGTTACTGTGCAGAGCTTGGGGACCAGAAATCTCAATCCAGGGCTTCTAAGGAATGAATGTTTTTCAGGCTGGTGATCAATAAGGGTTTGGAGATAGCAGTCAGTCTTTTGCAAAAGATGTTCATATAGTGTAAGGCTTCTCTAGGATACTACACAACGCGAACAAAGGTCACCTTTGGGTATTCAAGTCAACATAGACTTACTAGGGTTCTTAGGTCTCGGCTAGCGTAGGCTGCGCATGCCCAGTCTCGAGTCGCTTGCGGGATCATATGTTTTTGGGTAGATTTCACTAGCGAGGTTAAGCCCCTCCCCTCTTTTCCATTGGCTGGCGTCACCGTTTAGGGTAAACTGTGGCCAGCCATTGGAAAAGAGCGTCCTCTGACGTACACTTTTCTCTTTTAGCCGCTTCTCATTCAGACTGGCTTCCCCGACTTACTGCTGGCATAAAAGGTTTCTTATCTTCTTTATGGGGCGAAACAGATGGCCCCATAAAGAAGAAGATAAACCTTTTACGCCAGCAGTAAGTCAAGCGGAGGCCGTCCAAGTGGGACGGCTCTACCAGAGAAAAATCTGTGTCATAGCGAGTGCTTGTTTACTATCTCCTTCTGAAGTCTCTTCCCAAAACAAAAACACATGTCGCCATTTTATTCGCCCACTCTATTTACATTGGCGTTTGTATGGTATTTGTCCTGCCCTGTGTATTTTTTTTGTGTTCTCTATTGTAGTTGTCTTCACTGCTCGCGCAGGACTTGGCTACTCCCTTCTCCCACAAATGCCCCTCTGGGTGTGCTGCCAGAAGCCCCTACACATTCCGGGTTCGCGCGCTGTACACGTCTCGTTTGAAAGGAAATATTTATTTGCACGATGGACTCCTGCGGGCAAAAATCGGGGTAAATTTTACGGTGTTTAAAATGGCGAAAATGTGTACACTCGGAACTACGCGCGCAAACGCATTTGGATGGTTTTCCTGGCGCTTATGTGAAAGTTCCACTCTGTAGGGCTCCTCAAATATCGGTCAAATTTCAAGTTTCGCATTACTTCTCCACCCTGGTTGAATTCATACCTTCTAGTGAATATTTTAGTCTCTTGAAACAAGTGCCACCTCCCCCCCCTCCCTTACCCATTCCTCTTTGCACAAGGATTCCCGAGCAACATGCAGGAAGTGAGCGCTCGGGCAGGAGCCGTCGCACAGAGCCACACACACTGACCGGCGCCTGGTGAGTGCTGGGAGTCCCCAGGAGGCATGGAAGCCTGGGTGGCAGGTGTGGGGGAATACAACGAGGCCAGCTCTAGGGTGAGGGAGTTGTCAGGGGGCGCCGAGGCACACCTCTGGGTCAAGGGGTGTCGTGGGCACGAGCGGCGACAGAGCAGGCACTTGGCGGGTGGCACCACCTGGAGTTGCCATTTGCTCTTCTCTGTGACCCTTGTGAATAATCCATCGGCTGTGTCTGCTCTCGGGTTACCTCCTGGAGGGAGGCGGACCTGGGGTGCGGGCTGCCGGTACACTTATACATCCGGTGTTACGGGGCCCACGCACAGCCCTTGATGTTTTGTTAAATCCAAGCAGTGGAAAGTTGTGCTTGAGCGCCGGGGACTGGGATGGGGACCCAAAGAGCTTGACGGGGGCTCCCCACGCGGTCTCTGTTGTTGTGGAACAAGTTAAGCATAGCTGCGGTAAGTGCGGGCTATTATTCCCCCTGTGATGTACCCCGTGGCTCCGATCCAGTGGTTGCCCGGGGGGTGGGGGGGTCTTTAGGTTGCACTGTGTGCCCTGAGGCCCCTGACTGTGATGCGACGGGGTTATATCTTCAGGACGAGTGGGCGGCTTGGGCCACCCCATAGTGGACTGCTTTGTCCGGTGGCAGAGGCAAAACAAAAAGAGCAACGCATGTGGAAGGCCCGCGGCATGATGAGCCCAGGCCCCAAAGGGAGGAGACAGATTAATAAATCCAACTATGCTACGGGCTGTAATGAAGGCGCTGGTGATTTATAATGGTACAGCATTGCAGCATGCATGCAGGTTTTCTTTTCTGTTCGGCCACTTAACGTAGATTAGCGAGTATGTAAGTTTTCCTTTGTGTGTATTAGGGGGCGCAGGTTGTCCCTTTCCTGGTTGGAGCTCTGTCTTGTTGGGAGGTGCAATGGGGTGATGGACTGCCTCTTGGGCATAATGGTGCAGTGTAGGAGCCAGGCCGCTGTGTGTGTGTGTGGTGCTGTGTGTGTGTGTGGTGCTGTGTGTGTGTGTGTGGCGCTGTGTGTGTGTCTCTGTGTGTGTGTGTGTGTGTGTGTGTGTGGCTCTGTGTGTGGCTCTGTGTGTGTGTGTGTGGCTCTGTGAGTGTGTGTGTGTGTGTGTGTGTGTGTGGCTCTGTGTGTGTGTGTGGCTCTGTGTGTGTGTGTGTGGCTCTGTGTGTGTGTGTGGCTCTGTGTGTGTGTGTGGCTCTGTGTGTGTGTGTGTATGTATGTGGCTCTGTGTGTGTGTGGCTCTGTGTGTGTGTGTGGCTCTGTGTGTGTGTGTGGCTCTGTGTGTGTGTGTGGCTCTGTGTGTGTGTGTGGCTCTGTGTGTGTGTGTGGCTCTGTGTGTGTGTGGCTCTGTGTGTGTGTGTGGCTCTGTGTGTGTGTGGCTCTGTGTGTGTGTGTGTGTGTGGCTCTGTGTGTGTGTGTGGCTCTGTGTGTGTGTGGCTCTGTGTGTGTGTGTGTGGCTCTGTGTGTGTGTGTGGCTCTGTGTGTGTGTGTGGCTCTGTGTGTGTGTGGGTGGCTCTGTGTGTGTGTGTGTGGGTGGCTCTGTGTGTGTGTGTGGGTGGCTCTGTGTGTGGGTGGCTCTGTGTGTGGGTGGCTCTGTGTGTGGGTGGCTCTGTGTGTGGGTGGCTCTGTGTGTGGGTGGCTCTGTGTGTGGGGGTGGCTCTGTGTGTGGGGGTGGCTCTGTGTGTGTGGGTGGCTCTGTGTGTGTGGGTGGCTCTGTGTGTGTGGGTGGCTCTGTGTGTGTGGGTGGCTCTGTGTGTGTGGGTGGCTCTGTGTGTGTGGGTGGCTCTGTGTGTGTGGGTGGCTCTGTGTGTGTGGGTGGCTCTGTGTGTGTGTGGCTCTGTGTGTGGGTGGCTCTGTGTGTGGGTGGCTCTGTGTGTGGCTCTGTGTGTGGCTCTGTGTGCGTGGCTCTGTGTGCGTGGCTCTGTGTGCGTGGCTCTGTGTGCGTGGCTCTGTGTGCGTGGCTCTGTGTGCGTGGCTCTGTGTGCGTGGCTCTGTGTGCGTGGCTCTGTGTGCGTGGCTCTGTGTGTGTGGCTCTGTGTGTGTGTCTGTGTGGCTCTGTGTGTGTGTGTGTGGCTCTGTGTGTGTGTGTGTGGCTCTGTGTGTGTGTGGCTCTGTGTGTGTGTGGCTCTGTGTGTGTGTGGCTCTGTGTGTGTGTGTGTGTGTGTGTGTGTGTGTGTGTGTGTGTGTGTGGCTCTGTGTGTGTGTGGCTCTGTGTGTGTGTGTGGCTCTGTGTGTGTGTGTGTGTGTGGCTCTGTGTGTGTGTGTGGCTCTGTGTGTGTGTGTGGCTCTGTGTGTGTGTGTGTGGCTCTGTGTGTGTGTGTGTGGCTCTGTGTGTGTGTGTGTGTGGCTCTGTGTGTGTGTGTGTGTGTGGCTCTGTGTGTGTGTGTGTGGCTCTGTGTGTGTGTGTGTGTGTGTGTGTGTGGCTCTGTGTGTGTGTGTGGCTCTGTGTGTGTGTGTGGCTCTGTGTGTGTGTGTGGCTCTGTGTGTGTGTGTGGCTCTGTGTGTGTGTGTGGCTCTGTGTGTGTGGCTCTGTGTGTGTGGCTCTGTGTGTGTGGCTCTGTGTGTGTGTGTGGCTCTGTGTGTGTGTGGCTCTGTGTGTGTGTGTGGCTCTGTGTGTGTGTGTGGCTCTGTGTGTGTGTGGCTCTGTGTGTGTGTGTGTGTGTGTGGCTGTGTGTGTGGCTCTGTGTGTGTGTGTGTGGCTCTGTGTGTGTGTGTGGGTGTGTGGCTCTGTGTGTGTGGGTGTGTGTGGGTGTGTGGCTCTGTGTGTGTGTGTGGCTCTGTGTGTGTGTGTGGCTCTGTGTGTGTGTGTGTGTGGCTCTGTGTGTGTGGCTCTGTGTGTGTGTGTGTGTGTGGCTCTGTGTGTGTGTGTGTGTGTGTGTGTGTGTGTGTGTGTGTGTGTGTGTGTCTGTGTGTGTGTGGCTCTGTGTGTGTGTGTGGCTCTGTGTGTGTGTGTGGCTCTGTGTGTGTGTGTGGCTCTGTGTGTGTGGCTCTGTGTGTGTGTGTGTGTGGCTCTCTGTGTGTGTGTGTGTGTGGCTCTGTGTGTGTGTGGCTCTGTGTGTGTGTGTGGCTCTGTGTGTGTGTGTGTGTGGCTCTGTGTGTGTGTGGCTCTGTGTGTGTGTGTGTGTGGCTCTGTGTGTGTGTGTGTGGCTCTGTGTGTGTGTGTGGCTCTGTGTGTGTGTGTGTGGCTCTGTGTGTGTGTGTGTGGCTCTGTGTGTGTGTGTGTGGCTCTGTGTGTGTGTGTGTGTGGCTCTGTGTGTGTGTGTGTGTGGCTCTGTGTGTGTGTGTGTGTGGCTCTGTGTGTGTGTGTGTGGCTCTGTGTGTGTGTGTGTGGCTCTGTGTGTGTGTGGCTCTGTGTGTGTGTGTGTGGCTCTGTGTGTGTGTGTGTGGCTCTGTGTGTGTGTGGCTCTGTGTGTGTGTGGCTCTGTGTGTGTGTGGCTCTGTGTGTGTGTGGCTCTGTGTGTGTGGCTCTGTGTGTGTGGCTCTGTGTGTGTGGCTCTGTGTGTGTGGCTCTGTGTGCGTGGCTCTGTGTGCGTGGCTCTGTGTGCGTGGCTCTGTGTGCGTGGCTCTGTGTGCGTGGCTCTGTGTGCGTGGCTCTGTGTGCGTGGCTCTGTGTGCGTGGCTCTGTGTGTGTGGCTCTGTGTGTGTGTCTGTGTGGCTCTGTGTGTGTGGCTCTGTGTGTGTGTCTGTGTGGCTCTGTGTGTGTGGCTCTGTGTGTGTGGCTCTGTGTGTGTGTCTGTGTGGCTCTGTGTGTGTGTGGCTCTGTGTGTGTGTGTGTGGCTCTGTGTGTGTGTGGCTCTGTGTGTGTGTGGCTCTGTGTGTGTGTGTGTGTGTGTGGCTCTGTGTGTGTGTGGCTCTGTGTGTGTGTGTGGCTCTGTGTGTGTGTGTGTGTGTGGCTCTGTGTGTGTGGCTCTGTGTGTGTGTGTGTGTGGCTGTGTGTGTGGCTCTGTGTGTGTGTGTGTGTGGCTCTGTGTGTGTGTGGCTCTGTGTGTGGCTCTGTGTGTGTGTGGCTGTGTGTGTGGCTCTGTGTGTGTGTGGCTCTGTGTGTGTGTGTGTGTGTGTGTGTGGCTCTGTGTGTGTGGCTCTGTGTGTGTGTGTGTGGCTCTGTGTGTGTGTGTGGCTCTGTGTGTGTGTGTGGCTCTGTGTGTGTGTGTGTGTGTGTGTGTGTGGCTCTGTGTGTGTGTGTGTGTGTGTGGCTCTGTGTGTGTGTGTGTGTGTGTGTGGCTCTGTGTGTGTGTGGCTCTGTGTGTGTGTGTGTGTGTGTGTGTGTCTGTGTGTGTGTGTGTGTGTGTGTGGCTCTGTGTGTGTGTGTGGCTCTGTGTGTGTGTGTGGCTCTGTGTGTGTGTGTGGCTCTGTGTGTGTGTGTGTGTGGCTCTGTGTGTGTGTGTGGCTCTGTGTGTGTGTGTGTGTGGCTCTGTGTGTGTGTGTGGCTCTGTGTGTGTGTGTGGCTCTGTGTGTGGCTCTGTGTGTGTGTGTGGCTCTGTGTGTGTGGCTCTGTGTGTGTGGCTCTGTGTGTGTGTGTGTGGCTGTGTGTGCGGCTCTGTGTGTGTGTGTGGCTCTATGTGTGGCTCTGTGTGTGTGTGTGTGTGGCTCTGTGTGTGTGTGTGTGTGGCTCTGTGTGTGTGGCTCTGTGTGTGTGTGTGGCTCTGTGTGTGTGTGTGTGGCTCTGTGTGTGTGTGTGTGGCTCTGTGTGTGTGTGTGGCTCTGTGTGTGTGGCTCTGTGTGTGTGGCTCTGTGTGTGTGGCTCTGTGTGTGTGTGTGTGTGTGGCTCTGTGTGTGTGGTTCTGTGTGTGTGGCTCTGTGTGTGTGGCTCTGTGTGTGTGGTTCTGTGTGTGTGGCTCTGTGTGTGTGGCTCTGTGTGTGTGGCTCTGTGTGTGTGGCTCTGTGTGTGTGGCTCTGTGTGTGTGGCTCTGTGTGTGTGGCTCTGTGTGTGTGGCTCTGTGTGTGGGGCTCTGTGTGTGGGGCTCTGTGTGTGGGGCTCTGTGTGTGGGGCTCTGTGTGTGGGGCTCTGTGTGTGGGGCTCTGTGTGTGGGGCTCTGTGTGTGGGGCTCTGTGTGTGGGGCTCTGTGTGTGGGGCTCTGTGTGTGGGGCTCTGTGTGTGGGGCTCTGTGTGGGGGGCTCTGTGTGGGGGGCTCTGTGTGGGGGGCTCTGTGTGGGGGGCTCTGTGTGGGGGGCTCTGTGTGGGGGGCTCTGTGTGGGGGGCTCTGTGTGGGGGGCTCTGTGTGGGGGGCTCTGTGTGGGGGGCTCTGTGTGGGGGGCTCTGTGTGGGGGGCTCTGTGTGGGGGGCTCTGTGTGGGGGGCTCTGTGTGTGTGGCTCTGTGTGTGTGGCTCTGTGTGTGTGGCTCTGTGTGTGTGGCTCTGTGTGTGTGGCTCTGTGTGTGTGGCTCTGTGTGTGTGGCTCTGTGTGTGTGTGTGGCTCTGTGTGTGTGGCTCTGTGTGTGTGTGGCTCTGTGTGTGTGTGGCTCTGTGTGTGTGGCTCTGTCTGTGTGTGTGTGGCTCTGTGTGTGTGTGTGTGTGGCTCTGTCTGTGTGTGTGTGGCTCTGTCTGTGTGTGTGTGGCTCTGTCTGTGTGTGTGTGGCTCTGTCTGTGTGTGTGTGGCTCTGTCTGTGTGTGTGTGGCTCTGTCTGTGGGGCTCTGTGTGTGGGGCTCTGTGTGTGGGGCTCTGTGTGTGGGGCTCTGTGTGTGGGGCTCTGTGTGTGGGGCTCTGTGTGTGGGGCTCTGTGTGGGGGGCTCTGTGTGGGGGGCTCTGTGTGGGGGGCTCTGTGTGGGGGGCTCTGTGTGTGTGGCTCTGTGTGTGTGGCTCTGTGTGGGGGGCTCTGTGTGTGTGGCTCTGTGTGTGTGGCTCTGTGTGTGTGGCTCTGTGTGTGTGGCTCTGTGTGTGTGGCTCTGTGTGTGTGGCTCTGTGTGTGTGGCTCTGTGTGTGTGGCTCTGTGTGTGTGGCTCTGTGTGTGTGGCTCTGTGTGTGTGGCTCTGTGTGTGTGGCTCTGTGTGTGTGTGTGGCTCTGTGTGTGTGGCTCTGTGTGTGTGTGTGGCTCTGTGTGTGTGGCTCTGTGTGTGTGTGGCTCTGTGTGTGTGTGGCTCTGTGTGTGTGGCTCTGTCTGTGTGTGTGTGGCTCTGTGTGTGTGTGTGTGTGGCTCTGTGTGTGTGTGTGTGTGGCTCTGTCTGTGTGTGTGTGGCTCTGTCTGTGTGTGTGTGGCTCTGTGTGTGTGGCTCTGTGTGTGGGGCTCTGTGTGTGGGGCTCTGTGTGTGGGGCTCTGTGTGTGGGGCTCTGTGTGTGGGGCTCTGTGTGTGGGGCTCTGTGTGGGGGGCTCTGTGTGGGGGGCTCTGTGTGGGGGGCTCTGTGTGTGGGGCTCTGTGTGGGGGGCTCTGTGTGGGGGGCTCTGTGTGGGGGGCTCTGTGTGGGGGGCTCTGTGTGGGGGGCTCTGTGTGGGGGGCTCTGTGTGGGGGGCTCTGTGTGGGGGGCTCTGTGTGGGGGGCTCTGTGTGGGGGGCTCTCTGTGTGTGTGTGTGTGTGGGGGGCTCTCTGTGTGTGTGTGTGGGGGGGGCTCTCTGTGTGTGTGTGGGGGGGGCTCTCTGTGTGTGGGGGGGGGCTCTCTGTGTGTGTGTGTGGGGGGCTCTCTGTGTGTGTGTGGGGGGGCTCTCTGTGTGTGTGTGGGGGGGGCTCTCTGTGTGTGTGTGGGGGGGCTCTCTGTGTGTGTGTGGGGGGGCTCTCTGTGTGTGTGTGTGGCTCTGTCTGTGTGTGTGTGGCTCTGTGTGTGTGTGGCTCTGTGTGTGGGGCTCTGTGTGTGGGGCTCTGTGTGTGGGGCTCTGTGTGTGGGGCTCTGTGTGGGGGGCTCTGTGTGGGGGGCTCTGTGTGGGGGGCTCTGTGTGGGGGGCTCTGTGTGGGGGGCTCTGTGTGGGGGGCTCTGTGTGGGGGGCTCTGTGTGGGGGGCTCTCTGTGTGTGTGTGTGTGTGGGGGGCTCTCTGTGTGTGTGTGTGGGGGGGGCTCTCTGTGTGTGTGTGGGGGGGGCTCTCTGTGTGTGGGGGGGGCTCTCTGTGTGTGTGTGTGGGGGGCTCTCTGTGTGTGTGTGGGGGGGCTCTCTGTGTGTGTGTGGGGGGGGCTCTCTGTGTGTGTGTGGGGGGGCTCTCTGTGTGTGTGTGGGGGGGCTCTCTGTGTGTGTGTGGGGGGGCTCTCTGTGTGTGTGTGTGGCTCTGTGTGTGTGTGTGTGGCTCTGTGTGTGTGTGTGTGGCTCTGTGTGTGTGTGTGTGGCTCTGTGTGTGTGTGTGTGGCTCTGTGTGTGTGTGTGTGTGGCTCTGTGTGGCTCTGTGTGTGTGTGTGGCTCTGTGTGGCTCTGTGTGTGTGTGTGGCTCTGTGTGGGGGGCTCTCTGTGTGTGGGGCTCTGTGTGGGGGGCTCTCTGTGTGTGTGTGTGTGTGTGTGGGGGGGGCTCTGTGTGTGTGTGTGGGGGGCTCTCTGTGTGTGTGGCTCTGTGTGTGTGGCTCTGTGTGTGTGTGTGGCTGTGTCTCTGTGTGCGCAAATGCAATAGGTCTCGCCCGTGCGAGAGATTAAGCTATTGGCATTGTAAATGGCAATGCCATTTATTTATCTGTTTTCAAAACCAACCCATAAATATAAAGTTTGTCATTTACAATGCCAATCGCTTTAAGTTTTTCGAAGGCGAGACCTATTGCATTGTAAATGCTTGCTTTTCTTTTCTCTATGATACTGCCATAGTTGGCCTAAATGAAGTGCTGCCCATTATTGCCACAGAAAAGCTGGAGACTTCTAGTCTGAGCTGGGCCTTCTATTGGTGACTTTGTCTAAGATTGTAGGTGTAAAAATTGTTTTGCTGATAGTACTGTACACTAATTTGTGTGTGAAACAAACAGCCTTGAAAAAAATCTTCTACGTGATTGAATGCTAGTTTATCAAGTGAATGTGCTGGTGACACATGATCGCAAGGGGAAATGCTGCAGGGAAATGCTGCAGGTTTTGGGCTGCTGTGTTCTGGACACACTACAGTTTGAGAAGGCGTTTAGTACAAGTGCTTAGCTAGTGAGTTTGCTTGACCCAGACATGCAGTTGCCAGAGCTTTGGGTGAGATGCTCGGGAAGAAGAAATTCGTATTAAGAGCCTGAAAGAGGGGGTCAGGATAGGTGCGTCTTACTTGCTGAAGTATAAGATGATGGATAGAATGCTTGAATTATTCTCTGCCATTGATTATAATTTGGTGGCCCATGCCTGCCCATCATTGTTTTGCACTCCATGCCACCTCAGTGTGGGCCCAGCCATATGCAAAATAGTCGTGATCCTGTTCCAGTGGGAACAGTCCAACCCAAACTGCCAAGCAATCCTCTCCCTGAACCAGTAGGCAAGCAACCCAGGACCAGTTTCGCCCTAGTTTTGTCTCATCAGGCGGGTATACCTAGGTTTCAGTGGCCGTGCATGGGACCCACGTTTGGGCATACCCATCCCACTAAGGGCGACATACTAAAATATTCAAAAAGGATGGAAGGAATGCTACTTGCTAGACTTTAGGTAATTTTCTTGCGATGGAGGCCACTTGCCACAGCAGGGGCATTGTGCACCCCCACCTTCCCTTCCCCTGCTTTAGCAGCTAAATTGGGTGTCGTCACTTGAACTGATCTGCGTCTCACCAAAACAATTAAGTTTATATTGGCCTTTTTTTCCTGGAGGGGAAATAAGCTCATTAAAACTTCCAAAGAGAATCCACTGGCAGGGCATGGGGTGGAGGCTTGGGCCTGATACATAAACCAAGTTCTGCGAAGGAGACTCAAAAATGATGAAAACATGGAAAACAAGCATTTACAATGCAATAGGTCTCGGGTTAATTAAGTTTGAGCTATTGGCATTGCTTAATAGTGCAACACCAATTGCACCAAAAGTCTATAAATTGTAGGCCAAAAAAATGTGTATTTATTTTTGTAGCAGTGGTGGCATGCTGCGCTTTAGATGAATATGTTTGAAAGTAAAGTGCTCCATACTGCGATTGCTACAATAGCTATTTGTGGATGCGTTAACAATTGATGTGTGCACTGATGGCTGGTGGTGTGTGTGCCTGTAGAAATTGTGCACTGCCGGCTGGTGGTGTGTGTGCCTGGTGGAAGCGTGTACTGACGGTTGGTGGTGTGTGTCTGATGAAAATGTGCACTGACAGCTGGCGGTGTTTGGGCCCGGTAAAAGCGTGCTCTGACGACTGATGGTGCCTGTGCCTGGGGAAAGTGTGCACTGACAGTGTCGTCATGTGTATGTGTGTGTGTGGTGGTGTGTGTGTGTGGTTGTCTGTATGAGTGGTTGTGTGGCTGTGTGTGTGTGGCTGTGTGTGTGTATGTGGCTGTGTGTGTGCGGCTGTGTGGTTGTGTGTGCGGCTGTGTGTGCGGCTGTGGTTGTGTGTGTGTGTGTGTGTGTGTGTGGCTGTGTGTGTGTGTGGCTGTGCGTCTCGAGCTGTGAATCCTTTTAAATACAAGCATTGGCATAGCCAATAGGTCTCGCCTGTGGGACCTTATAAGTATTTAGTTATGCAGCAGGTCGCAAAAGCGAGACCTATTCTCTATGCCAATGCTTGTTAGTAATAGTAGTGCACTATTTCTATTTTAGTATTTGTGGTGTACTGGATATATTCGATTTACTTGAATAGTGATATATTACACTTCTTCCAGTTTTAGAAATAGCAGTCCAATGCATACATTTCATTTTAAGTCAATTGAACACATTTTATTTGGAGGAATAATTGTGCAAGGATCACATTCAATTCATTTTTACATGGTCGTGCATTGGATACTTTTCATTTGAGGACTCATGGTGCATCGCACACATTTAATGAATACAACTGGGGTGCTCTGAAACAGTTTTCTTTTTTATGAATCGTGATGCATTCAACATTTTTATTAGTTTAAAAGTGTTGCTTGACAGATATTGCATTTCAGTTAACCGTGGTGCGTTGCACGTACTTTAGTTTTAGAAAGGATAGTGCCGAGCACACTGTTTTATTGTTATGCATAGTGGTGCGCGGCACAATTCAGATTGCAATAGTGAGACGTTGTGCACAAGGAATTTAGTTAGCCCTTATCACACAAGTTATGTGATCAATAGTGTCTGGGAAACATTTCACGGCTATTAATCACGGTGCACAGAACACAGGTTATTGATGTTAGCAGCAGTGCACAGCTCACTTTAAGGCCCGATGGTGTGCTACACACATTTCATGTTTTTGGAATCTCTGCGCCTTCTCAACATATTTCATTTTTTGTAGTAGCCCTGCACTGCACGCTTCACTTATGCCTGCAGCGCTTGGTGCACGTCATTGATCAGAATGAAAGGCCAACTGCAACAAGTTATTTTATAGGACTAGCAGCGTAAACCAAGTATTTTAACATATTTCATTTTAGGAAACGTGGGTCATTTCACACGTCCTTGGCGTGGGTAATGTTGCAAAGCACACAGTTTATTTTTTGGGAATAAGGTTTTCATTGCACACGTTTTTTTAGTGCTAATGTCAGGGCGTTGCACGTTTTATTGGTGATAGTGGTGCATTTCAATGCCTCGCCAGGGGTAGTAAGCGCCATATAAATACAAAAATTCAAGTGCAGACATGTTATTGCTAAAACAGCGCAGTGTACATATTTCGTTGTGTAGGCCTGGTGTCCCACACGTTTCAGTGAGACAGAGAACAGCAACACATTCCATTCCATTAGAAATGCGGTGCACAGTTTATTTCAAAGGTCTAAATATCAGTGCACTGATCTTTAATAATGGTGGTGCAGTGCGCGCATTATATCCATAAGCATTACATTTCCCCGCACATATTACTTCAGTTCCCAATCCAGTCCATCTTTTTTTGCCCACTCGCCACTTTAGGAAGTGGCCAACTAGAGAGCACCAAGGCGAACAGTTCGTGCTGAACTGTTATTGCAACTGCATTTAT